>NC_135327.1:22921284-23238766 GCF_023851605.1 Tamandua tetradactyla | reverse complement strand
CGGGCTGGCTGGTTAAGGTTTCTGGAAGAGTAAATCCTAGCTTTGACTGTATGTGTGTCTCTCTGCTAACCAGACTTTGAAATGTTTTCTCCCCGTCTACCCTCATGGAAGCACAGGGGCCTTTTGTGTGCACAGATCCCATGAATCTTATTCAGGTTTCCTTGCCCAAAGGTTGGCTCTGACATGATATGGACAACATAAGGAGACATGTCGGGGGCTCACTGTGCAGGAACAAGCCTCCTGTCAGCAGAGTTCACGAAGATTTGAGGAATGAAAAGGATGTAAGCTGGAGCTTACACCACGGCAAGGCAACTGGCCTCAAAACCCACCCCTACTCAAAGTACTCTACTGCTGCTGCCACCCTCCCGTGATCTTATGCTGGAGGTCACTGTACTTGTCCAGCCCCTGTCCCTTATGCCGCCTTCCTTCTCTTCTCCTGCTCCCCTCTCTTTTTGTTCCCCCACCTTGTGGACTGACACAGGAACCCCCAAATCTTCCCCTTCTGTTATGCTTGACTGCTCCCATAATCTCCATCACTCCTCAAAAACATCCCAAATAAACAGTGACTCCAAAGAAATCTTAGGAATAGATTGTGCTTTGTATGTACACACAGCCTTATGATAAGGCTGCCATCCCCGTGCCCCTCTTGGCCAAGCTCCTGTTCTCAGATGTGCCCACCCAAATTCAGCAAAGGGCCTTCTACTGAAAAGGATGAGTTTAAAGGCATGTATCCCACAGTTACTCATGTATTTTAATTAATCATCACTAAAATTCTACAGGCCAGAAAACACTGTCCTGGTCTTAAAGAAAGTGGTAACTGAGGCTCCTGGCTGGACTGGAGACAGGACTGTCACACGTAACGGTCGCAGGCTTTGCACTGGGTAAATTTCTTTGTCATCAGCCCTCGTTCCCCAGGTAGGTCCAGGTGGGCTCAGTGCGGCCCTCCAGGATACATCTGCTGCCCGCCTGCCACAGGCAATCACAGCTGTCTCACAGACCTGTGGAAGAGGCCTGAGCTCGCCACTGATGCTGGCTCCTATGTATCTTAGTTTCCTGGTGCTGACAACAAAATACCACAACAGAAATTATTGTCTCAAAGTTCTGGAAGCCAGGCATCCAAAATCAAGGTGCCAACAGGGCTATGCTTCCTCTTAAACCTGTCAGGAGACTCTGGAACAGGCCTTTCTCAGGGCTTCTGGTGGCAGCTTGCCAGCAATCATTCTCCCCATTATGTCCAAATTTTCTCTTCTTATGAAGACACAAGTCATATTGGACTCATTCTAGGAAGGACTTCATTTTACTTGCTTAATTCCATCTGTAACAACCCTATTTCCAAAAAAGGATGCATTTTTGAGGTACTGGGAAACAAGACTTCAATATCTCTTTTGTGGGGACACAATTCAACCCAAAACTCCAAGTATCTCCCGTCTTGGTCTTGGCCTTCCAGGCACGTAGTGAGATGACACTTCCCAGATGTCAGTGATCAGGCAGGGTTACGTGATGAGCCCTGGCCAATAAGAAGTGGCCTTTGTCACTTCAGGCTGGAGCATTTAATTGCCAGATGGAGACCCTCTCATTCACAGCACATGGCCTTGAGAAGGTGGCTGCTCCACTGGCCTGGGTCTGGAATGAGGATTGGGGAGAAACCTGCCGGCCCTCAATTGCCATGTACTATGAATGAGAAATAAACTTCCCATTAGAAACCACTGAGATTTGGGGGATGTTACTTCTAAAACGGGGCCAGACTGTTGATGCCAATCACGATTCCCATTTGACAGCTAGGGAGACTGAGGTCCAAAAAAGAGCAGAACATGGATGTGAAACCAGATTCCCCAATCAAGGCTCTCCTACACACTCGCCTCCCTCTGTAACAGGCACACGTCCTCAGGCTGCTGCCTGGGAAGGACCAGAAGACAACAGAATTAGGCAGGGTCACTGTCAGGCCTGGGGTGCTGCAGTACATCGTCAGCATGAGTGGCTGAGACTGCTTGCTGCCTACCCGGTAGCTATCCTCCCTTTATCCTTAGTAACAAAACTCCAATTATATATAGCAGTGTGTCCCACCAAGAAACTCCCTGTCTCAGCCTCCTGTAAGAAATGTGGCCAGGTGATTAAATGCTTGCCATCTAAGTGAGTGAATGGATTTACTCCTCAGCTCGCTATGGGAGGCTGACTCAGCTGGAGATGCCCTTTTTGTTTTCCTGCTTCCTCCTTCCTGGAATGTAGTTGCCACGTCTGGAGCACCAGCATCCATCTTGAACAGTGCAGGTAGCACAGTGAGTGCAAAAACTGTGAAGAATGGGAACATGTTTTTAATATATAATGAACAATTTATAAAATCTCCTGCTAGTTGTTAGTTAACTCTCACCCTAAAATCTACAAAAATTGGCTCTCCAAGATGAACCATGAGTCTCCATGGTTTTGCAATCCTGACATGCCCTAGTGTAGCCAGCAAGAGGCCTGACCGTACGAAGTCACAGAGTATCCCCAGGGATCTAAGGGTCTGAAAGGGACCTCTTTGGGTGAGCTGAAGGGACTGAGGACATACTCTCCAGCCTGGAGGAGGGGAAACCTTGGATAAAACAACTCAGATATCTGGAGAAATGGAGCTTTGAACATACATTCTAGAGCTTTATTCCTTATCCTGTACATGATTCCCCCAACCCCAATCGCCCCACCCCTACCCCCACCATCTTCCCCAGAAGCTGATTCTGCCAGTCAAAAGGAGGAAAAGGGAAGGGTTTTCCCACCTGGCTCTCCCATCACCCTTTACAAGGGTGGCCAGGACTCCCTACAATGTGGGGCAGAGTAGGTAGGTGTGAGAAAAGCCCTGCATTGACTGGTCCATGATCCAGACAAGTCCCTCTCCACCTCTAATTTGTGGTAATAACTCCTGCCCTACCTCCCTCCTGGGGTGGTGAAGGGTCATCCTGCTAGGAGGGGTGCTGGAAGCAGTAGGCAAGCTGCAGTCACAGGAAGCAACCAGCAATGATGCATGTCATGGTGGTCATGAGCTTTGGCTCAGTGTCTGACAGACCTGGTTCCATGGCATGACCCACTGCCCACTCACTGTGTAATCCTGGGCTCAGCTTTCTCATCTGCAGGTAAGAATTGAAGCTAATGGATGGGAATCAACTGGAACACAGTAGGCCCTCAGTAACTGATGGGTCTTCCACCACCCATCCCCAGTCATAGTGGACATCTGCCATTCTTATTGGCTGCCCTGTTTTGAACCCTCTTCCCATGTCTAGGGAAACCCTCACCTAATGAAGCTTCTAGTATAGCTGCCCAAAGGTCAGAACCACACTCAACTAGCATGCGTTGCATTGAAGGCCTGGACACAAGCCCCCAGCCCAGACCTTTGTGAGAAGCTGCGACCCATTCTGATAGTGGCTACATCCAGGTTCTGTTATTATGAGAAACAGAGGTTCCACAGGGACTGGTCAGGGTCTGGAGACTCAGTAGGGTGAGCTGCCATGTTGGTGTCCCACGGTAGTGGCATGGGGTCACATTTTGACCAGTGCTGAGGTGTGCTATGAGGCTTCCAAGCTGTTTTTACCAATTCACCCAGAGATTCTGTGGGTACCCTAATGGCCCTGAATAAGTTCCTTTCCTGCTTGAATGACTTAGTCAGTTTCTGTAGCCTGCACCTACAAACCCTGGCTAATATCCCTCCCTAGGCCTGAATGTTAAAAGACACTCCCTTTAAGGCAATTCTCTTGAACTGCTGACCTCCCTCCACCTCAAGGTGCCCATGTATGTTTAGAAGCTCCCCCCATGGCTCTGGCTATGAAGACTAGCTAGACCGACCAGCTTTTACCAGGAAATTTCAAGACCAGTTCCAGGACCAGGACTAATGAGGATGGCACAGGACCCATTTGTGGGAGATTACCTTTGGTATAGGGGAAAACAGGGAAGTTCTGGGTTTGAATCCAATGATTTATTGGCTCTTACAATTTGGGTCCCATAGCTTACTTCTCTGAACCTCAGTTTCCTCATCTGTCATATCCCAACAGACATCTTTTGGATGTTTTGGGGGTTAAATAAGGCGAGGGGCAAAAAGTCCTTTGCCCCATGCCTAGAACATTGTAGACATTTGAATTGAGAAGAAACTGAATCAGTAAGGAGTGAGACAGTAGTTCTCACACTGTAGCTTGCATCCAAATCACCTTAAGAGGTGAGTCAAATGCCGATTCCTGGGCTACACCCTGAGTAGGATGCAGCAAGTCTTGGGTAGGACCCTACGATCCAAATTTTTAACTGGTACATCACAGAGAATTCTGCTGTAGGTAGCTGGAGCCACCACACTTGTTGAAACACAGGAACTGTGGGGGAGGAGAATGCAGGAGGTGCTGCTTAGCTGCTGGCTTCTGTCTCCCTGGGAGCCATTACAGTCTCAGGGAGAATGTGACCTGGACTTATATTTCAGAAAAGATGCAGGGAATTTCTATACATTTGGCCTTTGATCCCATTTAGAACAGTAAAGGATCATTTTTCTTAATCAGATAAGGCCAATTGTAATCATAGCCCACATTAAGTGAGTACTTCCCATGAGTTGGGCAGTATGCGTGGGTTTACCTGCGCTGACTAAGTACAAGGTCGAGTCAGGCCATCCTGTTTTACAGCTGAGGCAAGCAGGCCCAGAGAGGTAAAGTGGCTTCCCAAGGTCCCATGGCCTACACATTCGAACCCAGGAGAGCTGTGATTCCACAACCCATGCTCTGCACTGTTCCCCCTGCAGGATATTACTTTGGGGTGCTGTGGGGTGGCATAACATCCTCTTATGGGCCAAAATCTCTGAATGGGACTAAATGGGGCACAAGTGTGAAGAAGTGTAGGGCATCAGCGCTCTGCGTTCTGATTCTGGCTAACTTACTGGGACCCCAGGAATTCTGGGGCCTGGTCTTTCCATTTTCCGCTGTGTGTCCTTGGCCAAGATGCCTCGCTCTCTGAATCTGGGGTTTGTGTGAACAATTGATGAGACTGGGTGATTCGACATGCCCAGCAGAGCACCAGACAGGCAGTAGCTCAATATACAGTACTCTTCCTGTTACTATGTTGTTCTTCAATGGCATCGGATGCAGCTGTGTCTTGGATTCTGCCGTACCATCCAGATTCAACACAGAAGGTAGGAGTACACATGAAGTTTCTCTCTGCTCAACAACAGTTCCCAATAAGTGAGCCCCATTTTCACTTGAACCCAATGCATTGTTTCTGCAACATACAGTCAAGACTGAAAGCATGAGGAAGTTGGGAACAAATCTTTGGGTACCAACTGTGTTCTAGGTGCTTTACAAGATTAACTCATTTAATCTGCAGGACAAGCCTGTAAAGCAGGAAACACCAATCCCATTTGCAGAAGTGGAAACAAGCTCAGAGACGTTCAGTACTGAGATTCAGATCTGATGCCACAGCCCAGCCCTTTCATAACTTACTTTTTTAGGAGGGGCACTTATTCATTCAATCAATAAAGATTTATTGAGAGGCTACTGTGTACCATGTCTGGTACTAGGCCCTGGGATATAGGCGTGAACCCCACAGACAAGTTCCTGCTTCACGAAGCACTCACTCTAGATGGAAGACGCTGTCGTGGCATTACCATGAAAGGATTCTAAGAGGCTTCCGGGCTCAGCAGGAAAGAATGTCATGGCTGATTACTCAAGTCTGCCACACATGATCATAGGGAGTCTGAGCGTATGTTGTGCATTGGCCACACATGTTTTATACTTTTTAAGACCATATAAATATAAAACAAAACAGAAATGAATCCTGATTAGAGCACAACTTCCAATATTTAATTTCAAAAATAGTAACCACTATGGATCTAATCACTAAGCCCTGCTCTTAAGGAACTTAGGGTCTAACTGGTAGCCTAAGGTACATGTGACCAACACAAGATAGCTGTCAACACAGAACATGATGGTACAGTTTGATCCAGAACTCAGAGGTAGGAGAGACCATATGGACAGGGCTGATCAGCAGAGGCTTCCTGGAAGACAAGTGCAGAGGATTTGGCTAGGCAGAATGGGGGCAGGAGAAAGGCATTCTAGAAGCAGCAGCACAGGCAAAGGTATGAAGTCAGGAACGAATGTGAAGTGGATATGAGGTGGGGTGGAAGTAGTGAGGATTCTGGCCTGGCTGAGCTAGCAGTACTGGGGGGACAAAGTGGTAACATAGGGATGGAACATGGAATCCCAAATGTCAGGTCTGGAAGTTTGATCCTGATCGTGAACAGTAAGGAGCCAAAGACAACTTTTGAGCATGGGCATGACCAACTTACAACATTACTTGGTGTCTAGAATAGGGGAAGAAGTTAATGAAATGGGAGCAAGCTACAAAAGCCATGGAATGAAAAGATAACCCCTGTATTTAACAGGGCCTTAGGGACTTGAGTTCCAGTCCCAGATCTAGACTGGCATACCATATAACCAGACAAGCACCCCACTCTCTCCATCATCTCCAAAGGCCCTTTCAGACCATGACTGAGTGAACTTCATTCAAGCAGAGTCTTTATTTTTTATTTTGCTTTGGTCTTGGAGACCTAGTCCAAGGTAGGTCCATCACTCACGGTTTATCTCAGGTTTCAGGTGTGGCATATGGCTCAGACCTCAGATGTGTCTCATACCTCAGCTTTCTGAAGTGGCATCTGTCTCAAAGAATATATGGCCTTAGAGCCACACTGCAGCTATGTGACTTGGGAGAGGGACTTCACATATCAGTGCCTCAATTTCCCCAACTGTAGGAATGTTCCAATCACAACCACTTGGCAGAGAGGATATGAAGAGTCATTGAAATGAAGCCTTTAAAGCACCTGTAGGCAGAAAGTGCTCAATTAATGGCAACTGCATTTTTGTTATGGTTTGTTATTTTCTGGGTAAGACTCTTGGCTGTAAGCTCCTAAGAGGCAGAGGCTGTGTCTCCCTTATTTCCTCCATGGGGCTGAACACCAGCTGGGCCCCTGTCAGGATGTGATGCCCCAGGCAAGTGCAACTCTGCCGGGGCTTGTCACGGGAACTGTGACGTGAGACTGCTTGGCCTGGTGAGCAGCCCTGATCCTCTCACTCCACCCTGGGAGGGTGCCCTGTGTCCTCATAGGGCTCGCCAGCACATGTGCCCCCAGTCCCCACCCCAAGGCCCCAAGTGTGATGGACACTTTTGTCCAACCAAACTCACCAATATTTAAAAACTAATTTCTACTCCTTCTCTTTAACTTCAACTCTATATGATTATTTTTGCAAGAGATAATACATTCAGATTTTTCAAAATTAAAAGGCACCCAAAGTGTGCTATATAAAAATCTCCCCAGCATCTACCCTTGGTTCCCCTCCCTGAAGTCAACCAAACAAAAAATTGCTTTTAAAACAATTAAGCTTAATTGGGCCCCATGACAAAAATCATAAGCTTTCAGAACAAAAAACTAAAAAAAAGAAAACACACACACACACACATATACACACCTCAGAACACACACAGAAGTTCACACTGAAAACTCATCCCAAATCCACCTTCCAGAGATTCTTCACCTTTTAGCATAATACCCTTCCACACTGTTGTCAATGCACAGACTCTTTACAAAAAAAAAGATGAGCATCTCAATATGGAATTTTCATTATCTTAAGTGTCTCGAGTACATTTCCTCATGGCTGACAACAGCTGTGTGATCTTCCATAGATGACTTATTTAACCAGATTCTTCTGATGGGGGCTGTGGGACCTCACTGCCTTCTTGTTTATTTTCTTGTAACAAATTTGCAGAAAGGGAAATGCCAAGTCACAGGTATGGCCATTTTTTAAAAATGCAATTTTAATGAGATATATTCACACATCATACAGTCTATCCAAAATATACAATCAGTGGCTCACAGTATTATCACATAGTTGTGCATTCATCACCACAATTTTAGAACATTTTCATTACTCCAAAAAGAAAAATAACAAATAGACATACAAAAGAAAACATAAAATACTCCATACATCTTGCTTCTTTTGTTGACCCCTAGCATTGGTACATTTGTTACTGCTGATGAAAGAATATCAAGATATTACTGTAACTATAGTCCTAGTTTGCAATAGGTACATTTTTTCCCCATATACCCCACTCTATTATTAACTCTTTGTAAAACTGTCATATGTTTGTTCTGGTTCACGAAAGAACTTATTTGTAGTATAAATCACAGTCATTGTCCATCACAGAGTTCACTGCATTTACGTTCACATACCTCTTAGCTTTGCTTCTGGTGACATACATCACTCTTCACAACCCCTTTCAACCACATTCAGGCACTATTACTTATACTCCCAATAACACGCTACCATCACCCCTATCCATTTCAAAACAGTTAAATTCAACCTAGTTAAAAATTCTGTACATATTAGGCAACTGCTCCCAATTCTCTCACCTCATTCGATCTCTTGGTAACCTTAATTCTAAATTCTATGTCTATGAGTTTACACATAACTACTTCATATTAGTGAAATCACACAATATTTGTCCCTTTGTGTTTGACTTATTTCACTCAGCATTATGTCAAGGTTCATCCATGTTGTTGCATGCCTCAAGACTTCATTTCTTTGTACTGCCGAGTAATATTCCATCAAATGCATATACCACATTTTGTTTATCCATTCATCAGCTGATGGACATTTGGATTATTTCCACCTTTTGGCAAGCGCAAAGAGTGCTACTTCTAACACTGGTGTGCCAATGAAAGCAAAAGATATGCTTTCAGATCTTCTGGGGTATGGCCATTTTTAAGACCCCGATATGCATCAAACCAACCTCCCGTTAACTGTCTTCCCTGTGCTTAGCAGGACTGAGTGTTCAATCCAAATTCATGGAAAGATTAAGAAGTCCTGGCACCTATCTATCTCAGCAGCAGCTGTGTGCCTCCCTGACCCCACCTCCAAGTCTAGATTAAGGCCAAACCTCTTCTCTGGGCCTGGCAACCTGCCCCATTGACCCAGCCAAGGAGCCTTACCTGGGCCTCCTTCCCATTTCAAAGTGAGTCAGTGATCGGGGGCGGGCACCATTCTGCCCAGGGCAGGCAGCTGACCAACAGGAATCCAGCTGGGACAACAAGGTCACCAGCTCCCAGGGAGGGAAACAGACTCTCTCAGCAGTGGCTAGAGGACTGTGGCAGCACTTCGCTTGCAGGTAAGAGCTGACCCTGACCCCATATTGGCTTGGACTGCTTTCCCCCAGGTCTCCATCCTTAACTATCCCTTCCCTTTAGGGATTTCCCAAGCAGTTTCCTTTTAAGGTACTCTTGTCAGGGAGGGAAGGGTGAACTGGGTGTCTGCTTTCGACCCCAGCCCTGGGCCAGGTTGGAGGGCTGAGTGATCATCTTTATCCACACATCGCCCAGATATCTGGAGGGCCCACAGTGCTCAAGGAGGTGGAAACTGCATTTTGCTCCTTGAAGTGGGCCCCCTGAAGGCCAGGCCCAGCTAAAACCAGAGACTGCAGCCAGGCAAAGAGCTTATTTCTACAAGAACCAAGGGCCCAGGTCTCTGGTTTCTGGTTCCTTCTCTGCGTGAAGCTATTTCTATCAACAGCCTTCCTGTTACAGCAAGGAAAAACCTGTTGGAGAACTGGATTAGTGGCTTTACCTCTCTAAGAACTAGTTTCCTCATTGGAGACTAGAAATACCCAGTCCTGGGAACAGAATGTGATAATGGATGTAAAGGGCCACTGTACGCCCTCCACACAGCAGGGTCTCAGAAAACTGCTTAAAGGGAGCCTGCTAGGTGTAGGCAAGTACGGACTGCTTTACATACACCGGCCCAAGCCAGTAACGGCATTGCCACTGCTTCTTACCAGGGCTCCCTGCGTCCACCCTTGCTCCTCTAGTCTAGTCTCAACATGTCAGCCAGAGCCAGTTAAAATAATTGTCAGGCAGTCATAGTGACAGGTTACAGCACTGTTGTAAAACAGAAGATAACAAGTAAAGCGGTACAGATTAGCTACCCTAACATTTATCATTAATACATTGTAGTTAGAAGGTATGATCTACAGGGAAACAGAGGCCTGGCCTAAGGACACGAGAGGCGTCATAAGGGGAAATGGGCTAACTAGTGATGACAGCAGTTGTACAGTTATAATCCCCCCTTATTCTTGTTCATTTCTCTACTTATTTCTGTAATAAAAAACTAATCCTACATATAATTAATGAATAAGAACTACCCCCTGGACTTGGGTTTTCTTTTTTAATGTTTATTTGTTATTCTTATTTTTGAAGTAATGAAAATGTTCTAAAATTGATTGTGATGATGACTGCTCAACTGGGTGATGATATTGTGAGACACTGATTCCATACTTTGGATGGATTATATGGTGTGTAAATATATCTTGATAAAATTTTCAGTTGCAGGAAAAAAAAAAAAGAGAGCCCATGTCACTCCTCTGCTCAAAATTCTCCAGTGGCTCCCATCGCACTAGAGTAAATGCCAATATCCTCACCACAGCCTGCAAAGCCCCACAGAATCTAGTCCTCCCACTATTCTCAGGCCTGCCTCCCAACTGCCTCCCCTTCTGGTCTACTCACTTCAGTCCCACCAATCAGCTGTTCTCCAAACATAATAGGCACGCAGGGCCTTTGCATGGCTGTGCCCTCACATGGAATATTCTTTCCCTTGATACCTGTGGCACTTCATCTCCTTATGGCCATTACTCAAATGTCCCCTCATCCCCACTGGTCCTCTGACACTCTCCTCACTACTCTCCATCCTGCCTTATCTTTCTCTCCAGCATGTACCACCACCTTACAGTGTGTTTTCTCTTACTAATATGTACACTCTTCACGGAGAACAATTTTTCTTTTGTTCACTGCTGTATTGCTGGGACCTAGCACGGTAGTGAGACTTAGGTGCTCAGTAATGTTTGTTGAATCAAGGAACCACAGCTGACGTTTACTGAGTGCTTATTTTGGGCTACTGTGCTAAATACTTGCCCTACATACCTTATCTCTTTTACAAAAATTTTTTAATCTCCACCATAAGTTTGTGATGCAATATTGTTATCCCACATTACAAAGGAAGAAATGAAACTCAAAAGGGTCTTGCCCTCACAAGCAGGAGGCAATGTCAGTTTCAACCTAGTCCTGCCGGTCTCCAAAGTCCTTGTTCCTGCCCCATCTCCTCTGTCCCTGGGTTTGGGGGCATTTGCATTCCTTGAACTACAGCTTTTTTCCCAGGATACAGCACAGCCCTGATGGAGAAAAGGCCTAGCAACATGCTGGTGGCCTAGCAACAGCCTCTTCCTTTCCAATTCAACATATCCCTGGGCTTATTTGGCCTTCCAGGAGCTATTCTTCTGACACTCTAACCCACGCTTCCCTCCCACACACCTTCTAATGAAGAATGGATGAGTTGTCCACAGGAACAAGTGGGAGTCCCAAACCTTCATGGAACAAAATGTTCCAAAGAGTACTCTGATTTCAAATACAAAGATGGAGGCTGAAGGCCCCCTTTTAGCCCAGCTGATCTCTCAGGATCTGATTGCTATTTTGCTGTAAATGTTATCACTTATATAAAAAAGTACAGAAGCTCAGGTATGAACATTCTGGAAAATTCTGTAGGAGAGGAAAATTCCTTTGGGGGTGAAGGGTTGTACAGATTCTTTTCCTTTCAGAAGCACCAACTGCAGAAAGTCCCAGCACAGAACTGAGGAAGCTCTCTCAGTCAGACGGTAGGGGCCAATGTTTCAACCTACCTCATGAGAGCAGCATTTTCTCCTCCTCCCAGCCCTGGGGTTTTTCTTCAAAGACTTTCTACTTATTGACTGAAAACAACGGGGAAATGGGAAAAAAAAAAGACCGTGTCTTTAGGCTTTTGCTTTCCCACTCCTTAACCGGATGCCCAGGCACTGGGGATTCAGAAATGAGTGAGACATTCCCTGACCAGTGATGGAGTCTGGCAAACATATAACACAGAGGAAACCCAACCAAAGGAAATACAAAAGGCACTGCTCACAGTCAGTGCTTAATGTTTGTGGAATGTGTGATGAATGGGTGAACAGATGACACGCTGTGATCTAGAGACAGGAGGCGTGTCTACTTCTGCGGATGGGTGTTGGGGGCATTGGGAAAGGCAGCGAACTGAAGAAGAGTACAAGGGGGAGGGTGAAGGCACAAATGGCATTCAAGACAGAGGAAAGAGCACCTGGAAAAGCATCAAGACATGAAAGAGCAGGGTGAGCAAGCATTGTGGAATGAATGAAATGCAGGGTATGAGTGTAGAAGAATGAGGAATTGAGACTGGTGACATTACCAGAAGTCAGGTCAAGGAGCTTTGAAAGTCAAATTAACGTTAGAGATTTATTCTGAGGGCAAGAGCTGGAAATGGCTTCAAGAGGGAAAGGCAGGACGTGAGGATAATTTCCAGATTTCTGGCCCAGCCCAGGGGATGGGGTTAGTGGAGCCACCGTGGAATCCAGAGGGGAAGAAAAATGAGTTCAGTCTAGATGACCTGGGGGAGGTGGTTTCCAGGAGACAGCTGGACTCTTCAACCTGGGTCTCCCTATCCCTGTACAAGCACCCTCCACTCCCACCTATGGGAATCCTCCATCCTTCACTGTTTGGCCAGAGCCACCTGCCTTCTGCAGGAGACCTCTTGGTAGTCCTAGCCTTTCTCCGTACCCCCCTGACTCAGTGCCTACGTCCTTTATAATGGGCAGCGAGCCCGATTTCGCTGTGGTCTGCCCGGCAGCAGGGGTCCAATTAGTCACTTCTGGGTTGGTTCCCAGAGTGAATTTGCGTGGAGTAGAACAAGGCAACTTCAGTTCAACAATCAGTCAAGAGTCAAAGCCAGATAAGAAAAAGGTGGGGAAAAGGGTGGGTGGGACGGTGACGTAGGGGGCGAGAGGGATTCCTTTTCAGAAAAAGCAACAAGCAGAGGAGAGCGCAGGCGTCGACTCAGCCCTCCTCCCCTCCCCTAGCTGCCTTTGTACAGAATCTAATCTGTCAGAAGGGGGCGGATCAACCGCGCCCTCCTTCCTTCAGGAACCATAAAATGGCCGTAGGGGGCCAAGGCCGTGGGGAGACGAAGTGAAACCTGGGCCTTTAAGGCACTATTTGACCTGTGTCGCCTGCCATCCCGCAAAGAGGGACCTCAGAGCGCGTCCGAGCCTGCGTTACCCTACTGCTTTACCTGATCCCTTCTGGTAGATGCCGCCGCTGGCCACGGACGCCTGGAGAAAGAGTGAGGCCGGGTGGGCGGTTGTAACACACCCGGCCGAGAAAACACACCGCGAAGCGCCCGCCACTCTCTGCTCCGCCGCCGCGGGGCACCCTGGGAGCCGCCCGCCGCGGCGCATGCGCCCTAGATGCGCTGCTCTCGCGCGAGGTCTGGAGAGATCTCAGCGCAGGCGGCGTAGCCATGGTGCCGGGAGGTGCTACTTGCAGCCGGCTCCCTCGGGTTCCCGGGTGTTAGAGCGGCGAAGGGGTCGGTATGGGGCTCACTTGGGGATGGCTGAGCGGTATGACAGATGGAGAAACCGAGGCCGGGGGTGGAGGACAGGCCTTCGGAATTTCTGGGCTCTCACCGGCGCTCTAGCGGTGTGGAGTTTGTGGCTGGTTGTTGGGTCGCAAAGCGGGCGATAGTGGCACGGGGCGGGGTGGCCCGAAGATAGCGGCAGAGGCGAGGGTTCACCCTGGAGAGAAAGTCAGTGCAATATCCTGTCTTTAGTATAAAGGAGAAAATAAACTAATTTGCAGCGGAAGACAATATTTCTCTGTGTAAAGGCTCAGGCAGGGTTACTTCAAAAGATGCTTGTACTTACAATGAGGAAGTGTGGTCTTAATATAAGACAGCGTTCACGTAAAAATTGTCAACGTTTCATATTTGGAATTTTGAATCAAATACTAAGTGTATTTGTACCAAGCGGGAATCACTGTGTAAGCTATGAATACAGACATGGGCCGGTGGACCCAACTGGTGAGCAGGGTGAACAGGCATTTTCCAGAAAGGTGAACAAGGCCAAGTAGTACTTCCCTTAACTAACGTGTTATGTGCATTCCTGAGTAATACAGTATATATTAAAACTGGGAAATAGTTTACTGTATTTATATATAAACAGGTGTTAGGTCTTTTTGCTGACATGAAGCTCTTGCAGGACCTTTGAAAGTTGTGCAGGACAGAGGACAATTTGTTGTGGGGAACTGTGCTGAGCATTGCAAAAGGCCCAGATTCCTGCTCGTGGATGCCAGCAGTGTTTCGCCTGTCTTGTGACACCTCAGAACAGAGCTCTTCCCTGGATAATCACTGATTTGTTCAATCAAATGATAATTTTTGCCAGCAGACTGTGTCTTGGTGGAGAAGTATAGTGTGGTGAACAGGACACAGTCCTTGTCCTTGAGAAGCATATGCAGATGTTAGTGATACAGTACAACAAGTAGCTTGACAATAAGGGCAGTCAGGACAGGGTTGGAACACGCAAGAGGACCCAGCCAACTGGCAGGGTGGTGAAGGGCCTGGGAAAGCTAGACAAAGAAGTAGTGTTTGAACTGAGCATCACACAGAGAAGGCCGGTGTGTCAAGCAAAGGGACCATTAAGACTATGACACGTCCAGATGGCCTGGCACCCAGTAGGCATCCAGTAGAGGTTTTGAATGATTAGATGAGCGATGATTGAATGCGAACATGGGATAGTCGTTGGCAGGAAGCCATTTCCCACTGTATTGTGAACTGCTAAAAGGGAAATACCTGCTTCCTGACTCCCCCAGAGGCCAGCACCAAGTCGGGACCCAGAGAAGGTGGTGGCAGCAAATGGATCCAGACAAAGAAACAGAGCTGTGTATCCCTAGCCTGGGACTGATGTCCGGGAAGTGGGTCTCTACTTCTCTGCTCTGGTAGAAGGCAAGTACTAAAAATACAGCTGCAGTGCTGTTTAAATGTTAGAAAAAGCAGGGCAGGGGTGGCCTCTTATTTCCACATCTGTCATTCATCCATGATCTGGAGGCAGAGCATGTTGTCAGCAAATGGTAACTTCTGAGGACTGTGCTAAGATAAAGAGCTCTCAGAGTGGGTGCACAGTGGAGAAGGCCACAGGCTGAGGGTCCTTTCCCCCAGAAATCTCTCCCTAGAATAATCCCTGTCCTCCTGGGATGGTGGTGATTTCTGCCTCAGCAGCCAAGCTAGAGCAAGGATCTGGAACTGGCTGCCTCCAGGAGCCAAGCGGGCCATGCAAATCAGCAAAGGGCCAGGGGGCTATTTGGGGCAGCCCCTTCTGAAAAGCAGGCTGCTGCTCACCCTTACTGGGTATTGCCTTGCACAACTCCTGCTCTTGCGTGACCAAATATTTTGATTGTACAGGCTAGAAATGAAGATTTGTGTATGTACAGATTTTTTAGTATTGGCACTAATTCAGATATATATTTTGGCAAGAACCAGATGAAACACATTTGTAATCTTTGGTCTGTGTGTCCATACCAGGGAGTTGGGTGTTCGTAGGACATCACAGTTTTACTTTACAAGGAAAAGAGTGGAAGTTCAGGCAGAATGTAATGCTTCTGGCAATATTGAGATAATTTTCATGCTAGGCACTAGAGGTTCCACAGCTAATGAGAAAACCCAGTTCCTGTCGTTTTGGGATTTCCAACCCAAAGTAGATGGACGGAGAAGTAAAGAGACAAATGTATCATAGACTAATCAATAAGAGTAAAGACTTGCTGGGGAAGTACAGAGTAGTTTTAGGGGAAGGTGGGCATCAGTGCAGGCTTCCTGCAGGAAGGGTCCTCTGGGTTAGGGCTTGGGAATTATTGAAGTTATCCAGGGCCGGAGGTGGTATTCCAGGTAGAGGAAGCAGCATCTGCAAAGGCCTAGAGACATGAGAGAATTAGGTGCATCAAGGATCTGAAAGTAGCACATTGTGGCTGGAGCTGAATGTAGGGTTTGGGAGAAGGTCATGTAACAAGAAGTGAGGCTGGAGAGGCACGAGGGGGTTGCAAACAAACATTTGTTGGGACCAGACAGGTAGTGCCAGTGGGTAAAGCAGACTGGGTGTAAGAGACAACAGAGATTGGTGGGGACTGGGGCACCTGGAATCTGCGGTTACTCAGCTACTGTCCAGGGTTGCCAGAGCTTCCTACAAAAAACAAACATGCAAACATTGTATACATGGTGTACAATCAGTGGATCACAGTATCATCATATAGTTGTGTATTCATCACCATGATCATTTTTTGAACATTTGCATCTCTCCAGCAAAAGAAATAAGAAAGAAAATACTCACACATGCCATACCCCTTACTCTTCCCTCTCATTGACCACTAGTAGTTCAATCTACTAAATTTATTTTAACCTTTGTCCCCCTTTTATTTGTTTATTTTTATCCATAGTCTTTACTCATTGCAGTAGGAAATCTTGATTGTTCAATGCAGTACCGTGAAGTTTGCACTTAGACTGCTAATTTGAATGTTTAAAGCACACTATGGGGACCAAATAAAATCTGTTTGCATCTGCTCCAAAGGCCACCAGCACCAACCTTTGCAAAATCATGGAGGCCTCTTGTGGGCCACTTTAGCGAGTGTAGACTAGACTCTGAGGGCAGTGGGGAACGCAGCCTGGTGCAGAAAGGGTCCCTTGGCTGCTGGATAATGTTAAGAGGGGAGGCAGAGACCCGTTTTTAGGGTGTGGTGGCACCTGGGAGACGGTGGCAGTCTGCATAACAGCAGCAGGGCCAGGAATGAGGTTGGTGGCAGATGAGAAGGGGTGGAGGACAGGAACTGAAGGATGACGGGGCATGGGGAAGGGCATTGCACCAGCAAAAATCTGGAGGTGTGGCAGAGCTGGGGGCAGTGGGTAAATGGAAAAGAATCCAGAAAGACAAACTGCTCCTTTCCCACATATCATCTAGGAAGGAAATGAACATTTCTCAATAGATAATTCCTTTGAATTTCTCTGGGTACCCTCCTCCTAGGCCCTACGGGGACAAATAGGAGGTGTTTAGTAAAAGTTCTTGTTCCTTCCCTTCTTGTCTCTTCTCCCTTTGGAACGATCCTCTGTTGGGTGTTTAAATTCTGCTACAGTGTATGTGTAGGTTTTTAAGAATTGCCACTGGTCGTACTTAATTGTGGCCAAGAAATGGGTGGTGTATAGTAAGAGCTCTAGTGCCCCGAGGTGAAAGGGGTGGGGGGTGGGGGTGGGAGAGGGATCCTGAAGTGCCTTGGCTGCCCTTCTGTTGTAATTTTAAGTCCCAGCCCACTAGACGGTGGGACTGAATTCTGCATCGTTGGAGACAACGCTGTGCAAAGCCCTAACTTAAGGCCTGCTACGCAGCAGGAGCTCAGTATGCACCTCCGGATTGAATTTAGGTCTTTAGTTAGCCCATCTGACCTTCGAAACCTGGCAGGGAAGAGCGTCGCCCTGCTCCAGTAATACTCCTGCCTTTCCCAGCCAGCACGTCCCGAACCGTCCCATTGCCTGGTCACCATGGGTGTTCATAGGACATAGTTTTACTTTACGAGGAGTGGAGGGTCACGCAAACGTGGTGTGATGGACTCCTGCAAGGCAGACCGTGGATTGGGAACCAAGCAGACTTTGTCCAAATCCTGGCTCCCCAGCTCTGAATTTCAGATTTTTCACCAATAAAACGGAAGTAATTCTACCTTCCTGTTGTCTTTCCTATAGCTGAGAGTGTTCTAGGGCACACAGTGGGCAGGAGGTGACGCAGCCCCCAGCAGCTCCTTGGCATTTTCTCGTCAGGTTGCATCCTCTCCCCTCCTCACCCTCCAAGGCTCCGCAGGTGTTCCAAGGAGCAGCCATGTCTGCCCTGTACCCATCTCTGGAGGACCTGAAGGTGGACCAGGCCATGCAGGTATGGTCCCCAGGTCTGGGTTAGCCTGGGCTCCCTGATGGCTGTGCTTGGGGTCCCCCCTGGCTAACTAACGAAGGCTTGCCTTGGGATGAGGCTGGGTGTTGGGGTTCCCAGTGGGTCCAGGGCAGGCAGGAGCCCACCGCAGGGCCTGCTGGTAGAAAAGGTGTCCGGAGGCCATGGTCATGAAATCACAGCAGGAATTGAAAAGACCAAGTGGCTGCAGATGCTCCCTGCTCATGCCTCTCCCTTTCCCATGCCCCAGCATCTCCTCTGTCAAGTTCAGGCTAGATCCCGCCGCCCAGGGCAGACCCAATGGGAATCGGGTTTGCTTGCTCAGCCACCAGAAGCTCCATCCATCACTTTCCCTTCCAAGGGGGCGTCCAGAATTTGGGGTTTTCACTAGAGAATTTGGTTGGGAGGCGAGCCTCAATGTTTTGGCTGCCTTGTAACATTTGGGTATTGTGGGGCCCTGGGAGAAACTCCCCCCAGATGTATGCGCACCCATCGAGGGCACAATTTACTCACTACCTTGAGGCTCACAGACCTAGGTCACCAGCATACCTAATGCCTGTACCCCCGCTTCAGGGAGCCCCAGGCTCCGAGGGGTCCCGATGTCACGGCCACAGCTGACACAGCTCTCCCTGCCCCTCTCTAGGCCCAGGCTCAAGCCACACCCGGGACACCTGCCCTGCTGGCCCAGGACACAGCAGCCCCCCCACCTCCAAGTGAGCCCTCAGGGTGGGGATGCTGGGGGCAGGTGGTTGGACACCCCACCCTCTCAGGACAGAAATCATCAGGGTGGCGTGGAGGCTTCAGGGCCTGGGGTCAATGTGACAGGAGGGGAGCATGCTGCCCTCCCCACCTCTCACTGCCTGGGAGACCTCTTGCCCCCTCCCTGCCATGGCACACTTCACCTTCACCTGGGGATACACAGCATTTTCTGGGATGCAGGGAGGCCTGGGGGCACAGAGCATTCTCAGGGATACACAAGGTTTTTTGGGATATACAGCTTTCCTGAGGACATACAGCATTCCTAGGGGATGCTGTATTCTCATATACATTACATTCTCAGGAAGATACTGCGTTCTTGGGAATAAACCATGTTCCCAGGCCATGTTTCTTAATCAAAATGAGGCCAGCAGCCTAAGTGACCACACGGGAGCCAGGCAGACAGAACTAAGCGTGTGACCTTGAGTAACACCTTTCTTCTTTCTCCTTTCCCTTCCCCATCAGGTTTATACCCCAACCTGGCAGAATTGGAAAGTTATATGGGTCTTTCCCTCTCCAGCCAAGAAGTCCAACAGAATCTGCCCCAGATTCCAGAGGGTGACAATGTAGGTGCCCATCTCCTGCTTAAATGGGTGCAAAATGTCCCAACTCTCCCTCCTTCTTGGTCCTGCCATTTAAACAGACGTCTTTCCTCTCGGTCCTGGAATCTCCACTTGCCCCGGCATTCCTGAGTCTGTTTCTTGATGACACATTTCATTTTGAATCAGCATTTAAAGTGCAGTGGGGTTCACATCTTCCTGCAGGCCTGGGGCTGATGGATCAGGGCCTGCCCTGGGAGCTCTGGCTTCAGTTGCTGGCCTGAGCCTGGGGAAGGAGAAGGGAGGACATTAAATCCAACCTGAGCCCAAGGGGCTTCAAATGGAAGCTACCTGAGACTTAGACAGCTGCTGGGGACAAGGCAGAGCTGAGAGGGGAGGAGTTGGCATCCAGCTCTGGCCCCCAAATTAAACAATAATGCTTAACTACTGCGCTCCTTGACTTCAAGGAGCAAAAGACACCCTAACACGGAAATATTCACTACTGAAAACATATTCGTGTATAAAACCGCTGTCTACTCAGTTGCCCTCCCAATTGACTCTAGCATCCCTGCTCTTGTCTTTGCCTGCCAGCCTCTCTCTAAGCCAATGAAAACCAATTGCAAAATGCAACTAAGGCTGCAAGATTTCAAGAAGTTGACGGAAGTGATGTTGGAGAATTGTCACAGCCACATATAAAGCCACTGACAAATGAGGGCTCTGACAGGGTCAGACTGGTTAGAACCTACCAGGAGAGAATAGATAGGAATGAGGACATGCGGGACCCTGATAAAAACTGGTGACACCTAAGATGTTTTTGCAACCTTGATGCAAAGGGACCGCCTTGATGGTTATGCTGGGAGATAGAAACACGAAACAGGGGAGGCCGTGTTGTGTAGAGTTCAATTTTAATCTGTTTATTCAATTATTCCTTGTTCCAATAATTGGGACATAAATTCATTCAGCCTAAATTTCGTTAAAAATATAACACAGATAAGTGCATTTTTATAATGAAAATGTTTTCCTTATATTTATTTATTTTTATTTTTTATTTTAATAGAAATAATCACAGATGCACAGGACATTGCAAAGATAATATAGAGAAGTCCCGTGCACCCTTCACCTGGTTTGCCCACTGGTTATACCATCGTGGAGACTTCCCTCGTGCTACCCACTCCCCATCCATCTGTTTAGCACCTCCATAATTTTGTTATTTCAGGATGTTATATAGTGGAATTATATAATACATGCCCTTCAGAGATTGGCTTTTTTTTTTTTCCCACTCACCATAATCCCCCTGAGCTCCATCCAAGGTGTTTCATGTACCAGGAGTTCCTTCCTTGTTAAGTTGTGGTCATGTTCATTGTACGGGTGCACCGCAGTGGGTTAGCCTTTTGAGGGACATTTTGGCTTGTTTCCAGTTTGGGTCTGTTACAATTACAGGTGCTATAAGCAATCATGTACAGGATTCTGTGCATATTATATGTTTTCATTTCTTTAGGATAAATGCCCAAAGGTGCAGTTGCTGAGTCATCTGTATGTTTAGTTTATAAGAAATTGCCCAACTCTTTTCCAGAGTGGCTGCCCCATTTCTCATTTCCACTAGCAGTCATGGAGATTCAGTTTCTCCACATCCTCACCACCATTTGGTGTTATCACTATTTTTTTATTTTAATCATTTTGATAGATGTATAGTGATATCTCATTGATGTTTTAATTTGCATTTCCCTGAAGACTAATAATGTTGAACTTTTTCTTTTCTTGTGCTTATTTGCCATCTGAATATCCTCTTAGATAAAATATCTGTCCATGTCTTTTGTTCATTTTCTAATTGGATTACTTTTTTGTTGTTTTTTTACTTTTGAATTTTGAGAAGTCTTGAAAAAGACTAGAATTTTTGTCAGATATGTGATTTGCAAATGTTTTCTCTGAGACTGTAGCTTATCTTTTCATCCTCTTAACAGGGTCTTTTGTAGAAAGTTTTGCATTTTGATTATGCCAAATTTATCCATTTTTCATTTGATGGAGCAAGCTTTTGGTGCAAAGTGTCAGAACTCTGCCTAGCCCTAGATCCCAAATATTTCCTCCTATATTTTTCTAAACGCTTCATAAATTTACATTCAAGTCTGTGATCAATTTTGGGTTACTTTTTAAAATAAGGTGTGAGATTTAGGTCAAGGTTCATATTTTTGCCTGTGGATGTTCAATTGCTCCCACATGCTTTGTGATAGGCTTTCTCCATTGAACTACTTTTGTACCTCTGTTGGAAATCAGTTGGCAGTATTTGTGTGGATCTCCTTCTGGATTCTCTATTCTGTTCTGTTGATCTCTGTGTCTCTCTCTTTGACCTTACATCACTGCAGCTATATTGGGTAGTGTGATTCCTCCCATTTTTTTCCTTTTCAGAATTGTTTTAGCTATTGTTGTTCCTTTGTTTTTTCGTATAACTTTTAGATTAACTTTGTATATGTCTAAAATATGTTTTATAGGGATTATGATAGAAATTGCATTAAATCTATGTATCAATTTGGGGCTGCCTTTACGATATTCTCCCAATCCATGAATGCAGACTATCATTCCATTTATTTAGATATTTTTTGCTATGTTTCATCAGTGCTTTGTCATTTTCAGCATACATTTCCTGCACAAGTTTTGCTAGATTTATACCTAGGTATCATTCCCCCTCACCATTTTTTGAGCATCTGCTAGTGGCGTATTTTTAAGTTATGTTTGCACGTGTTCATTGCTAGTATATAGAATTACAACTGATTTTTGTAAATTGATCTTATATCCTGTAACCTTCCCAAGCTCACTTATCAGTTCTAGTTTTTGTTTGTTTGGAACTTTCTTGGGATTTTCTACATAGATCATTATGTCATCTGCAAATAGAGATAGTTTTATTTCTTCTTTCTGATTATACTTTTGTATCCCTTCCTTGCCTTATTGCACTGACTAGGATTTCCAGAACTTTGTTAAATACTAGTGGTAAGAGAGGACAGCTTTGTCTTGTTCTGGATCTCAGAGGGAAGGAATGTATTCATTTAATTTTAGCTTAAATTTTTTCAAGACAAACAAAATTGAGCGTTTTTCCCCATTGTTCCCTATTTCCTGAGAAATTTTGCATCTATTTTTTAAAAACATTTCTTATTGTGGGATATAACAAATATACAAAAAGGCAATAAATTTTAAAGTATATTTTAACAAGTAGTTATAGAACAGATTTCAAAGTTTGGTATGGGTTGCAGTTCCACAATTTCAGGTTGCATCTGTTTTCTAAGTGGATTTGTAAGGGGTCTTTTCTTGGTGTCAGTTTCCCGTGGATACTGAGGATCCCCTCCCAGGAGACCTGCCTGCTCCCCTGTCCCCTTTTCTGTCACGGGCGTGGACTTTGACGCCCCCTGGTGGCTTCATGGAGCCACATCCCCTCTCGGCCTTTGCGGAGAAGTGTGTGGTCTGAAGTGGGCGTGGGGGGGGGCGGTGCCTAGAAGCCCCTCCAACCCTCCTTCCCCCACCGCGGTGGCCCTAGGGGCGCGAAGCCCCAGGGGCCTGGGCCGACCCCCTGCTCTGGCATCTGCAGACGGCGGCTTCAGGCCCCTCGCCGGGCCAGCTGGTGGCGCCGGTGACCGGGAACAGCCTGAGCCTGCGGCGAGCCGAGATCAAGCCCGGCGTGCGGGAGATCCACCTGTGCAAGGACGAGCGGGGCAAGACCGGGCTGCGGCTGCGGGCCATCGACAAGGTGCGGCTGGGGCCGGGTGGGGAAGAGGGCAGCCCACCGGCCGGTCCACAGTGAGGAAGGCGCAGGGAGGCCTGTGAACCAAAGCCCTCCTGACCCCCAAGCCCAGGCAGGCTCTTTCCCTATGTGCTATACAAGACCCAGGGCTGCGGCTGGGTTGCAGCAGGGACCCTTCATGCGCCCTTCCGTGGGCTCCTGTGACTCACAGCCGCCCTTCTGCCGGTCCCCAGCCCACCGCTGTCCACAGTCCTGCGACGCCAGGGGAGCCCTATGCCGCCGTGAGAGACCGTGCGGTGCAGTGGTTAGGGGTGCACCCAGCGGTGAAATTCCACTGGGTCACTTTCCAACTGTGCAGCCTGGGGGTGAGGGTGGGGGTCCCCTCAGGAAGAAGGGGTAACCACTGCACCGGCCTGTAGGCTCCCAAAGAACCAAGAGGGAAACCCAGAGCTTCGAGGATACCTGTGGCTCAAGGGGGCCCTACCTCCCCCAGGGTGTCTTCGTGCAGTTGGTCCAGGCCAACACCCCTGCTTCCCTCGTGGGGCTGCGCTTTGGGGACCAGATCCTGCAGATCGATGGGCGCGACTGTGCTGGCTGGAGCACAGACAAAGCCCACCGGGCGGTGAAGAAGGCCTCGGCCGAAAGGATCGTCATGGTCATTCGGGACAGGTGAGTGGCCAGGACCCGGGGACCCTCTGCCCAACCCGGCCATGTCCCCGGCCCAGCTCACTGTCCCTCCCCACCAGGCCGTTCCAGCGGACAGTCACCATGCACAAGGACAGCACGGGCCACGTCGGCTTCGTCATCAAGAAGGGGCAGGTCACCTCTGTGGTCAGAGGGAGCTCTGCCGCCCGCAACGGGCTCCTCACCCGCCACCGCGTCTGCGAGGTGAACGGGCAGAATGTCGTAGGGCTGACGGTGGGTGCCCAGCCGAGCAAAGGCCCGCGCGTGTCAGGGTACGGGTTCCCCCGGGTGGTGGAGGGTCCAGGGCAGGCTGCTGCCCCTCTCTGCGAGGATTCAGTGAGACCCCACACACCGCTCTGAGAATTGGGTCAGGGTCCTTGGTAAGTATTAGCTGACATGACACCCAGGTGAGGACACGGCACCCAGGTGAGGACACGGCACCCAGGTGGGGAAATGACACCCAGGTGGGGACACGGCACCCAGGTTGGAACCCGGCATCCAGGTGAGGACACAGGCACCCAGGTGGAGACACAGGTACCCAGGTGGGGACACAGCAGCCAGATGGGGACTTGGCACCCACATAAGGACATGGCACCCAGATGGGGATACATGGTACCCAAGTGAGGACACGGCACCTAGGTGGGGACATGGCACCCAGGTGGGGACCCAGCACCCAGGTGAGGACACAGGCACCCAGGACATGGCACCCAGGTGAGGACATGGCATCCAGATGGGGATACATGGTACCCAAGTGAGGACATGGCACCCAAGTGGGGACACAGCACCCAGGTGAGGACACGGCACCCAGAACATGGCACCCAGGTGGGGACATGGCACCCAGGTGGGGACACAGGCATCAATGTGAAGACACAGGCACCCAGCTGGCCACAGGTTGCACTGTTGCCTCTTTATTACATTTGGAGATAGGAATGTTTTAGAAAATTGCTGTTTAGAAACTCATTTCTGACCTTAGTTAACTTTAACTTTTCAAGAGGCAGGCAGTGTGGCGAGTTTTTTCTTTAAAATATGAGAGTGAGCAGTCTAGCGTGTGGATGGAGCACCCGCTGGCTCTTGGCCCATGGAGAATGATGAGTCCCATGGGTTTTGGTTCCCTGAAAAAGTGAGGTTTTACCCTGACTTACTGCCACTGAAAGCCAGGGCTCTCAATCCCAGTTCCGGTTTAGAGTGAGAGCCACTGTACCCTCTTGCACCTGGAGCTTCAGGGCTCCCCAGGCAGAAGGAGTCCGGGTGGTGGCATCCCTCTCCACAGTTGGCCCGTCTTTCAAGCCAGGCTTCTGCTCCCTACAAGCACCACCCCAAGCCTTTCCTGTCACGAATTGTCCACATCTCTGTGCTTGACTGTCTCCCCCACCTAACTTGGAGGCTTGTTCTGGTGACTCATGACCAGTGGTCAGGAAGTTCTTCCTAATGTCTATCTATGATCCCTCCTGCTGCTTCCTCCCCATTCTTTGGGATCACGATGACAATCTCAAGGGAACCCATCAGACTTAAAAAGTAGAGTACAGGAACACCAATTCCGAATGGCTGGAACTTTCAGATGTTAGCAAAATCACTCCTTTAACAGTGTTACAGCTCTTCGATCTTAACTGTTCTAGAGAGCAGGCATTCTGAAATGTGTGGCATTTTCTCTCCTCACTGATGGTTCAAGGCCTCATTCTGTGTCACTCTACCAAACCCTGAGGCTGTGACGCCCTCAGGGTCTGGGTTTGTTCCTTTACTGGACAGTTCCAGGCAACTGTGCTCCCCGCGTTCCCTTTTCTCTTTGTCCTTTGACTCGTTCAAACTAGCATGTTGTCTCTTGTTGATTCTGGAACAAGTAAGGAAACACATAACCCTGGTAGACATATGTGCAAAGTAAAAGTTACTAGGTTCTAAGCAAGGGCCGGAGGCTCTTCTGTGGCGGCACTTGTAATGGTTGGACTGTCTGACATAATTTGCTTAGAGACTTCTAGGTTCTGGTTCTCCCTCCATCCACATGGCCTCTTCGGGCGTTCTCCTTTCACTAGTTAACAGGATGTGAGAGAAAGCCCCCCCCCCCCCCCCACGGCCCAACAGCAAGAGCCATGGCTCAGGCTGGCCAGCCCATAAGAGCCCTGGGGATGCCCCAAGTACTCCCCTGTGTGGGTTTTGCGCTTTAGGACAGAACCCGAGTGTGACTGGTATAGGGGGCTGGGAGAGAAAGTGGGGGCCTGGCGAGGGGAAGGGGAGGGAGAGTGATGTTTATGAGGCCCCGTTATGGGTCAGCTCCCCCCCCCAGGAGGAGCCCCCCCCACAGCTGCCTCTCTTTACCGAGGGGATCCTCAGGAGGGAGGCCTGGAGGCTGGTGCTCTTGTTCAGGCACCGCTGCCCCTGGGGGGCTGCCTGGGACCTCATCAGACAGGCTCAGGGGTTGCGGCGCCCCACCTGGCAGTCAGGGGTGCTCCTAAGAGGCCCCCCGGCACACTTGCCTCCTCTCTAGGACAAAAAGATCACGCAGATTCTGGCCATGGCTGGGAGTGCAGTCACCTTGACCATCATCCCCACCGTGATCTACGAGCACATGGTCAGAAAGTAAGTCTGCGCCCCCCCCCCACCCCTGCTTTACCGCCCATCCTCCCCCGACCCAGGGCGCGGGCCCTCCCCAACCCTCTCTG
This sequence comes from Tamandua tetradactyla, assembly GCF_023851605.1. Classification (NCBI taxonomy): domain Eukaryota; kingdom Metazoa; phylum Chordata; class Mammalia; order Pilosa; family Myrmecophagidae; genus Tamandua; species Tamandua tetradactyla. The sequence continues at coordinate 23,212,583 of NC_135327.1, read as the reverse complement.
CTCTTCGAGGTCGGGTGGCTTCTGGTGCCTGGAAAGCCTTAGAAGTTGAAGTGAAAGCTCAGGTGGGGAGGCCCAGGCTCTGGGGAGAAGGTGTGGCCAGTGTCGTGGCTGCTGTGTCTAGGTTGTCCCCGACCCTGCTCCAGCACACCATGGACCATTCCATCCCAGATGTCTGAGGCCACAGAGGGAAAGCTCCCGCCGCCGCCGCACCGCTAGCTAGCCTCCGGGACAGATTGCAGCTGGCCTGCCGCCTGGGGGCGGGGCCACCTGGGGGTGGGGCGGGGTCTGTCGGAGGCGGGGCTCCGTGGGGGCGGGTTCCAGGCGGAGTGGCGGTGGACCCCGGATCCCGTGGAGTCTGGAGTACACACAGGCCTCCGGAAAGCCTCGGAACTGTCAAAGGGCTCAGGCCGGCAGGACCCGCCGCAGCCTTCTGTGCTGCCCTCGGCGCTCATTAAGTGCTGGGCGCCTGAGCGCGGCTGGCTATAGACCCTTCTTAAAATTGCGGCTGGGTCCCTTTCAAAATGTTTGCCTCTACCCGGAAAGCAGTTGCATATTTTGAGAGAACAGAACTTCATGCTCAGTGAGAATATTTTCTTTTGCCTTTACTGGCTCTTCATGACATACATACTCTATATAATAACTCTTGACTGACTTTGGAATAAAGATTTTAAATAACATCTCTTTCTCAAAAGTAATTGAAAATACCATTGTCCTTGATCCTGTGAGGCTCCAGGGCTGATTTTCTTGTAAGCAATGGTGAGACCAGGGCCTTGCTACGTGGTGCCTGTGAGAGCAGCGGTTTGGCCCTGGCAGCCTTGTGCGGGGCGACTAGGATTGTGGGCACACGGTTGGTTGGGGGCAGCAGGGCTGGGAGAGGGAGCACTGGCTTGGGGTCAGCCCCCTGCTGAGCGACCATGGCCTCTTCTGCATCTGCAAAGTGGCAGAACCCACTTCAGAGAGTGTTGGAGAGGATGCAATGTGACGAGCTGGCAGAGCTGGCAGGGCTGACACTCCAACGATGGAGGAGCGGTTCTCAGGTCCCTTGGAAGGCCCTCGAGGAGGGGAGAGGAGCCCAGATTCACACAGCAGATGCACGCAGAGCCCTCGGATCCCCTTGACATGGGACGCAATCGGCTTTTTCCTCTTGAGTTGGTGGAGGGAAGTTTCAGCTCTCCCCACCCAAACTGTCCATGTCATAAGAAAGACACAATACAAGAAAAGCAGGCCAAGGGTCTTGCTGTGTTTTCATGCTTTAATTCAGAGCTGTCTGCTGCCGGTACAACTCTGTCTGAACAAAAGGACAAAGGAGACAAGAGTGAAGACTCCCCACCCTCCCCCTTCCCAGATCCCCATGAATTTGCAGACAAGGGGATGGCCCTTGTATCAGAATATAGTGTGACTTGTTTGCATTATCCCCCTGGATCAGAAGGGGTGGTGGTCGTGAGTTCCCTGGGCAGAGGCACCTCAGCTGGTGCTGGGACCTTGTAATTGGCCCCACCCCTCTCCAAGGTGCTATCGGATACCTCTGTGCGCGTGGCAGTTGGGAAGGGCGTTCTAGGGAAAAGCTACGTGATCCCCTTGCGCCATGACTGGAATAGACTCCTCTCGAGGCCCGGCCCGAGACTCCAATTCCTGCCCGAACCTAGACCAGCGAGGCAGCCAGGCCCCTCCAGCCCCAGGTCCTAGACCAAGAAGCTGCTTCCAGCCTCCTGACCCAAGGGCCCAGCAGTTCCAGAAGGTCCCTCAGGCCTTAATCAGCTCCAGCTGGAGACTGGGGTGGCAGAGGAATCCCAAAGATATCTGCTCCAGAAGCCCAGAGCAGGAAGGAAATGTCATAGCTCAAAGGAGGAAGTACTAACCAGGAAGGGAAGGGGGAGCTTTGGAGGATGAGCACTCCCAAAGGGAGGCCCCAAGGGCTCAGGCCTCACCTCCCAGCCCCACGTTCAGGGCCCTTGCATAGTCAGGGCTTGGGGCCTGAGCCCGCAGGCCAGCCACGCCCCTGCCACCCGGAGCCCCTGGCTCGGTGCTCCCTTTGCATAGATGCAGGATTCTGAGCACACACACAACCACACAGGGGCTGGCCCGGGACCAGGTCCGTCCCAGGGTTGGGGTGGTAAAGGGCCCCCTGCACTGATGAGATGAAGTGAAGCCATCCAACGCCCCCCCGCCTCACCCCCCCAGACCCTCCAAAAGAAAGATCCTCAGCGCTGTGGGCTGGGGCTCCTGGTGGTCCCCACAGGCAGGTCTCGGGCCAGGGCAGGAGAGGGGGCGGCAGCCGCCCCCCACTAACCTCCTCCCTGGGCCTCGACCCAACCACAGTCCTCCACGAGGAGCTTCTCCACAGCAGGGACAGAGGGGACCCCGGCCCAGCCCTGACCACGTCCGCCAAAACACAAGACACACAGGAAGGCCATAGGACAGCAAGACGCAGACAGGAGCAGAGGGGCTACGTGGCTCGATTGACTCTCAATGGTGGAAAGATATAGATTTTATGTCACCAGATACAGTAGTACATTTATTTTCTCGGCAAAGCTGTGAAGATCTGAGACACTACGCAGCTCCATGAGTACACGGCCCAGGAGGCTGAGTCTGGCTTGGCTTTGGATTGGATTTTGTCCGCTGCCCCCTCCATGCCCCGACCCCAGTGTCCTGGGGGCAGCCCAGCCTTTGGGTCAGGTTCAGCTGGTCGGGGCTGCTGGCTGCAGCGGGGAGCTTTGGAGGCACAAGCACGTGGCGGAGGGGAGCTCTCTGCCCCGATGGCTGGGCTGGCTGCCCACTTCCAGTGCATGCAGGAGGCCCCCCCTCACCCCAGAGCAGGAGGGCGCAGAGGGGAGGCAGACCCCGACCGTCAGGCAAGGCCTGGTGGAGCAGCAGGGGTGGGCGGCAAGCAACCTTGGCAGGAGCACAGGGTGGCCCACTGCCTGAGGGGTGAGGTGCAGGGTCCCACTCCCCACCCAGATGTGGAGCCTTGGCCTCTGAGAAGTGGGGGAATGGCCAGATGGACATAACCCCGAGGGGAAGGGAGCCGGTTCTCTTTATAAAATAAGAATGGTAAACTTACAATGTCAGCCGCTTTGCTGAAGGACCCCGGTGTGGTCTTGGGGTAGGAGGTGGTGACAGTGAACCTTCCCAAGCAGCCTGAGGCTGGACTGGGAGCCGGACAAGGCTGCAGGTCTCCCACCCACCTGCCATCTCCTGGGAAATGCATCCCAGGGCACCCTGCTTTGGCCTGGACAAACATCACGGTTTCAAGATCCCATTTGTAATTCATCCTGCCGAAATTCCCCCACAGAGGCATGATGGCCTGAGATTTGGGAACCCTTGCCCGTAAAGCAAGTGACCACGTCACTGGAGTCCTGGGATGGGTGAGAACCAAGCCCCAAAGTGAATATAGTGCAAAGCAGAAGTTGGGCCCGAGGCCCCCAGAGAAGCTTCCAGCAAGCGCCAGGGGCAGTTATGGCCTCTGGCTTTTCAAACAAGCTGAGGATTCCTCACCTTTCAGACTGTGGGGACCTCGTCTGGAAAGGCTGGAGGGGTCCCGGTCCCTGTCCCTGTCCTGGGACTGGCCGATTGTCCAGCCCAGACCTGGGCTCATATGAACACTCCCCACCCCAGCCAGAGCTGGCCTGGCTTCGCTCTCTCACAGGAAGGATGAGCTGACAGTCCCCGAAGCGCCAAGAGGAAAATGGATTATGGGGAAAGCCCGGACTGAATAGACAACACAGAACCAACCCAGCCCTCGGCCACCACTTGCCCTGTCACTGCCCTTCCCCCGGCCTGTGGCCTTGACTGTTCTGAGTCCTGACACTCAGAGCAGCCGGGAGAGGCTGGAGCTCCAGCCCAAGCCCAGCGGGTCCAAACCCTGCGCTGAGTCCTCAGCTCAGCTGCCTGCACCCTGAGCCGTGCTCCCGCCAGCTGAGGAGCTAATACTGGCCCAGGAGACTGGGCTGAGGGCAAGGGCTGGCAGGGGGCAGAAGGGCTGGATGCGGTGAGCCAGGGCTGAGTGCAGGATGGGGCGGGGGCACTGACAGGCAGCTCGAGGGCAGCCTCCCCGGATGCGAACAGCCAGCCACTTCCTGAGCAGGGTCTTCCCTGTCTGAGGGGCCAGGTGGGCAGAGGGCTGGGGTAGGGGTGCCCCCTACTTTCCCTGTCTGCCATCTGTCCAACCAGCGTGCCTTCCTGCCTGTGGGCTCCCTCTGATTCCTCCTGTCAAAGCTGTGGGATGCCTTTCCCCCAACTCCACCCCTGGCCCCCAGAAAAAAAAAAAAAAAACCCTGAAAACACACCACCCAACTCAAAATGAAATAAATAAGATGATGCCCCCGGGGATGTGTGAGCGGGAGAGCGGCACCCCTACAATCAGTGGTCAGGCCGCCAGAGCCGCTGGCCGGGTGGTCAGAGCTGGGAGCCGCCGCCCGGCCCGCCCGGGCGCTGCTGGCTGAGCGCGCGGCAGCTGATCCTGCGGATGGAGTGCAAGGCCACGGTGCAGCAGCCCCGCAGCAGGGAGCTGATGTTGTAGACGGGCTGGCCCTGGCGCCGCTGCGAGCGGCAGAGCCAGGCCACCGTGGGCACGGCCGGCACCACCACGGCCAGCAGATCCACGATGTAGTGGCGGCTCCAGTAACTCTTGGGCTCCTTCTCGGCCACGGGTGCCTCCTCCTCCTCTTCCACGGGGCAGGCCACGCTCACCGACGGGCCGGGGTTGGGGCCGGCACCAGGTCGGTGCGGGGCTGGGCCGCGGGTGACGGGCTCCAGGGCCTCGAACTCGTCACCCACCGTCACCACCACTGCCGAGTTGGGGTCCCAGGGCCCCGGCTCCAGGCGCATGTCCCCTGACTCGGGGTCTGTCCCGCAGACCTGGGCCGTGGTCACCTTCTCCAGGATGGTGTCCAGGTCGGGCTGGTACTGGGCAAAGTCCGTCTGGATGGCCTGTTCCTGCATGCAGCTGGCCTGCACGCCGGCCTCCATGCCACACAGCAGCTTCTCGGAGGTACTGCTGGCAGGGAAGCGGGGGCCCAGGCTGAAGGAGCTGTGCAGGGAGGCCTCATCGAGGCCGCAGTCCACCCCCGATGACAGCAGGCTGCTGGCTTCCAGCACATCCGTCCGGCTCATGGTGTCATCGGCCACCACAAAGCCGCTGTCGGCCCCGTCCTCAGCCGAGGCGCTGGAGGGGTCACCAGGCGGGCGGTCGCCGCAGACGGCCGGGTCGCTCAGCTTGGTGTAGGTGGAGCTGCGGGTGAGGGAGCGGGCAGGAGACCCACCGCCCGAGCCCCCGGTGCCATCCTCCTTGGTGGCGCCATTCTGGGCTACCTCCATGCTGTGCAGCAGCGTCTCCAGCTTCCTGTTCTGGATATTGATGTCCACAAAGTACTTCTGCAGCCCCTTGTCCTTGTCGATGAGGTTGTTCTTGACAGTGTCGATGACCTGCTTGAGCTGCTTGATCTCCTTGCGAGCCTCCTTCAGGGCCAGCTGCGCCTCCACGCGGTGGCACTCCTCCTCGATCCAGTCCTCCTGCATGCGCGACAGCTGCGTCTTCAGGTCGTCAATCTCGGTGTCCCTGCGGGCAGACCGACAGACACACACTCACCGCCTGCCTGCCTGCCTGGCCTGTCGGCCGCCACCCAGGAGGGGCCCGGGGACAGGAGGAGGGGACAGAGCCAGGTGCTGCTGCGGCTGGGAGCCAGGAAACGAAGGGCAGGGCTCGGGGCCTGGTCCCTTCAGCCCAGGGCACCCGCCGAGTCCCTCGTTTACTTCCACAGGGAGTGGGGACAGGGACCAGCCATCACAGGAGAGACTCCGCCTGGGCAAAAGAACTGTCAGAAGGAGACGTCACCCATGTTTCCCACTCCCAACCCCAGAGGCCGAAATGCATTTCACTTTTAACATGTCAATCCATCATCCAGAGAAGAGAACAGATAACAAAGATTCCCAGTGTATAAATGCTACTGCTATGGAAACCCCAGACTCTGTTTTAAGATCTTACCATAAAACAACAGAAACAAAAATACCTGCTTTGTAGAAAGGGCCGTGGCCTCCTACTGCAGCAGGTTGTGAACATTTTAAATGGAGAGGTGTGTGGCCAGATATCCCTAGGGAAGAGGCAGTGGGGTGCTCCGTCCTTATGGGAGGGCAGGGGGAGAGGAGGCCAGGGGGGAGGGGGTGGGAGCGGGCTGATGAGTTTACCTCTTCCCTCAAGCAATGGGTGGGGAACTGGCAGGTAAATCAGAGGAGAGTGATGAGAACAGGGTGGCTCTCTTTTATCCAGGGTAGAAGGTACTTCTCTGTGCCTACTATAAAGAGGAAAGGCTGAAAAGATGGATGCAAAAGGCACAGAGCTAATCCCCAGAGGAGATAGAAGCACCAGGCAAACAGGACAATCAGAAGACTCTTGTCCAGAAACGTTCAGGCTTTTTAAAGTCACAGACGAATCTGGGTGATGTGGAGTGGGGGGTCGGGGAAAGAGGGTGCAGAGATATGGGGGAAGGAGAGGGAGGACAGCTAGAAAAATACACTGTCAAGGCAGAGGTAAAACCAAGGCAAGACTGAACAGCAACCAACTGAAAGTTCTGAGAAAGGAAGAAAATCATCCATTGGATTTAAATCTTGCTTTAGGAATTCCCACCTCCAACAGGCTTCTCATAGCCCACATGTAGCCACTCAGCTCACACCCTGCACTCATGTCAATAAAAGCTAGGAATGACATGACTGTCAACCTTAGAGTTAGAAGCCCAGCAGAGCGACCGCCCCAGATCAAGCACCATAGATTTTCAAAAGTCAGATTTGAAATTTAATTCAGGAAATCAGTCCAGGACTTGCATTATACCACATGCTTAGGAGACAGGGCCGGGGTGGGGGGCTGCAGTGGCCTCCTCTGGAAGGCACTAACCACCCCAGAGAAACCATGCAGCAACGGACATGGGTGGCAGAAGCCAATCAGAGCCGCAAAGAGAGGCGAGAACAGATGTGCCAGCAGATACAATGGGATGTATACTGGGGGGGTCATTTGTTCTCGGGGGGCTCACTCTAGAGGGACCCTCCTGGCCTCTCTCCCCACTCCTCACTCATACTTTGCTCTGGGAAGAAGAAGGAACTGGGCATGCACAGCTGAGCTGGTCCCTGCTCCTCTTTCCTTGGAGCAGGTCAGTCCCCAGGGAACTTTGGCTTCCCAGCCCCGTCCATGTGTGGGTGGGCTGCAGGATAATGAGTCCATTTGGTCATGCACACTTATGACGACATCCCCCAGTAGAGCTTTAGTAGTATTAAAACTGATCTATTTAACTGCTGTGTGTCTCTCTCCCTGGCTCTGAACTTGGCAGTTGGTGGGTTTCGGGGTGGGGGCTGTAGGGAGTAGGGGGTGTGATGGTTAGGTTCTGGTGTCAACCTGGCCAAGTGATGATGCCCAGGTATCCGGTCAGGCAAGCACTGGCCTGACTGTTGCTGCAAGAGTATCTCCTGGTGAGTTGATAAACTAGAAGGCTGGTGGTCTAGTTTGCTAGCTGCTGGAATGCAATATATCACAATCAAAATGGCTTTTAAAAGGGGGAATTTAATATGTTGCTAGTTTACAGTTCTAAGGCTGAGAAAATGTCCCAATTACAACAAGTCTATAGAAATGTCCAATCAAAGGCATCCATCCAGGGAAAAATACCTTGGTTCAAGAAGGCCGATGACGTTCAGGGTTTCTCTCTCAAGTAAGAAGGCACATGGTGAACACAGTCATAGTTTCTCCCTCATCTGGAAGGGCATGCGGCAAACATGGAATCATCTGCTAGCTTTCTGTCCTGGCTTCCAGTTTCATGAAGCTTCCTGGGAAGCATTTTCCTTCTTCATCTCCAAAGGTCACTGGCTGGTGGACTCTGCTTCTCGTGGCTATGTCGTTCTGTTCTGATCTCTCTCTGAATCTCTTATTCTCCAAAATGTTTTCTCTTTTATAGAACTCCAGAAACTAATCAAGGCTTCAAATCAGTGGAGACATGTCGTCACCTAATCCAGCTTAACAACCACTATTGATTAAATCACATCCCCAGGGAGATGATCTGATTACAGTTTCAAACATACAGTATTGAATAGGGATTATTCTGCCTTTATGAAATGGGATTTAGATTAAAACATGGCTTTTCTAGGGGACATACATCCTTTCAAACCAGCACAGCTGGTATATTAAATCATCAGTCTGTTGATTGCAGCTGTGGCTGATTACATCTGCAATCAACTAAGACGCGCCTCCCACAACGAGATAATCCAATCAGTGAAGGCTTTTAAGAAGAAGAGAGACTTTCACTGCTTCTTCACCCAGCGAGCCTCTCCTGTGGAGTCTGTCCAGACCCTTCATTGGCGCCTCCAACTTCACAGCCTGCCCTCCGGATCTTGGACTCTTCCATTCCCCACGGTTGTGTGATACACCTGTCTAAATCTCAGGTTTACAGATCTCTCCTGTTGGTTCTGTTTCTCTAGAGAACCCTAGTACAGGGGGCGTGATGGGTTGACCGCCTAACCCTCAGCATAAGGTCCACTTGAAGAGGAGGGAACAACAGAGAGCTGCAGGCAATGGGCTGCATTTGAAGTGGATCTTGAAGGACGAGTCTGCCAAGGAGGCTGGACAGGGGAACGGGCCACCCGGGCAGCAGACCCAGCACACGACACGTGGCGGTGGAAAGCCCAGCACCGCTACGAGGACGCAGCCCGCCGTGGGAATGGCAGGCACCAGACTGCAGGGACAGAATGTGAGGAGCGTGACGATGCAGATATTCAAGTCTAGCAAAGTAAGGAGCTGCCACGGTGCCCACGAGAGAGCAGGCAGAAGGGCAGCCAGGGAGTTGGACGGCAGGCGCGGCATTGCCAGGAAGGAAATTGGAAACACGAGTAGAAATCCCAGCAAGAAGGACAGTGAGGTGCCCACAATGCCACCGTAACCTCCCTCAGTTCAAAACCACAACAAAATTGAACTGGCCACTTGGGAGAGCTCAGGAAAGACGTGGCTCTGGCGGCTGCCCTGCCCCGCAGCTCCTCCCACGGCACCTGACCAGCCCACAGGGGCTGCACGTCCGAACCGACACAGCTGGGAGAGGGACGGCTGGCAGCAAGGAAGAAATCGGAGGGTGGCCCCGAAGCTTTCATCTGAAAAATGAAGCCCTCAGCCTGGAAAGGCGGAGGCTTGGGTGGGGGGTGGGGGGTGGTCAGGACTGAGCCCCTCCAGGTACTGAAAGGGAGGGCTCAGGCAGGGCTGGGTGCTCCTGGGAGACCCCTGGGCCGGGGAGGAGCCCAGAGCAGTGCTCCTGATCTAGACGCGGGGAGTGGAAGAGCGAGGCCTCTGGGGCCTGAACTGGTGGACCAACACCCCCGTGACCCCGCCACGAGGACACAAGGGAGGGAGCGATGGCTGTCTCTCTCCACAGAGACACGTGTAGTGGGTTGAACAGTGCCCTTCAAAAAGGAATGTTCAAGTCCTAACCCCTGATACCTGTGACCGTGACCTTGTTAGGTCTTTTTTTTTTTTTTAACTACTTAACACCCCCCATTATTTATTTAATTTTTGTCCTTGTTTTCTTATTCATACACTGTCTATACACTGGATAAAGGGAGTGTCAGTCACAAGGTTTTCATAATCACACAGTCATAACTTAAAAGCTATGTACTTATATGATCATCTTCAACAATCAAGGCAATTTACTAGTTTACAGGTCAACAATTTTAGGTATCTCTTTCTAGCTATGTATAATACCCTAAACACTAAAAAGGGATATCTATATACTGCATAAGAATAACCTCCAGAGTGACCTCTCGACTCAATTTGAAATCTCTCAGCTACTGAAACTTTATTTTGTTTCATTTCTCTTCCCCCTTTTGGTCAAGAAGTCTTTCTCAATCCCACGATGCCAGGGCCAGGCTCATCCCCAAGAGTCATGTCCCATGTTGCAAGGGAGATTTACACCCTGGGAGTCATGTCCCATGTAGTGGGGAGGACAGTGAGTTCACCTTCTGAGTTGACTTAGAGAGGCCACAGCTGAGCAACAAAAGAGGTTCTCTGGGGGTGACTCTGAGGCATAATTATAAGTAGGTTTAGCTTCTCCTTTGCAGGAGTAAGTTTCTTAAGGGCAAGCCCCAAGATCGAGGGCTTGGCCTATTAATTTGATAGTCCCCAATGCTTGTGAGAATATCAGGAATTCCCCAGGTGAGGAAGTTTAAGACTCCACATTTTTCCCCAGTCCCTCAAAGGGACTTTGCAAATATATTTTTTACTTTCTACCCAGATTATTCTGGCATATATTGGGGCATGATTCAATAGAAATAGGGTCTTGTGTGGGCCAGGGTGGCTCAGTGGCAGAGTTCTCGCCTGCCATCCCGGAGAACCAGGTTCGATTCCCAGTGCCTGCCCATACAAAAAAAAAGAAATAGGGTCTTGACAGATATAATCAAGTTATGATAAGGTCCTAATGGGTTAGGGTAGGCCCTAAATCCAATACCTGGTGTCCTTATAAGAAAGGGGCAAATTGGAGGGACACGGACAGAGAGGAAAGAAGGCCGTGTGATCACAGCGTCAGGGACTGGATGCTGCAGCTACAAGCCAAGGGACATCAAGGACTGCTGGCCGCCACCAGAAGCTGAGAGAGACATACTGAAGGTAAACAAGATTGAAAGGGGTTGTATAGACCTATGTGTCTCACTGATGAACACTAGAAATATAGATGAGTTCTTGCAAGAACTACTTCAAAGTATGATTCGTGTACAAAGAGTGTTTAAGTCCAGGGTACAAGGGGAAGACTGCTATTGCATGCTATGAGCTATGTTTAAAAGGAAACCATCAGCACTACCACAGCAACACAAGGGTTAAATAATAGGGGCAGGGACAAGAGTTAAGAGGAGGTTTAGATTTCCTGTTTGATGAGGGTGTGTTTATTAGTTTTCTTCCTCTTGGGAACAATGAAATTATCTAAAACTGAGAATGTTGATGGACTGTGCACTTTGGGCCCTCTACATGTTGCCCGATGGATGCAGGTGGCTGAAGGATGCACTGACGGAGAAGTCGACTGGCAAACGATGGTGTATACTTATGAACGAAGGTTGTGCTGCTACGAAAAAGGAACGAAGTCATGAGGCATGCAACGATGTGAACGAACATGTGGGACATTTTGTGAGACAAAACAAGCAGAAACAAAAGAACAACAACGGTATGATCACCTTTAGAAAATGCTTATAAGAAAACAGGAGCCTAGATTGTAAGTTTTTAGAGCAGACATATTTAGTCTGGAGTGGTAATTATTATTTCTAGATTTCAAGAGGCTCTTTATATATATAAAACCTGATATTTAGAGATAAGAATGAAGCCAATCAGGTTGGGGTTAAAGTAATTTAGGACACAGGGGTAAGGAAGACAATGCCTATACTTTAGAACCACACATACTCTTTGAGACCAAAGGTAGAAATGTTTATTTGGTCTGGGACTGAAATTTTCTGTAGCACATAATCTAACTCAACCTAACTGTATAGCTCATTTGAACAACTGAAACACAGGGAGCCCAGAATAAGAACGAGGTCCTTTAATTCTGTATAGATTATTGTAATGCCTGGATACATCCTAGGGTATATTAAGCAGATAATCAAAAAATATTGGCAATGTCCTTTGAGGTATGGGAGAAAATATATGGAACTATTACATTTTACCATCAGGAAATCCCCGATACCATGTCAAACTTTGGGGACACCCAAATCAATAGGCCATGCCCTTGATCTTGAGGCTTACTCTTGTGAAGCTTATGTAGGTAGTGGAGAAGCTTAGACTACCTACAGTCGTGCTTAAGAGTTACTTCTGGAGGACCTCTTTTGTTTCTCAGATGTAGCCTCTCTCTCTCTAAGCCCAACTCTGTAAGTGAAATCATTGCCCTCCGCCCTACATAGGACATGACATCCAGGGGTGAAAGTCTCCCTGGAGACGTGGGAAATGACTCCAAGAGATGAGCATGGCCCTGGCACCACAGGATCAACAATTCCATCCTGACCAAAAGAGGGAAAAGAAGTCTAACTAATAAGGCATCAGTGGCAGAGAGAGTTCAAATAGAGTCAAGAGGCTACTCTGGAGGTTGCTCTTACGCAAGCTTCAGTTAGACTTTGCTACCTATCATGGCCTGCCAATCCCCAACCAGGACCATTCAGGCCAATCCTAAAGAACACCTAGGGCAATATATAAGATTCCACAAGGGTTCTAGGTACTAGAGTAACTTTCCAGCAACATACAACCTCCAGATGGGTCCCTGGTCCAGATATGTCCTGAAACCTAGAGGGCCCAGTCTCTCCAGAACATCAGACAGTTCCATTTTCCTACCCCATATTAGTGACAGACCCTTCCAATATGAAAAATTTAGAATTGCCATAGCCCAAACACCCCTAAAGAGAGGGATGGAAAGATCAAAGTGGTAGTGGAGTTATACAGTGAAGACAGAATTTAACAAATGAATATGAATGCTGAATCATTAAATTGATTTCTCTTTTAGTCTCCAGTATCTTAGGGCAACTGGAAGTAAAAACCTAAAATTGTGGAATTGTAACCCACGTCAAATTCTGAAATATGTTCTACAACTAACTGTGGTACTGTGCATTGAAATTTACTGCTTTTTTGTATATATATATATATTTTTTTTTAAAAAAAGAAAGAATGCCGATTGTGGTGATAAAAAAATATTTATTCTTTCTAGCCTCCTATGTTCTGGAGAAGCTAGAAGGAAAAACCTGAGAGGATGGTATGGTAGCCCGTGACAAAGTCTGGGATCTGTCCTGTCACCACTTGTTAAAGACTGCTTTGAAAACTATTGCTTTTTTATTTCTTTGCTTTGTATATATGTTATACTCTACAATAAAAAAGTTTAAAAAACAAGACAAACAAACAAAAAAACACCTGAGAGAGAGGGACAGGACAGATTCTTCCTCGGAGCCTCCAGAAGGAATCAACCCTGCCAAGTACCCTGATTTCAGAGTCCTGGCCTCCTGAACTGAGAGAGAATAGGTTTCTCTTGCTTTAAGCCCCTCAGTTGGTGCTAATTTATTCCAGCAAGCCTAGAAAACCAATCCAACAGGCAAGCCAGAGAAAAGCCCCCTGAGCTTCAACCCCCGACGTGCAAAAGAGCCAGGGAATAAGCAGTGGCCCAGAGAGGCCGATGGTGACACCGGAAGGCACATCCGCAGGCCCCCAAGGTGGCAACCAGCCCCGCCTGTCCCCAGCAGGTGCGGGGCTCGAGCAGCAGCTCAATGGCGTCTTGCTGGGAAGGAGAGGGTGGTCTGGATCCTGGAAGGCCCCCAGCTGCGCCTCCCTCCCAGGGGCCCTCCAGGGCTGCCCCAGCCGCCTGCTCACCGGTCCTGGAGCCGGTCCTGCGTGTCCTTCAGCCGCGCCTTCAGGTGCCGGATGCACACCTCCTTCTGCTGCAGAGGGGTCAGGTACTGCTCCGGGGTGGGCGGCTTGATGCCGTGGTTGTCGCTGCACAGCGTGTACTTCATGGCGCGCCTGCAGGAGGGGCCGCGCGTGAGGGGCAGGAAGAGGCCGGTGAGGCCCGGGCGCCGGTGCCCCGGGGAGCAAAGGGCCCCTCCATCTCACCACCCTCACCCCACGGCCACCAAACAGTGCCACGCCAGGCCCCCACTTGAGGATACCCGCCCTTCTGGGAGGTGGGTTTGTTAAAGCACTTCCGAGTGAGCAGACTGAAGACCTGAGGCGTCGGGATGGGGCTGCCTAAGGGTCACCCCCTGAGAACCTCTTTCGTTGCTCGGATGTGGCCTTTCTCTCTCTCTCAGCCAACTCGGCCGGTGAACTCACTGCCCTCCCCACCACATGGGACACAACTCCTCCGGCTGAGGGCGGGTGACACATTCCAGGGCACACAGACCAGCTGGCCCCACGGTGCATGCTCTGCTGGCACCACTGCCGTCAAGGCTCACAGCAGCCCTGAGTGAGGACCGCTGTCATCTTTCAGGGGTGGCCACTGGGTCCCGAGAGGTTAACTCTTGCCTAAAGTCCCACTGAGGGTCCCAGGGATGCAACCCAGAACCCAGGTTGCCAGTCTCCTAACTCAACAAAAGGGTTTGGGGGATAGAGGCTGGGGCAGGAGGGATGCTCCCCGCCATCTAAGTCCAAGAGCAGCCTCTGGGTCTGTGACAGACAAGGACGTCCTGTCCCCTCCCCCTATAAAGGAGGAAACATCTCCCGGGGTTGGGGGGGAGAAGCTTTCTTGCCCACAGCAGAGAGCTCTCAGAGCCTAGAGCTGTCCCGAGGACCAGGCTGGGCACCAGGGACAGAGCACACGGGTGTGTGCCGGTACAGCCATCTGCATGAACACTCTGACACACCCTCATCCAGCCTCCCGTAGGCTGGGCGTGCACCACATTCATGCACACTTACTTGGAGTACACATCTGAGCATGCTGGTTCCCTGCTTGCATGCACCTGCAAGCCCACACTCATCTACACACTCATGCTTGCACATCCCCACTGTCTCACTGCCACACTCATGGGCTCTTGCAGACAGCAGGTCTGCAATGCACACATTTGCACAGATGCATGGTCCACACATGTACACACACATGCTCGAGGGCTCACATGGCCACCCACTCCAAGAGCACACACATGACACCTGCTGACTCTGGCACTGCCCATTAAAGTGGAAGCTGAGGTGGCAGCAGGCTGCACATGCACTGCTCCTAGCAGCCACAGGCTCCCCGGCACAGACGGCAGGAGCACATGTCCTGCAGCACACCCCGGTGGCACCAGTACCAAAGAGGAGGAATTCCCACTTCGGGGACCTGGGGGTAAGTGTCAGGTGCCAGCAGAGGAGAAGGAGCACCAAGGCTTCGGCCTCGGAGGTTTACAGGGAAGGAGAGCACCTCAGTTCCTACACAGGCAATGGCTCAGCCACCTCGACGCCTTCCATTCATAAAGAAACCTCTTTGGATCTTTAGCTTAAAGATCATACAGTCTCACACAGAGACTTAGGGGCTTTGATGCCATCCAACTCTGCTCCTTAAGGGGATGGGAGGGGGACCCAAGGTCTAAGGAAGGACAGTGATATTTCCTTTTTTTTTTTTGTAAGCTGTACGGTGGGGGTCACATTTCATTCTTTTTCCACGTAAGTATCCCCTTACTGCAGCACCATTTGTTGAATTTTTGTATGTTTCTTTGTTTTCTTCATTTGTCTGTTTGTTTGGGGACGTGCATGGGCCAGGAATTGAACCCGGATCTTCCACATGGCAGGTGAGAATCCTACCACTGGGCGCCCCTTGCACCCCTGGGACAATCATATTTTATAAGCCTGGAAAAGACAGGCCCAGGCAAGGCCCACTTAGTTGGAGCCAGCTTAAAAAGTTCTGCGGAAGCCGGCTAATGTCTACTGAGGAAAAAATATTTGTAAATTGTAACCTCTGGAGGAGAACGTGGGGATAGAAGCACCAGCTACCAGTCTGACGGAGAGAAGGAAAAATGACTCTTCTCTCTACTGACCACATGGTCCCTGAGTTGAACTCAAAGCCTAATTGCACGCAGGCTGGTCTTCTGCTGGGCTGGAGGCAGAGAGGAGTGGGGGGCTGGGAGCTGGGGGCTCCCCCGCTGTGCACCCTATGTAGGCCTGAAGAATCCTCCATCCGAAAGAGAAGCCAGCCAGCAAGAGGTCCCCGCAGCAGACTGGCAATGTCCTTGCACCCAATGAGGACATCGGCCAGAGGGACACAGATTTGTGACGAGTAAAAGAAGGTGGTAGTAAAAAAAAGAAACTATGAAAGAAAAAAGAAAAGAAGGTGGTAGCAATGGGGGACCATGAATAGTACATCCAGGATTAGAAAGGAAAGGTTTTTCCAATGCTTTTCTGAGTATTTTTCCCCAGTATAACATTTAGCGCTCATACATTTTTGTAATTAGCTCTGTTTGGTGTGGATTGCCAGGCAGGTGTCTGAGGAGACAATACACTATAATTCACGGCGGGCGGTCTGCTTGCCTGGGGCAGCATGGCGTGCAGGAGGAAAACCCTTCCAGGGGTGCACTTCCCTGCCTCAGGGCTGGCACTGCACCCAGGGGCTGCGCTACAAAAATCCGTTATCAATGGGAACCTACTGATGGGGTCGTTTATATAGACTTAAAAATGCAGGTTAACTCATCACTCTGGCTCAGTGCTCTACGCTCTGGCCGGGGTTGCAGTGGCGGCCCTGGGGCCTGGGCCATGCACGTGAGCATCTCAGGGGCAAACTCCGAGAACTGCCGTGGCCGCGGCTGTGACATTATTTCACACAGAGGACGGCGTCTCCGCTGGAAGGGGCGGGACAAGCCTTCCCAGGACGTGCTCCAACCGTGGACGCTGCAGGCCTTCTCATGCCCACAGGTCGGACCACAGCCGCCATGAGGGAGCGGCCATCGGCCACGTGCCCGCACACACAGCAGCTCGCCATCAGCCTCGGGGCTCTCAACCCCACTTTACATAAGGAAATGAGGCCTCAGAGACAGGAGCTGACAGAATCCAATTCTGTTTGTCCTCCTCACTCCCCTACTTCCCCCTTGGATTCAGGGCTGGGGAACAGAGGCTGAGGCCCCGCCGTTACTGCTCTTACGTCCTGGTCTTTGTGGACCCACAGGTCCCCTTGTTCCGCTCCTGCTTTTCTGAGTCTTGGTCCACCATACTTGGAGACCACAACTCAGCGTTTACCACGTCTGTAACACATCTCTCTTTCCAAATAAATTCCACCTCTGCCACTCTCAACGTGTCCCCTGAGAAAAAGCAAGGTGCTCGTGCTAGCTGTCTTCCAATATCTATTCTTGCCTTCTCCTAAGAGAACCCCGATTTGTTTGGGGGTGGCACTGTCCTGGGGAAAGTACCAACTCTCCAAGCCTCCCAAGCACTCAGAGTTGGTCCAGGACCCAGTTCCGGTCAGCAAATTGTAGGCAGAATTTCCCAGGAAGGGTGTTCCTTCTCAGATAAAACAAGCCTCTGAGGGCAGTGTCCGGCCTTTCTTTTTCCTTCCTGGGCTGCTGATCTGATGCCATCTTGTAATGAGAGGATGAAAGTCGTATACCACGGATGACAGAACAGACGGAAAGAAGGAGCCTGGTCACTGAGGCTTTGGGGATACTCCCTACCTCTGGCTTCCTGCTGTGAAAATCCTGCCTGGCTTGTTCAGGGCCGGTGTCTGGGTTTCAGCCAAGTATGGCTGACCCGCAGCTGAGTGTTGTCACACCCGCCCTACAGCAGCCCCCCGAGGCTCCAAGAGGAGTGCCCTGCTCAAGGTCGCCTTGCTGCCAGATGTCCCTGGAGTCAGGGATAGCTGGACCCCTGGTTGCTCACTACCCCCTGCCCCAGGGCACCCAAGCCCAGAGTGGGGGGCTGGTTACCTGGGGGTAGGGCTGCTGTCACTGCCCTTGCAGGAGCCCGAGTTGCTGCTGCTGCTGAGGGAAGAGGTGCCGTAGGCATCCCGCACGCTCACGGGTGGGGAGGTGCGCCTGGAGGCAGGAAGAAGAGGCAGGGGCTCATTCTGGCTGGTGGGCAGCTGCGGACACTGGGCGAACACCGCCAGGCCGCTACGGCCCAAAGGGCCCCCGCTTCGGGGTCACCGCCGGGGAGAGAAGCAAGTAGGAGAGGGGGATACACAGACAGGGGTGACAGAACAGACAGTGCAAATCAAGATGGAAAACCAGGAGGAGGCTGGTCCCCTTGGCTCCCCAGGGACAAGACTGGTGGTGGTGGCAGGGCTAGGGGGCGGGGGGGGGGGGCCCTGTCTGTCCTTACCCAGGACCCGCAACTTCCAGGGCTCCCTCAAGCCCAGGGGGGAGGCCCCCGCAGAGACTGAGACAGGGGTGGAGAAGAAGGGGCCGACATGAGTGGGGACATTAAGAGGGACACACGGGGGCGAGAAGTTGTCAAGAAGACCCGCACAACCAGCCAGAGGGGGGCAGCAGGCGTCGGAGCCGGGCAGCCATGCCCTCAGAGCCTCCTGTCCACCGTGCCAGCTGAGCCCACAAACAGTGCCAGGAGGAGCTCAGTTGTTATCAAGCCCATTTTAAAGATGGGGGGAACGGGGGCGACAACTTGCTCAGAGATGCACAGGCCATCCCTCCCTCCCCTGCCCCGTGAGGCCGAGGTTCTGGGCCGGGGGGAGACTCACCTGCGGGATCCAGCAGAGGCCCGTCGGCTCCCGGGCAGGGACATGGCCATGAGGCTGCGGGTCCGGGTCAGGGGCGGGATGGGTGGTGTCCCCGGGGCTGAGGAGAGAGGGCGGGTTGGGGGGGCCGCGGGCAGGGCCGGCCCGGGCCACGTCATCCTTTCGCTGGGGCCGCTGCCCGGCATGGCTTCTCCTCTCACCCTGCAGCAGGCACGCCCAGGACCCAGCGAGCACCTGGCCGCAGGCTCAGGCCACAGCTGTGGGGCTGGGGCACAGGGTCCCGCCAACAGATTTAGAGTCACTTAAGAGTCACTGATCGCCAGAGCCCCAGGAGTGGCGAAAAATGTACAATGAGTTACTGTGCCCCAGAGAGAGCGAGGGCCTCGGCAGGTCACACTGGCATTGGGGAGGACCTCCGGCTGCCGCCGCAGCACTGAGTCCTCTATGCTACGAGCCTCCCGGGTCCCTGATGCTTGGCCCCCACTCCCGCACACATCAGTCCCCCCTCCTCGGTGAGGGGTGCAGACTGAAGCACTCCTGGGGCAGGACCAGGACCCCAAGTTAGGCTGGGCTAGTCTCGCCGACCATCACCTTCCTGGAGCTCGGCTCGGGGCTTCCCGTCTACAAGGGAGACAAGACAGACCAACACACCAGCACACGTGTAGAAAGACAATGGATACACACTAACGTGAAAAAGTACAATGTCTCTGCCATTCCAGGTTGCTGCCACTATGTCTCGGTGAACATGCTTGGGCACCTGCCCACGAAGCAGGGTGTGCAAGAGACCCTCCCCCTCGCATGCTCCGCTCAGGCACCCCCATGCCCATTGTGTGAATATACCCAAACCCATCGTGCGAAACGCCCACGCCCACCATGCAAACACACCTACATCCGCCATGCAAATATGCCCATGGCTACTGTGCAAACACGCCCACGGCCACCATGCAAATGTGCATGCTGACTCTGGTATACAGCAGATGCTCAGGAGCACCGGCTCAAGACAGATGGAGGACTAGGTGCTCACTCCCACAGGGTGTCCTGGGGGGCTGGAACCAGTGGGATGTGTCCAGGCCTAGAGAGACCCATCCTTGGCCCTCTTGACAAGTCGGGAGTGCTGGGGGAGGGTGGGGCTCAAAGTGTATCTGGGTCCTGCCCAGGCATCCTTGGGCCCCTTTCCTGGCCAGGGGCTTGGGCTCACGGCGCATCACTATAGGAGTTTAAGGACAGGAGAGGCCTATGCTGGGCTGGGCTTGACTGCCGTGGGGCAGAGGCCTGCACTGGCTGCAGAAGGGGTGTTCAACATCAGCCCAGAGCTCCGAGAGTCCACGTGGAGGGGCCTGGGCTCTTTGCAGCCAACACACAGGCCTGTGCCGGCTCCAGGAACCCAGCCCCCTCCTTTCATGCTCAGAGCAGAGACTGGGGACTGTAGCCAAGGCCCTGGACCTCCCTTTTGCTGGGACAGAAGTGCTCACAAGCACTGCTGCACATCAGCCCCAGTGCCAAGCGCATTTCATACATCACACCACCAATTCCTCCCCACAACCCGACGAGGAAGTGCTGCAGTGAGGAATCCGAGCCTCCGAGCTGGCAGGCACTTGCCAAGGCACACCTCCAGTGTGTGGCAGGCCCAAGGCCTGCACCAGCGTCACCCATTTGCTGAGGGGCTGGATCTCAAGCCCTGGCGTCCCGAGGCCAGGGTGCCACCCCCTTCCATGCCAGGGCTTCTCGGGAGCCTGGTTACCCTGGGTAGCAATGGGACTGCCTCGGGAGTGGACAAAGGCTGCTGTTCAGGTGGCCTGTTTCCTGGCTGTGCCACAGAATGGGGCCCATCCCCCTGGAGGGCCGGGACACAGCCCGCATTGTCTGCCCAGAGGTGTCGGGTGCCAGGCCGCAGGAGTCGCCGCCATCACGCCTGACACCTGAGTGGCTGGCCCCAGTTTAGCCAGGCTTTCTGCCCACCATGCTCTAATTGCCCAGGCGGGGCCTCCTGGAACCACAGGGCCAGCCCTCGGGGGAGGCACCGAGGGGCAGGGGACTGGCAGGAGTTGGGTGGGAGGGCCACAGGTTCCGTCTCACTCGTGTGGGGGGCCACAGATGGCTCACTGCCTCCTGCGCACAGGAGGGCCTCAGCTATGAGCCGCTGGGGGAGGAAGTGGTAGCCTTTCTTGTGGGCGGGTGACAGCCTCAAGCATCACGTATCACTGGCTGGAACCGTCCATGGCCAGGTGGCCATGCTACAGGCTTTGATGTATATTGTACTGTTGCTTTTGAGGCCGGCGCTGCTATTCCCCTGGGGCCCTGGGTCACGCGGCTGCAGAGCTAACATTCCCTGGCCTCTAGCCCAGGTCAGTCTGGCTTTACCAGCCATCCTCCCATCGTCCCCCCTCTCTTTTCTGGGTTTTAGGAGGATTAAAGAGCTGCCTTCAGGAGGGTCTCTCGGCAGAGGTAGGGTTCAGGTCCCAGGACGGGGCCTCTCTTCCAATCCCGCCTGGGCGAATGTTGCTAAGGCGCCGGGCAAGTCTGTGCGGACTTCTAGGCCTGGGTCCTGGGAGGCAGGCGGGACGCCTGGTTTGCCCTGGAGCTGCGCGTGGCCTCAGCAGAATGAGGGCTTTGTCCCCGCTGTCCCTGCTCCTCCCCTGCCTGGCAACCTCACACCTCCCTCCTCTTGAGTTCCCTGCTGCCCTCCTGACACCTCTTTCTTCTTCCCCGGCTCGGAGAAGAGAAGGGGGCAGCATTTGTATCTGGATGGAGCTGGCAGTGTCTGGGGAGGCCAGAGCCAGCCATTCATCTGGGACGGAGGTGGAAGTGGCATTTCCCCTGCTGGGATGGGACCTCGCAGGCAGGGGTCCCTCATGGGAAGGCAGGAGCCACCCAGGCCCACAGGGAGCCACTGCTCCGGGATTCCTATTCAGAAGGCTCGGTCTGCACCTACCGCCCTCCTCAGGTCCTCCCACCCCTGCAGGTCCCAGCGAGGAGGCAGGTTGCCATAGCGTTGGTTGCCATGCCACCTGCTCTGCCTGGAGTCCCACAGGCCTGTCCCCAGGTGGCCAGAGGTGGAGAGGAAAGCCTTAGCTGTGGGAGCTGGGCTGCCAGACTCTCCTCATTGCAAGCTCAGATTAAACCCAGCCCCTTTTCCGTCCAGGCTCCTCCATTTCACTTTTCTGCCCACAACACACAAGTCCTGCTTCATCCACCCCTTGGGTTAGTCCTTCACATACCCAAAGTTTTTTTGGGTCCAGGATACATATCAGTGTCCAGGGAACAGGACACTGAGTGAGCTGAAGTAGAGCTGAACAGATCTGGATTCAGATCCCAGCCCCGTCATCTCCAACTGCATCCCTTGGCCAAATCACACCACTTGTCTAAGCCTCAACTTCCTCTTCTGAAAGTAGGGCGATAATAGAATGTACCTCCTTCAGTGACCGAGAGGGGAACACAAGATAACACATGTGCAGAGCTTAGGCCATTCCCCACCATATAATAAACCCTCAAAAATGAGAGTAGAGAACTGTACCGTGAGCTTCAAAATGGAAACATATTCAGGACATAACGGTGGCTTCAGGAGAGTGAGAAAACTTCTATGACCAAGAAAGTTGCACTGGGTTCTGAAGGATGAATAGGAGTCCAAGAGACAGAGAAGGGAAATGGGAGGGAAGGAGAAGGGAGACCAGTGAGGGCAGAGGCACATGAGACGACAGAAGGAGGTGGGCCCAGGCACCCAGGGCCACGTAAGCCATGGAAGGCCCCTGATCCCACAGGCCTATCCTCCTGAGACTTCTCCATCACTTACCAGCTCGACCACTTAGCATGCCAGGCCTTGGCTGAACCTCAGGGAATACCACCCCCTGGGGAATTTCATAAAAATAAACACAATCAGCACCGAACTGTGAGTAACACAATGGTCTAAAGAGGCACCTTCCAAGACCAAGGGGGCCGGATCCAGGGTCCCTCAGGTGCTTCTGGATCTGACCTTCCTTGATCCTAGGGCTGTTAGCGAAATGACGGTGTTCCAGATAATGCTTTCTGCCCCTTGGATTATCAGGCTCCCTGGGTCTTAGTTCCCACATCTGGACAATTAACATGCTGGATTCTTTAGAGAGACAGCTATGTCCTCAGCAGGCCTTGGGGGGCAAATCAGGTGCTTGGGTTAAATTAACATTCTAAATAAGCAAAAGTCCCCATATGCACTATAAGTTCTCTTTTTCAAAGAATTAGTCATTAAGAAAAGAAGAAAATTACACTAAAATCCAAGTGAACAGAACAGTCTGTGTCTGATGACTCAAGCCACTGACAGTTGCAGACAGCAGAGCTTTGCTTTGCGGCAGACAGGCGAGAACTCTGGGATCGTCCTTCCCTCCCAAGGCAACAGAGAACCTAGAGCATTATGCCGGCAAACTCCAGAACCATCTAGAAGGCGAACAGCAGAGAGGCCCAGGAGAGCGGGCCGGCCCCGAGTGCTCCAGCAGGGCACGCTGGGTTTCGAGGGCGCGCGATGCGGGGGCTATTCACGGCTGGAGGGGCTCAGCAAACCCCAGACCTCGCAACCTCATCGGCGGCTGCGTGCCCCTGCACTCTTGCTCCCTGGCTTGCGAGGGGCCGTGGTGATGTTTCTCTAGCTCCTTCCTATGCCCCTGCACAGGCTGCCCTCCGAGCTGGTGACCTGCCACGAGGATGCACGGGACATCTCACGGTGGCGACCTTGGCACAGTGGCAGGGCAGACCCACAGCTCGGCCAAACGCTGGACAGGGTTCCCAAGGCCACCAGGATGGGACTTGAGGCGGCAGCATCCCAGGACATCTGCAGCGATTAGACTTTGATTCCAAAGCTTGCTCTTCAAAGCAGGGCCTCACCTCTGTGATGGTGGAGGGGCGTGGGCTCAGCCCTCCATCCCCAGTTCCACTGAAGAAGCTTCTTTCTATCCAGTCTATATATAGAAGGTCTGGAGTAGGACTCTAATTTTCAAAGGGTTTTGTGGGTTAAAAAGATATATATATATATATATATATATATATATATATATATATTTTTTTTTTTTTTTTTTTTTTTTTGCATGGGCAGGCACCGGAATCGAACCCAGGTCTCCGGCATGGCAGGTGAGAACTCTGCCTGCTGAGCCACCATGGCCCGCCCTATAATATATTTTTTCTACAATGAGATACCACTTCACACCCACTAGAATGGCTACAATAAAAAAGATGGACAATAACAAGTGTTGGCCAGGATATGGAGAAATTAAAACCCTCATACTTTCTTGTGGGACTTTAAAATGGTGCAGCCACTTTGGAAAACAGTTTGGCCATTCCTCTAAATGTTAAATGAAGGGCTATCATATGACCCAGCAGTTCCACACTTAGCCATATATCCAAGAAAACTGCAAACATATATCCACACAAAAACTTGTACAGGCAGTAGTTTGCCCAGGGTCACACAGCTTTCTAGTAGAAGCAGGATCCCAAACTGGACTGTTTGAGTCCCAATTTGATGCTTTCTTCACAGGCCCAAACCTCTGCCTTGGCTTGGGACCTGTGGACAACAGAGGCAAGTTCCCCTTGCTCTCTGCCCACCCCCAACACAGAGTAAAACAGCCTCTCAAAACAAAACAAAACAAAACAAAAACTTGTGCAGGAATGTTCATAGAAAAAAAGTGGAAACAAACCAATTGTATGATTTACATGGAGTGTCCAGAATAGGCAAATCCATAGAGGTGGAAAGTAGCTTAGTAGCTGCCCAGGACTAAGGGTGTGGAAAATGGGGAGTGACTGCTAATGGGTTTAGGGTTTCTTTTTTGGGGTGATGGAAATGGTTTGAAATTAGGTGGAAGCATCACCAGGTAGTTATACGACTTTGTGAATATACTAAAAATCACTGAATGGTATTCTTTAAGAAGGGTGAATTTTATGGTATGTGAATTAAATCTCAATTTTAAAAAAAGCATATTTTCAACAGTCTGTATAATATATATTTTAAACAAACGTGCTTCTCCAGTTAGAGGAGCATAGGAAGGGTCCAGAAACGGGAAGGACTACCCAGCGGCCGGATGAACTAGAACCAGCCCTCTTCCTTCTGCGTGACCTCAGGGCGCTGGGCCGGGTGCATGGCCCTGCTGCTCCTGACTCGGGGTCAGCCTGGAGGTGGCAGGTGGCAGAGGCTGCCCGTTTGCAGGCTCTTGCATATGCACAACCCCATTTGGTGCTCACGTGTTCCTGGGGAGGGAGGCTATTCAGAGAAGGTTCCATCTGACACATGAGGAGCATAAAGCTACAACATCACCCAGGGTCGCATCTTGAACTTCCAGGTCATGGACACCTGGGTCTCTATTGCACTGTGAGCATCTTCTAGCGCAGCAGAATTGGGACGTGTAACATTATGCTGCATAAAGAGGAAGAACCTCACTTCACCTGGAGGCTCTAACTACCATGGCAGAGATGAGGGAGCAAAACCCCTGTGTCCTGGGCTCCACGTACTTCCATGAAGCAGGACACCACAGAAAGAGTTGGCGAGCAGAGTACAGAAGCTTGTGAAATCAGAAATTCTTCATGTGCCTTTTATCTAACCAGCTTAAGTCCTACCTGTGACTCAAAGTACCAGCTCATGGGCCAAGAAGCCCTTGGCCTGAGGACGACTGCTCTCATCTCTTCCCACAGCTGCTGCACCTGTCCACCACCAAGGACTTCAGCTCCTCTGAGCTGCGTCACACAGTCCCTGCTTGTGACCTTGGGCCGGCCACTTGACCTCTCTGAGTCCCAGCTTACTTCATGTGTTGAGTGGGAATTGCCATCCTGGTCCTGCCTACCTATCAGGAATCCAACCAAGGTAATGAATGGAGAGATGGGGAAATTCTTGGAAAATTGCAGAGGACTCAACATTCCTCGCTATTCTTCCTACCATTACCTCTTGAAGTTGAACTCCCTTTTGCCCTTCTTCAGAGATAATCCATATTTTACCACCTCGGGGAAAGTTTGAGCAGGTCCAGGGTGACTCTGAAATTACTGGCATCTTCTACCAGGCCAACTGCCTGGGGGCACCTCTCCAAAGCAATGCCTGGCAGATCATTTCTATGGGGAAGGGGCAGTGGGGGAAACACTGGTTCCCACTCCTCCTCCATCTCAGCTGCTCCAGCCCTGCCCCACTGCAGCCACCCATGGGAGATGTAGGGAACAGAGGGGCCGTGGTGCCAGCCCCAGCTCACGGATGCTTGGCAAGTAGCTCCCGGCAGATGGAGGCCCTTCAGCGACCTCAGTGGCAGCATATGCTTTGCTGGGCTTCCCAGCTGATAGAGCTGTCAAGCAGCAGCCTCACCCCTCCTCCCAAGGTCCCAACTCTAAAATGTCACAGGAGGGTAAGATGCAGGGGCTTCCATCCCTTTGGCCTCTGCCTTGGTTCTTAGGATCCTTGAGTCAGCCCCACCTCCTGCTCTACCCCCACTGACTCCAAGTAGCAACAGGGGCAAATCACAGTCTCAGAGAGTAGAAAGGACCTTCAGCAGACTTTGTCACAGCCCATCATTTTACAGAGAGAGAAACTGAAGCTCAAAGAAGGCACATGACTTTCCTGTGTATGCCTGGCCTGGGAATTGGATTCTATACTCCAGTGTTGGGGCTTCTGCACTGCAGCCCCCACCCTCATCCCATTTGCATCCAGGCAAAGCTCAATAAAATACAAACAAAGAATAGCTTTTTGAGAAAAAAAAAAAAAAGTCACGGAAGGGGTTAGACAGGAGAAGTCTCCCACCAACTTTCTGGCAGCTCACAAATGATGCAGAGTAAAATATACATAGTAAAATATACAAATCCCAGGGGAGAAGGGAATGCCACAGGCTGATCACGAACACAAACTTGGTGCCATAATGAAGTGACATTCAACTCTGAGCTTCCTGGCCACGGAGGCAAAAAGAGAAATTATGCTCAGTTAGGTTGTTCTTGTCATTAGGGAAGGGTGGGAAGCAGACTAGCTCTTCAGGAGAAATAAAGATCTCCATACCATGAATGCCGAAAGAAACATTTTCACATGGGACCTGCTGTAAGGGGAGAAGACTGCCTATAGGGAGCCCACAATGAGGGTCCTAAGACGGTGGGGCTCCCAAAGCTCATCCATTGTCACCCTGCACGTGCTATGCTTCATGGACAAGACTTGAAGGACCAGTGGAACACAAGGACCGAAAGGCTAAGAGGCCTGTCTGAGCAGCCCCTTTCCATGGAGATAGCCTCCCACCGAATCTGAGAGCAAAGAGCTTCCCTTTTCCTGGAAATACAAGCAGAAAATGATATAAACACAATCTCTTGCATTCTCTCTCTCTCTCCTGGCATTTCACGACAATCTAGTCCAACTGCCATCTTTTCTGATCAGAAAATCAAGGACTTGCTGAAGGCCACAAAATGAGTTAGAAACAGAGAACATGAGGATAAAACTCCAGGCTCCAGTAAGCCCGCTGGTCTGAATTTCACCAAACCGCTCTGGCCAAGCAGCTCTGCTGAAAGCCAAGTCTCATCTATTTCCTTGCAGCTCCTGGGGGCCGGAGTGTAGAGATGCTCAACCGCTCCTGCTTTTGCCCAGGAGCCCTGCCGATGGCATGGCAGCATCCTTCATCTCTTCTGCCAGCACCTCTCTCTCTCCAGCTTTTAGCTTCCCTGCCAACCTCAGCAGCTGGTCCCTGTCCAGCTGATTCCCCACGTCATGCTGAATTCCTTCACCTTTGCTAAGATCCAGGACGTTCACCATTGCTCACTGCTGCTAGATAAGGGCAGGTGATTACTAAATCCTTCTTCCAAGAAACCCTCACTCTCTGAAAAAGCTGCCTCACCTCTTAGTTTAGTTGAAATGAGCATTTTAAAAGCCTCTGAAAGGAGATTCAGCAAATTTCTATATCCTTATTTTAAACACACTTTGTCTCAGAATGAGTTTTTCCCTTTCATTGAGAGTCCAACTAACCTAACAGAAAGAAACCATGGCTTTGGGCTAAAATATGCCTGGGTTTGACTCCCCAATTCAAACTTCTCTAAGCATCAGTCTCCTTATCCATAAATGGAGCTAACTATATCTGTTGTGACTGAGAATGGTCACAATTAGCAATAATGCACATACATTTATGTATATATACATATATGTACATTCTGATGTATGTGTATATAGATGTGTGTGTATCACTTTTTTTTTTTTTTTTTTTAAACACAGGCAGGCTCCTGGAACCGAACCCTGGTCTCTGGCATGGCAGGCAAGAATTTTGCCACTGAGCCACCATCACACTGTCCAGCCCACATTGCACTGCCCTACCAGTTACATTTTTATCCCAGTCCAAAACCTGAATCTGAACTATCATAACAGTTTATTTCTCAGGGATCCCTGGTTACAGACTTATTTTATAATTAGGTCTAGTGGCAAAAACAAGAAAAAAAATATCACAAAACAGTCATTGTCAATCAATGACAAAAATTCAGTTCGTTGTCACTTTGGTCTAAAAGAGCATCTCAAAATTACATGTCCAAGTAACGTGTCCCAATCTTTCCCCTAACAAATATGCTCTTCTGTAGCTTTCCTTACTTCCATTAATGGCAACCCCATCATTCTAGTGGTTAGACTGATACTCTTATATTAATCAAAGAAGCCTGTCAGCTTCCTTTCCCTGAACTTATCATCTCTTCTATCCTCCCCCCCCCGATCGAAGCCACCACCATCCCTCTCCTCTTTCAATAGTCCCCTTCTCCCTACAATCTCTACCAAGCAGCCAGAGGAATCTTATTAGAACACGAAACAGATCTCGTCACCCCTTTGCTCAAAACCCTTCAGTGCCTTCCATCTCAGAGTAGAAGGCAAAGCCCTTATTTTGATGTGAAGCCCTGAACACTCTGCCTCACCCCACCTCCCTTACCTCTCGGATGCACCTTCCACTCCCCTCCATCACTCTGTTCTAGCTACACTGCCTCTTTTTATACTGCAGGTATGCTTCCACCTCAGGGCCTTTGCACAGGCTGGTCCCTCTGTGTGCAATGCTCTTTTCCCAGAACTCTGCCCAATGAACTTCCTCTCCGCATTCAGGTCTTTTTCTTTGCTCAAATGTCACCTCCTCAGTGAATTTCCTGACCACTGTTATGAAAAAAACAATCCCTCTCCCCTGGTATGCCTCCTCTTTCTTCCCATACTTTATTTTTCTCCATAGTCTAATGTATTTCTCAAACATCTACTATATTTACTTGTTTATTTTACTTGTTCTCTCTAGAATATAAGCTCCAGGAAGGTAAAGATATTTACTGTGGTGTTCTTTCTCTAGTCAACAGAGCTTAGACCAGCGCCTATCACACCACAGGCCCTCAGTAAATATTTGCTGAATGTTTAAATGGGTCTGTACCTGGATAATGTCTCTATACAAGCAAGTGTGAGCTTCTCAGCAAGTCCAGAAAGGGGCAAGACAGCCGTGTAGCACTTAGTTTATGTTATTATTATGGTCCGTTTTACATGCTGTGTCCTATTTGGGTGAGTTTGCCTCTTCTACTAGATGATGTGTGGGAAGGGTTTATTCATCTCTGTGGTCCCAATTCCTAGCAGGTGTGGAAAGCTCTCAATCACTGGGAAAGCATGAAAGCAGCACAGCTTTAAAGCTGCCATCGGTCAGCACCTTCTGGGGCCAGGCACTGTACTGGGTGCTCCACACTCATTCTCCCTATTCTTCCTTATGCCCACGCACAGGTCAGGGTGGGGCTCAGGCGCCAGAGGGAACTTGCCAGTGGTGAGAGCAGAACTCAGAACTGATCCCAGCTGCCCCTCCACAGGACACCTCCACCCTCAGGAAAGGTGTTAGATCAACAATCCAAATCTCGACAGCAGCCCTCAAAGAAAGAGAAAGGACGCAGCTACTAAGCATAGCTATTCAGCACATAGATTTAAACGCAGTAGGTTGGTTGTGTTTATGTGCACACCTCAGAGCACTCATCTGCGTGTGCTCCCCTCTGTGTAACTCAAACTGCCCAGAGCACCAGCGCCAGCAGGTGCCCCTCGAGGGGCATAAGGACTCTGTGCAAGGGCACAGGTGTCAGAGTCACGCGCTCCTGGACTGGAACCCCAGCTCAGTCACTGGCTGAGTGGCCTTAGGCCAGTCACACTCGGGGCCTGTTTCCTTATAGGCTGATCACTGTCTTGGAGATGAAGCGAAGACATGCAGGTAAAGCCCCTGGCACATGGGGCACTTCACAGCTGGGGTACAGTTTCTGGCCAGCAGTGGGACAGAGCCTTTGAGGGTCTGTGTATTTGGCAAGGGTGGGCATGGGGCCCAGGTGAGCCAACTCAGGGCCTCCTCCTCATCCTTGCCCTCCTCAGCCGGCTGTCCTTGGCAGGCTGGGGTTCATTCTGCTCCAGCAATGTTTGTGGACCAGGAATCCAGGAAGCAGAGGGTCAGAGCCGCAGGTCCTCAGAGGCGCTGACTCCAGAGGGCACACACTGGCAGCCCACGGGCCGTGGCATGCCCCAAGACCACTCTTCTCTGGCCTGCATGTGTATGTGTTTTGATTTGAGCCAACACTTATAAATGGAAAGCTTTCATATAAAAATCCAGATTTCAGGCTTGCTTTAAATAAATCAAAAGACCCCATAGCTCTATGGCCGCTTTCCTACATGGCAACAACTGGCTGAGGCTGCGCAGTGGCTTCTCCTTTTCTCCAGACTTTTTACCAATGCTATCATTGATTTTATGCCTTGGCTGCTTCATTTCTTTGTTCGCTGCCTGGCGCTGCACACTGGAACCTCTAGACTAGGCCCCGTCACATTTCACAGATACAGAATCTTGAGCAGTTGAGCTGGGGGGAGGCATCTACCCCAGGCCCCACAATAAATCAGTGATGGAACTGGGACTTGAACCCTTGGCTTGCAGCTCTCCCAGGCCAGTGGGCTGTGATGCCACAGGAGGCTGGGCCTGTGTAAGAAGAGCAGGGACTGGAGCTGAGGGGTTAATCCTATTTGCGGGAAAACCTGCTGGGGCGAGAAAAGCAAAGCAAAGGACACTAGCTCTGGCTATACAGGCAGAAAGCCCTCTTCTTCCACCTGCTAAGCAAACCCTGGCTTCCCCCCGCCCTTTAAAAGAAACTCAGGAAACAGCCCAGCCAACACTGGGCTCTGTTGATACAGAATGCTCAAGTGTCTCTCTCAACCCGCCCTTCCCCTGAGCAGATAGAATCGTCACCAAAGAGGCCCCTGGGGTGGTGTAAAGAGCAGGCCCTTGGTCTTAAGGCAGAATCAAACGGAAAACCCAGGTTTTAGCAGAGGATTGAAGCTTTAGCTTCCTCATCTGTAAAACAGAATTTCAATTGGTATGAAGATTTAATTAGATAATGCATGTAAGTGACCTGGTACACAATAATAAACGAAAGGCAGTTTCTTTCCCTGATTTTATAAACCAACTGAATAACTCATCCCAAGAAGGTTATGGAACTAAAGTGGGCTCCCTTAGCTCTTACTGTGTATTTTTAAAATTTTAAGTATAGTATAGAAGTGGTTACATAGTTATAAAAGTAGCACACACCCTTTTAAAAAGACCTCCAATCTTACTACTTACTCAGAGATAACCACAGATTAATATGATTGCTATCCCTTCTAGTTTTTCTTTCTAAATAAAGATTTCTTTTGAGGGGGGACTTGTTAATTTTACATAGTTATAACCAGGCATATATACAACTTTGTACCTTTTTAAAATTCAGCATGATTTAGGAGTTGCCCATGACATATTCTTTATAAACGGCATTTAATGGGTTTTGTAATGTTATGCTTTATGCAAAATTAACTTTACCCTATGGTAAAGGTTGAACATTTAGATTGTATCTCTCTATCAAAAAATAAGGCTATGTAGATATCAGTGTGTGTGTGTACTTATATTTCGAATTACTTCAGGCTGGATCACCAGTAGGGGATGTATAGAGTCAAAAGGCATAAATGTGCCATCAAATTGCTTTCCTAGGGTGGGCCACGGTGGCTCAGCAGGCAAGAATGCTTGCCTGCCATGCCAGAGGACCTGGGTTCGATTCCTGTTTCCTGCCCATGTAAAAAACAAAACAAAACAACAAAAAACTGCTTTCCTAGGGTTGCCGGTTGATTCTTTTTCACTGACAAGGCATGCACTTCAGATGTGTCTCCAACTCAATAAGACTACTGGCACTTACCATAGTCCTACAAGGCAAGAAGTTCAAGCTCAGACACAATAATTGTTCAAAATGATCTTCCTGGGTCTCTTGGACCTTGTACCTTCACTCTTACGTGGCAGGTGGGGAAACTAAGGCCTCTAGCTCAATTCAAGTCTAGATTCCTGGGGCGTGTTCCTCAGATAGAGTTTACAGCTCCCTCCTTGGTGGTCTGGCCCCATCACACCCTCTTCTTCCAGAGTACTTCCCACACAACAGGGTGCCGGCTATTCCCATAGTGCCACGTCTAGACCACAATTTTCCATCTTTTGGTTTCTAAGCCTGCACATGTGCAATATACACACAACATCCATGTAGCGCACACACAGCACACACAACATGCACACACACTAAACAACACACACATTACAACACACATGACACATATAGCATGCACAAACACACACTACATATATCCATTTGAGTTAAGCAGCTGCTGGCGAGTGGTGAAAGGACTCTGGCGCAGAAGTGATGATCCCCTGCCCTGTCCAGGCTCCATACGACCCAGGGCAGGAGAGGTTGATGAGCTCTACTTCCACTGGGGCATCCCCCAAGCCAGGCCCAGTGTGCAGCTCAATAAACTTCCCCTAAATGACTGCATGACTCCCTTTTCCCAATTCCAAAAGGCCTGTGGTCACAAAAGATGGTATCCACACTCGCTCCTCATTTTTGGAGGTGGGGTGGTCAGCCAGGGGTATCTGTCCAGCTCTCGCTGAGAGGTAAGCATTGCTGTGCCCCATCTAACACATGGGGTGAAGGAAGCTCAGAAAAGTTACCTGGCTAAGCCAGCGTCACAGGATAAAAGGCATCCAGGTTCCCAGCCAAGGCCCTCTTCCTGTAGAAATGGAGCCCCAGTGTGGGTGCTGACACCATCCCCCATGGGTTCTCAGCCACTGTTTTCCCGTTTGCAAGATGAGGTGCTGAGACACATGGACTATAAGTACCTCCAGGTGCTTCTCTTCTGTGATTCTAGATGGCAGTAGAGCAGGACTGAATTCCGAAGCAGGAGCCTCTCTATGGAAGCCAGTCTGATAAAGAACTTCTATCCAGAATGTATAAAGAACTCTCAAAACTTAATACCAAGAAGACCACAACCAGCTTTTTAAAATGGGCAGAATATTTTAACACGTATTCCACTACAAAAGATATTTGGATAGCAAATAAGCACACAAAAGGATGCTCAACATCACTAGTCATTAGGAAAATGCAAATTAAAGCTAGAAGGAGATGTTACTACCCATTTATTTGATGGCTAAGGCTGAAAGGATTCGACATACCAAGTGTTGGCAAGAAAGTGTTGGAACTCTCATGTGCTGCTCATGGGAACACAAAAATGATACCAATTATTCTGGAAGTACTTGAGCAGTTCCTTAAAAAGTTAAACATATATTTACCAAATGATTTGGGCCATTCCACTCCTGGGTGTGGAAGAAAATAGGAAGTGTATGTCCATAAAAAGATTTATACACAAATATTCGTAGCAGCTTTACTTATAATAGCCATAAACTGGAAATAAGCCAAATGTCCATCAATGGACAAATGGATCAACAAATTGTGGTTTATCCTTTATCCATACAATGGAATAAAATTCAGCAATAAAAAGGAATGAACTATTGATACATGTGAAATATGAATCAAAATAATTATGCTGAGTGGAAGAAGCCAGACCCAAAAAGAGTATATACTTCATTATTCCATTTATATAAAATTCCAGTAAATGCAAAGTAATCTATAGTGACAGAAAACAGACCAATGCTTGCCAGGGGATATGGGAGTGGGGGAAGGGGAGGCATGAGAGGGAGAAATTACAAAGTGGCAAGAGGAAGCTTTTGGGGATGGCGGGTTATGTTCATTACCTTAATTGCTGTGATGGTTTCATGGGTATAAACATGTGTCGGAACTTACTAAAGTGTATACTTTAAATATGTGCAGTTTGTTGAATGTCAGTTATACTTCAATAAAGCTGTAAGAAGGAGGGGAGGGGAAGGGTCATGGGGAGGAGAAGTAGAAACAACAGCAGGAGACTTCTCTCTTAGAAATGAGGCACACAAACATAGACATTCACAGAGACACACGCACACTCACACTCACACCCACACCCAACCTGCACTGAGTATGAAACTGTGACATGGCTCTCTAGAGCTGCCCCCAAAGCCTTTCAACCTAGAATCCGATCTGATAGGGACACCAAGGCTATCTGTCATTTACTCAGTTTTTTTCTGAGTATCTCCTGTGTACTTGCCTTGTGCTGGCACTGGGATTCAGAAGTGAATCAAACACAGTTTATGCTCTCAGGAAGTTCATTTTAACAGCCATGGTGTATCTTTCCCAAAGTTCAGCCTAAATATTTAGCCACATAACTCAAACACCCTAGCTAGTTTCCCTTCACAGGCTCTATTGAAGCTCTTTTTCTTGGATCTGATTGTTTTCTGGTCTTGCCGCTTCTTGGGAGAAAGCCTTCAGTTAGTTTACAATTCCAGCAGAATTCCATTTTTCACCAGGCTAAAAAGATACTCAATCAGAATCCAAACTGATTTCTAATTATTAACTAATGAGATCTGAGTCTAATCTTCGTGAATCACAGAAGCTCAGAACGGGAAGGAATCTGAAGGTTGCAGAGCCCAGTGTGCGTTGTCCTATTTCTTTGAATGGCATCCCTATTCCGGCATTACCCAGACCCAATTTGAATACCAATCTGGTGACAGCAGGGAGCTCACTACCGAGTAAAGATGGATTGGGTTTCTGGAAAACCAGGGAAGTTATAAAACTGTTTCTTTCTAACACTGTAGAGAAGGATATTGGCATTTATTAAGCACCTACTGTGCTGGGGGCTTTATACATATGAAACTTCTAATCTAGTTCAATTCTCCTGTGGAGGAAGGGGAGGGTTCTCTAGAAGGAAGCTACAAAGCAGGGAGGTGGCCCAAATTGCCCTCCAGCTCCAATCTGAGCCCTGGGTACCAGCTCAGGTGGGCTGATTTCTGCAGGGCGTTGAATGAAGGGTGTGTGTAGGGGGGGGGCGCATCGCTTCGGGGGGTACCTAGGAGCTCAGGCTCTGAAAAAGAGCTATGGACATCAAAGGAGGGACCTCCTGAAAGATGGCACTGAGATGGGAGCTGACGTGAACAGGACGTGACTGTGAGGAGACAGTAGGCTGGGGAATTCACTGCCCTAGGTATCACTTTACACAACCCGATTCCTTTTTCTGTCCTGAAGATCCTGCTTTAGTTCCTCCCTTCCTCCAGGAAGCTTTCCTGGATGGCCCCAGCCTATAGCTCTCTTGCTCCTGGGAATACCAGTGGCACCCACTGCTCGCATCACCTGTGGCCAGCCCTACACTAGGATTCCAGATCCTCAGAACGGCAAAAGATTGTCAAGCACAATCACTACAAACTCCGTCCATTGCAAGAATTCCTTCTAGAACATCCAGGCCTGTGTGAGCAGCCCAGAGGTGAGGAACCAGCTCTAAAAACACAGTTTCCCTGCTTGACAGGTTTTTTATTAGAATGTTCTTCCTTGGACTGAGCCAAAAGTGGCCTCCCTAGCTTGTAAGTACTTGCAAGTACCTGTCTGGGATCTGTCCCTCTAGGAACATGGATGTTCGGGCTCTCTCCTGTGATATATTCTTCGAACACCTGCCAACAACTGTCCTTGTCCCTGCAGACCACTCCTGTACAGGAAGCCCAGCCTAATTGCTCTGGGTTGGAGTACTGACCCCACACCTCAAAGATAGGAAACTTTGGGCCACTTTCTTCTTTCTGGTAGCCCCAGGTTCCTCATCTGTCTATACACCCTACCTCACCAGGGGACCATGAGAATTAAAGGCTACAGTGCATGCTTAGCTCTTTGCACTGGGTTTCATCTGTCATATGTGCTCAACAAATGGTACTTTATTTTGTTCAATAATCACTTATTTAGAGGCAGTGCGGCTTAAGAGGAGACAATATGGCTTTGATGCCAAGTAAATCTTAGATGTAGGCTCTGCCATACAGCAGCTGTGTAACCCTGAACAAGTACTTTGCTGCTGAACCTCAGCGTCCTCTCGTATATAATGAGAGTATAATACATGCTGAATGGGCCAGGATTGTTTTACTGCTTCTTGTTTTCTAAGACCCATCTGTGTCTTAGCTTTTCTTCTGATCTGCCCAGTCTTCCAGGTTAACAATAACGCAGCTACCTTTCTGAGCATCCCAGCTCATCAGGAACAGTGCTGAGTACTCCCAAGGAAGAGCCATCCGATACCCACACCCACCCTCTAAAATAGGGACCATTCAGGCCAGCACCTAATACTCGGGAAGACACACAATCAATGGCAGCTGGATTAATATTTCTCTGTGCCAGGCCCTGTCCACCATTCTCCTATCTTCCCTCCAACCAGGCTCAAAGTCCCCTAAGGGTAGGGACTACATCTTGGTGCCTGCACAGAGAGTACATACTGGTTGAATGGATGGATATAAACACTTCCATATAGTTTCCCACAGTGGTCAGAACAGAGCTTTACCACAGGTCTGATCAATATTTGATTAAATGGAGCCACAAAAATGTAAAGTGCCATCAGTGGCTTTAGTCTGACTCCTAGAATGCCCTACAGCAATGTCAGCGGGGTGCCTCCTGCTAATTGAGGGCTCCTTGGAGGCTCTCCTCACCAGTCCCTACGTGAGATCGGGGCCCTTGATGGCCTATGCTTCCTCTGCAACCAGATCCCAACTTTTCCTTGGTGGGGGCTGGAGAGCAGAGCCATATGCAGAGAGACTACTTGCTGTCCAGCCCACAGGCAGAGGTGGCTGAACCTCAGCTGCAAGGCCAGTATAGCTTCCAAAGAACAGGAACTGGCCCTTCCACTAAGGAGCTGCCAGAGGCCTCTTCTCACACCTGTCTCAAGGGTGGCTCTGTGCCACTAGCCAAGTTCCCACTTCTGAGGCTGCCAACCAAGCTTCTGAGCCTCTTTGCCACGAAGGCCTAGCATAGTCAGGGGCACAGAGGTGTCTGGAGGCTTCCATCCCTAGAGACTCAAGGGATGTACCAGGAAGGGGTACAATTAGGGCCTTTGAAGCTGGGGGCCCAAATTAAGGCCATACTCCCTTGCCTTGCAAACAAGGGATGCCCAGCCCGGGCCTGCCCAGCCCGGGCCTGCCCTTCTGGCCTGTTTCCTTTCTCTACCTTCACCTGTGAACCAGCCAACAATTGCTGAGCTGTATGTGGCAGGCATCTAAACCTTTACAAGTCTCAAACTGATGGCCTAGCAGTCATATTTTAATATGTGTGTTTAAAAATGATTTCTCATTGGCCACATTAAAAAGTCAGGAGAGTACATGTACACACACACACACACACACACACACACACACACACACACACACACAAATCCGGATTTCTGTCTTATAAATCAAAAGATCTGACAACATTCAGCCCACATTCTCGCATGGCAGTGATGGTGGGAGCAGAGCAGCAGCTGCCGCTTGAAAGTAAGCTCTCTCCAGTTTGCTACTTGTATTGCCTCTGTTGAGAGCTGAGCTGGAAGTCCCTTGTTTTACTCATTTTAATATGGCATGTAGATCTCCTAATGACCTTCGAATGATCTTCATTTTTCCATTTTACAGATAAGAAAATAGAGGCACTGAGAGAAAAAGAAACTTGGCCAGGATTCAAACCCGAGGCATCTGACTCCAGAGCCAAACACAATGACACTGGTCTGCAGCAAAATGAGCAAAATATGGATAATGCAATGAGTTTTTAATAAAGCAACATTTATTCCATTTGAAGGAGTCTCTCTCTGTCTTTCTCTCCCTCTCTCCCTCCCTCTGTCTCTCTCTTTTGCTAGTAATATGCCCTTATTACTCTGGGGAGAGAGGTGTTAAAATACTCTTTCCCTTTCCCTGGCAACGTGGGACAGAATTCCTGGGATGAGCCATGACCCGGCATTTAGAGATTGAGAAAACCTTCTTGATCAAAAGGTAGAAGAGAAACATGAGACAAAATAAAGTTTCGGTGGCTGAAAGATTTCAAACAGAGTCAAGAGGTTAACCTGGAGGTTATTCTTATGCATTATATAGATACCCTTTTTAGTTCATGGTATATTGGAGTGGATGGAGGAAAGGACCTGAAACTGTTGAGCTGTGTTCCATCCAGTAGCCTTGATTCTTGAAGACGACTGTATGAAGATACAACATTTACAACGTAAAAAAAAAAAAACCCTCTTTCCTTAACAATGATGGGGATAGTAAAGAAAGCTTGTATTTAAGTGTCATCTGAATGTTCTTATTTCGCAAAATAAAAAGTGGCCAACTTACGATGGACTCTGAAATGTTGTATTGGTCTTTGAAATCTAAGTCCCACAACCAGCATTCTGCTATACAGCCTTCCTGTCCCAGAATAACAGCAGGTTTCTGCTACTCCTGGTTAAAAAAAGATCACTCCATCTACCTGCATTATCCTATCTTCAAAAAGGTAACTTTTGAACTAAAGCTTTTCCCAAGCCCTCTCCCTCCAGCAAACCCACAGAACATTTATTCATGCCTCTTGTTAGGTTTATCTCATTCCTCCTCAAGTTATAGTTATCTGTATCCTATCCATCTTTGTACCCCCTAAAGTGGTTATAGAACAAAACAAAGAGTTGCTGAATTGTTAACCAGTCAGGCCTGAAAGGGCCTTAGAGGCCATCCCCTCTGACTCCCTCATTCTGCAGCTGTGGAAAGGCAGAGGCCTTGCCTAAAGCCATGGGGCAGAGGCGGGGTGACGCCTTGGTTCTGGCACTTTCCACTGCACCAGCCTGCTTCCCAACCCCCCCCCCCCACCTTTTGGTTTGCTCAGCGCCTTAATTCAGGGGACAGTGCTGAGCATGTGACAAACACTTCGTACATATCTGCCCATTAAGAGGTGCAAAGCAGCTGGGGAAAACAAGCCTTCCTTTCTGCCAAAGGCCAAGGAGGCCCGAGCTTCCTTGTCTCACGCCTCAAATCTTCATTCAGTCCCAGCTGCCCATTAAATGTACAAATGGCCTCATGGGCCCCAGTGGCCTGGATGTAGCCATGTGGTTCATTAGGCCAGAGTTATGGCCCCCGCCCACCGAGTAATCCTGAGTAAACGCCGGCACCTCTCCAGGTGTAAGGTGCTTCCCTGGACAGGCGGAATGTTGAGAAGAGGAAAGAAGTCCCCAAGCCTATCAGATGGTCAGAGGCAACAGACAGGCTTTCCAAGCGGAATTTCAGACTCCTGCCTCTAGGTGCTTGTAAGGACAGGAAAGAGGACAGAGAGTTACACTGGGACACTGCCACAGAATGACAGTGAAAGGTCCCTTGGACGCTGTGGGCCGCTTTCCGGGTTGCTGAGATCCAATGAGTCTCCAAAATGGTTTGGCAATGTCCCAAGCTGGGTAGAACCCTATTATTATTATCACACAAACTCAATGCAGAAAATAAGGAGACGACAATAGCATTACCTCCTCTCTACCCCTTTCCTGATCCACCAGGTAGGAAAAACCATCTTCTTTCTCTGTTCCCCCATTATACTCCATATTAGTATGCAACACAGCTTCTAGATGTTTTATCATACCCACATATTTACATATCTGTCTCCTGCTGCTAGTTATGACCTTCTTGAAACTAGAGATTGCCTCGTACTTTTTTCTGTATTCCCCTGCATTTAGCCTAGGACTTAGCTAATAAGTAATAACAAATGACTGATCAATGGTTAGAAGACAATCCCTCCAAGTCTTTATCCTGGGACAAGTTTGCATTTATACCTTTTAAAGCCAGTAGGTGCATCCCGCCCTGACTTACTCTCTAACCCAGCAAGGCCCCTGCAGCTATCCCTTTGGGGAAATGCCTGATCCCTTGCCATGAATCCTTCACCACTTTCAGTTCTCCAAACCACTGTGCATGTGTGCAAATGCACCTACAACTCACAGCGTGACAGCAAGGGTGGGAGGGGGAGGCAGCAAAGCGTTTAGAAGAGTTGCTCTTTCTAGTTGGACAGATCTGGCGTCCGATAACAGTTCTGCCACTTCCAGCTGTGCCCTCTTGGGCTAGTCACTTAATCTCTCTAAGCTTCACTCTCTTCATCATTACAATGGGTATAATTTGTCATGAGAATTACATAAGATTGGTAATGGTATAGTACTCCATAAATGATAGTAATAATAGCTGTTTCAGGACCAGAATGAGCCTTAGGGAACATCTAGTCTGGTTCCTCATTATATAGATGGGGACATGGAGACACTGAGGGGAGGCCCGATTGGCCAAGATCTCACATGGAGGCAGTGGTAGAACTGGATCTGAGGCCTGGTCTCCTGGCTCTCTCTTGTGTGTTCACTTTGGCCCAGTGATTCTTCTTATCTGCCACTCTCCCCTAAACTGAGCAAATGGCTGAAATCACTCTTTCCAGCCCCCTTCCCTTCATAGTGACCATACACCAGCAGCACCAACTGGACTCCTATTTGTCACCACCCTCCCAGGCACATCCAGCCCCTTCAGGTTCAACTAGAGGAGAAGACAAACCATCTGCTGGCTGCAGGCAATGGCAAAAATAACAGTATTAGTAATAGCGGTAATAAAGGCAACCAACATCCTATACAGAGCCCTGCACATAAGTGCTTCTTCCCTACCATCAACACATTTCTTAATAACCTAGTTGGCTGAGAGATATAATTTCCTTGAACTTGTGTGATTCAAGGCTTATTGAGTACCTACTCTGTGCCTAGTCACATGCCAGAGTTTGGAAACACAGAGAGGAAAATGACAGAGTCTCTACCAGGGAAGGGCTCAAAGTCTCAGGGGAACACAGGGGAGGGGGTGGGGGGACATGGTAACTTCTTTCAGTCCAAATGGTGCAGCAGCAACATGTCCTGCCCCACCCTAGGGGGAAATTCCTTTATCCTTGATGTCAAGAAACAAAATGGATCTGTGGAATAAGGTAGAGCAAGAAAGGCTGAGTGCAAGGATGAAAAATGGCAGCAAAAGGGTAGATAAAAAATACAGAAGACAGACATCAAAAATTTCACTGCCTCATCTCAGGGAGATGGTAGTGAGAGACCCCAGGGAGGGCAAGGGAGCAGCAGCGAGATTCAAGTCAAATCTGGAAGGCTTGGTTCCTGCCCCCACCCCCACCCCCACCCTGCCAACACGTAAGATGCTGATGCTTCTTTTTCCTTAGAGACACACTGCCCTTGGCTGCCAGCATTTTCCAAACCCAGTGCTGGGGTATATATGCTTCCTTGGGACCATCTTTGCTAGAATGATGTCACAGCCCTTGCAGTGGAAAGGTTTGCACCTCCTGGTTGCTGCCTAAGCCCTCAGCCCAGCAGCCTGACACCCTCCAGCATTCATTATCCCCTGGGGTGGGGAGGGCAGGGAAGAGAAGAGACTGAAAATAGCCGCCCCCTCCTCTCTTTCCCAGTCTCTCTCATGGGCAGAGGCCCTCTGGGCAATGTGGTGGATTCAGATCTGGAAGCAGAGAGGGGATGGAGAAAGAAGCTCCCTGAATGCATACCAGGCACATGGACTATTTAAGGTGCTTTCATATACATCTCATTTAGTCCTCACATTAACTCGGAGGTATGGATCCTTCTTCCCAGTTTTACAGGCGAGGAAATTAAAGCTTGGAGAAGGGAAGTAACTTGCAGAGGTCAACCCAGTGCTGGCGCAGGAACGCTGCTATAAGACTGTTTTGCTTCTGGTTCGTGAGGCCCACAAGGTCAGTGTTTTACTTGAGAATTCCAGAGTCAAAAGAGGTCAATGGTGGCAACCCCAATTAGGGACCCCCATTTAAATTCTCTGTTGCTTTAGTTGAGAGGTCCCTCGGACATGTAAGAGCTGCTTGAGTGGTATGCTAAAGTTATACAGACCATCTATCCAACTCCTGCATTTAACAGATGAGCAGACAGTCACCACGCCTAAAGAATGTTAAAATGGCTACTTGTGACCACTTAGCAAGTGAAGGGACTAGCACCCCAATTTCCAGGTACTTTTCCTACACCACACTGCCTGCAGTGCTGATTTTTTCCTGGGAAGCTTCTCCAGTCCATCCCAAACCACCAGCTGGACAGAGAAGGCAGAGGAGATAGGCAGCATGTGGCCAGGCCTCTCCTTTGGTCCAGAGCCTTGAGGAAGGCAATATGGGGCTCCTTGGGCTAGAAGGTGTTCCCGGCAGCCCAGTTCCCTGCTGGGGAGTGGAGGGAGAAAGTCATGTATCCCGTGGACACTCCAGGGAGACTGAGACTCAGATCCCCCACTCTAGGAGTCATGAATTTTTTTTTTTCCCCAGAAGTACTGCAGGGCCCTGAGGCTTCTCAGAGGTGGAGATGGGAATGAAGCAGTCATTAGCACTTGACCTTGGGGTGGACGTGGGGTTCCATTCTTCTCCCACCCCCAGGTACCCTGGATCCCCCTCTAAGAAGGAAAGAAGAGAAGCTTATAACTGTTTGCCAAATGGCAGAAGAGGAATGGGGGAAGGAGGGTCCTTAAAATCTTCCTAATTGCCTACCTTGAGCATCTCTCTCTGGCTGCAATCAGCATTCTCTAATTAGTGAGTTACACAGGGGCTTGGGGGCAGGGGAAGGGTGGTGCTGGGGAGGGGGGGAGTAGAGGGATGTAGGGGAATGAAGGGAAGGTAAAAATGAGTCACGGTTAACCCATGCTTAGCCAGTGCCCTCTAAGATTCTACTGCAGGGAGCGGTCACAAGCTGCCCCCGCCGGCCGCGGTGCAGCACAGGCCCCCTCCCGGCTCTGCCGCGGCCTCCTTACCTGAGTCCACTCGCCCTCCGCAGCCCTGCCGGCTCGCACCACGGCGGCCCCGGTTGGCGCAGCGTCTCTGCAGTCGCTGCTGCAGCCGCCCGGCCCTGATCAGCAACCTGCGGCGGTGAGAAAAAGAGACAGATGCGGGCGGGTGAACACGGGCGGGGACACCGCGTCAGCCGAGCCCCTGGGCGCTGACAGCTGGGCGCCGCAGCCCGAGAGCCCGGAGGGCAGGCTGCCTGCCGGGTGCTGGGTCAGCTCCTGGGCCCGGCCCACGCCCTCCGCCCTTAGCGCTCTGAGCTTCGGCAGGCGCAGCTGAGCGGTGGGCCCTGACATCCCCGGGGTGCCTGTCCATCACCTGCGGAGGCTTCCATGGCTTCGGCTGCCGGGGCCGCGCGGGGCCGCGGAACTGCTCTCCCGAGCCCCTGCTGGAGGCGGCTCGCTGGGTGCTCGCCCGGTTGGGGCTGCCGGGAGGGAGGGGCGGGGAGGGTGAGGTGGATGGAGGGGACGAACCAGTCGGCAGCTCGCCGGCAGCTGCGTAAGCGGCCAGTCTTCACTTTCCTTCTTAAAGAGATAGTTGGCATCTTGCTCCAGAGGTCGCGGGAGCAGGGACGCCGACACCTAGTGGGGTCCTCTCCCACCCACACAGGAGCCTGTGTTTAATCCGGGCAGTGGAGCATGGCGGAATGCGCTTTGGCCCACTAAAAGGCTGTGTGACCCCGGGTGAGTCCCTTCAATTCTCTGGTCCTCGGCTTTCTCATTTGTAAAATGGGGATGTTGTTGTTAGTCTCATAGTGCCTGGCACACGATGGCTTGCGTTCAAAAGTAATTTATTTGAAATCCTTTAGGAACATTTTTTAAAAAACATTTTATTGTATAATATAACATATATACAAAGCAAAGAAATAAAAAAGCAATAGTTTTCAAAGCACTCTTCAACAAATAGTTACAGGAAAGATCCCAGTGTTTGTCGTGGGCTACCATATGATCCTCTCATATTTTCCCTTCTAGCTGCTCCAGAATACAGGAGGCTAGAGGGCTTAAATATTTTTTTATCATCACAGTCGACTTTTTTCCCTTCTTTTTTTGTGAAAAATAACATATATATTCTGAAAAAAGCTATAAATTTCAAAGCACAACACCACAATTAGTTGTAGAATATATTTCAGTGTTTGACATGAATTACAATTCCACAATTTTAGGTTTTTACTTCTAGCTGCTATAAAATTCTGGAGACTAAAAGATATACCAATTTAATGATTCAGCTTTCATATTCATTTGTTAAGTCCTATCTTCTATGTATAACTCCACAATCACCTTTGATCTTTCCATCCCTCTCTTTACGGGTGTTTGGGCTATGGCCAGTCTAAATTTTTTGTATTGGAAGGATCTGTCACTAATATGGGGTAGGGAGATGGAACTATCTGATGTTCTGGAGAGGCTAGGCTAGATTTCAGACCTTATCTGGACCAAGGTCCCACCTGGAGGTTGTAGGTTTCTGGAAAGTTACTCTAGTGCCTGGAACCCTTGTGGAATCTTATATATTGCCCTAGGCGTAATTTAGGATTGGCTGGAATGGTCCTGATTGGGGGTTGGCAGTTATGAAAGGTAGCAAGGCTCAAATGAAGCTTGCATAAGAACAACCCCCAGAATAGCCTCTCGACTCTATTTGAACTCTCTCTGCCGCTGATACTTTATTAATTACACTTCTTTTCCTTCTTTTGGTCAGGATGGAATTGTTGATCCCACAGTACTAGGTCTAGATTCATCCCTGGAAGTCATCTCCCATGTCTCCAGGGAGACTTTCACCCCTGGATGTCACGACCCACGTAGCAGGGAGGGCAATGATTTCACTTGCAAGAGTTGGGCTAAGAGAGAGTGAGACCACACCTGAGCAACAACAGAGGTCCTCCAGAAGTAACTCTTAGGCATGCCTATGAATTCTAAGCTTATGCCTATAAGTATCTAAGCTTCTCCTCTACCTACATAAGTTTCACAAGAGTAAGCTTCATGATTGAGGGCATGGCCTATTGATTTGGGTGGCCCTAAAGTTTGACACAGTATCAGGGGATTCCCTGATGGTAAGATTTAATAGTTCCATATTCTTTCTCCCATCCCTCAAGGGACTTTGCCAATACTTTTTGATTATCTGCTTAATATACTTTAGGATATATCCAGGCATTACAATAATCTATACAGGATTAAAGGACCTCTTTCTTATTCTGTGTTGCCTGTGGTTCAATTGTTCCAATGAGCTATACAGATAGGTTGAATTAGATTATGCACTACAGAAAATTTCAGTTCCAGACCAAACCCTTTCTTCCACTGGTCTCAAAGAGTATGTGTGGTTCTATAATATAGGCAGTCTTCTTTACCCCTATGCTCTGAATTACTTCTAACCCCAACCTACTCGGCTCCGTTGTTATCTCTGAATACCAGGTTATATGTATATAACAGCCTCTCAAAATCCAGAAATAATAATCACCACTCCGGACTTAATGTGTCTGCTCTAAAAGCTGACACTCTAGGCCCCTGCTTTATTATAAGCATTTTCTAAAGGTAACCATACTGTTCTTGTTCTTTTTTTTCTGGCTTATTTTGTGTCACCACATGTCCCACATTTTCATTCA
This sequence comes from Tamandua tetradactyla, assembly GCF_023851605.1. NCBI lineage: Eukaryota > Metazoa > Chordata > Mammalia > Pilosa > Myrmecophagidae > Tamandua > Tamandua tetradactyla. Next base: position 23,167,946 of record NC_135327.1, on the reverse strand, counting down.
CATCATCGCATGCCTCAAGTCTTTGTTCCTTTTTGTAGCAGCACAACCTTCATTCATAAGTATACACCATTGTTCGCCAATCCACTTCTCCGTCAGTGCATCCTTCAGCCACCTGCATTCATCGGGCATCATGTAGAGGGCCCAAAGTACACAGTCCATCAACATTCTCAATTTTAGATAATTTCATTGTTCCCAAGAGAAAGAAAACCAATAAACACACCCTCACCAGGTAGGAAATCTAAACCTCCTCTTAATTCTTGCCCCTCTCCCCATTATTTACCTCTGCTGTTGCTGTGGTAGTGCTGATGGTTTCATTTTGAACATAGCACATAGCATGCAATAGCAGTTTTCCTCCTGTACTCTGGACTTAAACACTTTTTGTACAGAATCTTATATTTGAAGTAGTTCTTGCGAGAACTAATTCATATTTCTGGTGTTAATCTGTGGGACAGGTAGGTCTATACAACCCCTTTCAATCTTGTTCATCTTGAATATGGTAATATTACTTCTAGACACACTAGAGAACCACCTTCACTCCTATCTATTCCCTTACATTGGAGTTCAACCTTATTGGCTAACGGTTCAACCATCTCTAGCTTCTATGTATCTCTAAGTCCCCTATATTCTGTTTTATAAGCTTCTGATTATACCTTTATGCTGGTCATAAAAATGGAATCATACAGTATCTATCTTTTTGCATCTGGCTAATTTCCCTCAGCATTATGTCCTCAAGCCTCATCTATCTTGTCATGTGCTTCAGAACGTCATTTTGTTTTACTGCTGCATAATATTCCATTGTATGTATATACCACATTTTGTTGATCCACTCATCTGTTGATGGGCATTTGGTTTGTTTCCATCTTTTGGCAATTATAAATATCAGTGTGAAAATGTCTCTTTGTGTCACTGCTTCCAGCTCTTCTGGGTGTATACCAAGTAGTGTTGTTGCTGGGTCATAGGGCAACTTGATAGTTTGCTAAGGAACCGCCAAACAGTCTTCCATAGTGGCTGCACCATTAGACACTCCCACAAGCACTGCATAAGTGTCCCAGTTTCTCCACATCCTCTCCAACATTTATAGTTTCCTGTCTGTTTAATAGCAGCCATTCTTATAGGTGTGAGGTGGTATCTCATTGTAGTCTTGATCTGCATTTCCCTTATAGCCAATGAAAACGAGCATCTCTTCATGTGCTTTTGAGCCATCTGTATTTGCTCTTCAGAAAAATGCCTATTCATAACTTTAGCCCATTTTTATAATTGGGTTGTTTGTTCTTTTCTTGTTGAATTGTATGATTTCATTATATATACAGTGTGTTAGTTAGATTCAGTTGTCAACTTGGCCAGGTGAGCATACCTATTCTTGTTGCTGAGGACATAAGCCAATGGTGCGTGAACCTCATCTGTTGCCAATTACATCTGCAGTCAGCTAGGAGGCGTGTCTGCTGCAATGAGTGACGTCTGACTTAATTGGCTGGTGCTTAAATGGGAGATTGCAACGTAGCACTGCTAGCAGCTTGGCATTCCTCATCTCAGCACTTGCAGCTCAGCCCGGGCCCTTGGAGATGGAGAAAGAAATTACCCCCGGGAAAGTTGTTGGAACCCAGGGGCCTGGAGAGAAGACCAACAGAGACCATCCTGTGCCTTCCACGTAAGAAAACCTCAGTGGAAAGTTAGCTGCCTTTCCTCTGAAGAACCAACAAAATAAATCCCCTTTTATTAAAAGCCAATCCATCTCTGGTGTGTTGCATTCCGGCAGCTAGCAAACTAGAACATACAGGAAATCAAACCTTTGTCCAATATGTGAGTTCCAAATATTTTCTCCCATTGAGTTGGCTGCCTTTTCACCTTTTTTTTTGTCATTTGAGATGCAGAAGCATTTGATTTTGAGGAGTTCCCATTTATCCATTTTTTCTTTTGTTGCTTATGCTTTGGGTGTAAAGTTTAGGAAGCTACCTCCTATTACTAGGTCTTGAAGATGTTTCCATACATTTTCTTCTAGAAGCTTTATGGTGCTAGTTCTTATATTTAGGTGTTTGATCCACTGTGTGTTAATTTTTGTGTAGGGTGTAAGATAGGGGTCCTCTTTCATTGTTTTGGCTATTGATATCCAGTTCTTTCATGTCCAATTATTGAAAAGACTATTTTGTCCCAGTTCAGAGGATTTGGGGGACTTATCAAAAATCAGGTGACCATAGATTTGGTGGTCTGTTTCTGCAGCCTCGATTCAATTCCATTGGTCAATGCTTCTACCTTTGTAGAAGCCAGCACCATGCTGTTTTGACCACCGTGGCTTTATAATAGGTTTTAAAGTCAGGGAGCGCTAATCCTCCCAGTTTGTTCTCTTTTTTTTAGGATGCTTTTAGCTATTCAGGGTCTCTTTCCCTTCCAGATGAATTTGGTAATTAGCTTTTCCAAATCTTCAAAGTAGATTGTTGGAATTTTGATTGGTACTGTGTTGAATCTGTAGATCAATTTGGGGAGAATTGACATCTTAACTATATTTAGCCTTCCTATCCATGTGCAGGGAATGTCTTTCCACCTATTTAGCTCTCCTTTGATTTCTTTTAGCAATGTTATGTAGTTTTCTGTGTATAAGTCCTTTACGTCCCTAGTTAATTTCATTCCTCAGTACTTGATTGTTTTAGTTGCTATTTTGAATGGAATTTTTTCCTTAACTGACTCCTCAGCTAGGTCATTACTTGTGTATAGAAACCTTACTCATTTTTGCACATTAATTTTATATCCTGCCACCTTGCTGAAATTGTTTATTAGCTCAAGTAACTTTGCTGTGGATTTCTCAGGAACTTCCAAGTATAGTATCACATCATCTGCAAATAATGAAAGCTTTATGTCTTCCTGTCCAATTTGGATGCCTTTTATTTCTTTATCCTGCCTGATTGCTCTAGCTACAACTTCTAGCACAATGTTGAATAATAGTGGTGACAGTGAGCATCCTTGTCTTGTTCCTGAACTTAGGGGGTAAGCTGTCAGTCTCTCTCCATTGAGGACGATGCTATTGGTTTTTCATATATTCCCTTTATCATATTGAGGTAGTTACCTTTGATTACTATCTTTTTGGAGTGTTTTTTATCAGAAAAGGATGCTGAATTTTGTCAAATGCTTTTCAGCATCAATCAAGATGATTATGTGACTTTTCCCTTTCGAATTGTTAATATGCTGTATTACACTAATTGATTTTCTTGTGTTGAACCATCCTTCCATTCCTGGTAGTCATGGTCAGGTTCATGTGTCAACTTGGCCAAGTGGAGGTACCTGTTTGTGTGGTTCGGCAAGTGCTTCTGCACTTTGTTGTGTCTTCTGCAATGAGTGATGCTTAATCTAATCACTGGAAGCCTTTTAAGGAGGATTCAGAAGAAACAGGCTCTTCTTCCTGCTTTTTTTGAACGTGGATGCCCAGCGGCCAGGGAGGATATACCTGTGTGGGTGCACCAGTGCACCGGTCTGGGAGGCGTAACCCTGGAGTGTGCTGGTCTAAGGCACAGGGCCCTTTGTGCACGTGCATTGAGCTGTGGCAGCAGGTTGGCATTATACCTTCATGGATTGGGGGCAGATGTGATATGGCTGTGCAGGTCAGCATTTTCTCAGACCTGGAAAATGTGGCTGAGGGCTGTGCACATGCGTGGTTCTAAGACTGCTGTAAAGTACGGTTCCCAGAGCTGAATGACATGATTGGGGGCCGTGCACATGTGTGAGCCTTGGAGAGCTGTACATGGATGCGCAGAGATGGGGGGGTGGGGTGAGGCTGTGTGACACTATGGGCAGGGGTAGCCTGGGTTTGGAGGTTAGCACTTGCAGCCTTTATGCACTGGCCACAGCCTGCAGGGAACAGGGAGGGGAAGGTAGTGCTCGGAACGGTACAGGAGAGGTGGATTGGGCTGCACTTGGGGTGGGGGTGGGGGGCAGGTACGTGCACTGGGGGCTGTGGGGTGGGGGGTCCTGTAGTGTGGGGAATGGGAGCAGGTGACTGGGTTCAGGTGCCTGGGTTGTGGGGTGAGTCGCCAGTCAAGGGGCTGTGCCAGTGAGGGTAGCGCGCCCAAGGAACGTGGCCTGGCTTACTTCCTAGTCCCTGGCTCCCATCCATGGGCTCTGCACCTCCGTGCCAGGCTCCAGCTTTCTGCCTCTCGGTTTGGTTCCAATGGCTCTCCCATGTCAGCCACACACCAAAATCACTGCCTCCATAACCCTTCTGTCTCTTCTCTAACTTTTCCATGGAGCAGGGTTAATCTTGAGCTACCCTATTCAGCCATCTTCCTGGAAGTCCTCCTTTTAGGAAAAACGTTTTTCACTCTCCAAATCAAGTACCTATGAGTACCAAGGTTTCTTAATGCAAACTGTACTTGGACTACTAAGAAAAATGACAGCCGGAATCTTAAATATCTGAGAACAGATTTTTTTTCTTTAAAGTATTAAGACTGCAAATGGTTGGAAAGATTGAAAGATGAGCAATCACAACCTAAAGTAAATGTTAATTATGTCTCTTTTCCTTAAGTTGGCACCTCACCACCTTCCATCACATATCATAGGGGAAACAAGAAAACCTAGGAGTCCAGAAAATGGGATTCTTGGAAAGAAAGCCCTGCCATTTCTAGCCATGCAACTTTAGATAAGTTAACTCTGGGCCTGGTTTCTTACCTTTTCCATGTGTGAGAAGTGAGATGGAGTAGGAATGGGCTCCCAACTTCGGAACCAGTCCTAACTACAGATCAATCATTCCTCTGCCTCCAGTCATTTTCCATCTCTTTCTGCCATCTGCCTCCATCTTACTCCACCTCTCTTGACTTCATTTTGCATGTTCTCCCCCTCACTCACTTCCCTCCTACTAAATAGGCCTCCTTGCTTAGGCTTCCACTTCTGGGCCTTTGCATTTTCTGTTCTCTTTGCCTAGAACACTCCACATAGTCATATGGCTCACTCCCTCAGGTCTCTGCGCAAACGTCACTGCCTCAGGGAAACCTCCCTTGGTCACCTTACATAAAATAGTAACTGGTTTTTCCATCTACTTCCTTTGTCCTTTTTTTTTTTTTTTGCTTTATTCTGTTACCATCTGACATGGTGCTTGTTTATTCTGTCATTTATGAACTGTTTTTAAACCTGCAATATCATGGGTGCCTAGAACAGTACTTAGCCCTCAGTAAATGCCCAATAAATGATGACCGAATAGAATGAGAGGGCAACCACACCTTGTGCCCAGCCTCAGTCTTCTGTAAGAACACTAGACCAGATATCATGCAGGAAGTCCTTATATCTCATGTCTCTTAAGAATTTTAAGTCCTTAAGTCCTCATCTATTCTTGGCAAAGTTTAACTTGATAGTTTCCATTCCAAGCTAACATTTCCAAAAGAAGAATTTGTCAAATGTCTTCACTGACATATTATTCCACAGAACTGACCTTGTGAGAAAGTTAATATTTATTAATGTACATGAAGAAATAGTATTTTAAGTTAACTGTTACTTTTCAAAGTTAAATCTTTTTCTGTAGCTCTGATTTTAATCTTTCATTGGTTTTGCTCTAAGTTCATCACTTTTTTTGCAAGAAGTACCTAGAATTATTTTTTTGTCGTTGATTATATTCTTTCTTTTCATTTCATTAAATTGAATTCTCCTATCAAGTGGCCATAATTATATTATGCTTTGTGGAAAAATATGACAGGGCAATTGTAGCAGGAATAAAAAATTGTAATTGAAAAAGCTATATGAAATGAGATCTGCTGTCTAAAAACTTAATGCTGTATTAGCAAGTTAATAGACAAAATATTTTATCTGTCCTAAAGCCCACTTAAATTATATAAGTGACTTCTTTAATACAAAGCCGTGAAATACTGTTTTTTTAGTAAGCGATAATTTCTGAGATTGTCACTACAATTTTTTTTGTCTGTCCCCCATGTTGTTTTGCTTGGTACTTAGAAGACTACATTTCCCAGAAATCTCCACAAGGAGCTTTCTCAAAGCAAGAGAGCAATTCCACCCACATTACTCCCATCTGGAATAGTGTTAGCCATTAAAGAATTTTCTCCTGAGCATCAAAGAGCAGGTAACTGAGAAGAGAACTGGTATTAGGCAACAAATTAGGATTATAAGCATAAATCAAAATAAAATTAGTCCTAAGGCATCAGTTGTTTTCTTTTGTTTTGGAATGTGGTGGAGAGAGGGGTAGTAAGAACTGTGTTGTGTGTACAGATGAAAAGTTTATATGTCTACTTTGGATTTAGCAAAGTTTTAGCAAACTTTCCTGCAAAAAATGCGCATGAGCACTGTGGGATCAACAATTCCATCCTGACCAAAAGGGGGAAAAGAAGTGTAACTAATAAAGTATCAGTGGCAGAGAGATTTCAAATAGAGTTAAGAGGCTACTCTGGGGGTTGCTCTTAGGCAAGCTTCAGTTAGATCTTGCTACCTATCATAAACTGCCCACCCCCAACCAGGACCATTCCAGCCAATCCTAAAGAACACCTAGGGTAATATATAAGATTCCACAAGGGTTCCATGCACTAGAGTAACTTTCCAGAAACCTACAATCTCCAGATGGGTCCCTGGTCCAGTTAAGTCCTGAAACCTAGGCCACCCTCTCCAGAACAGCAGATAGTTCCATCTCTCTATCCCATATTGGTGACAGACCCTTCCAATAACAAAAAATTAGAATTGCCATACCCTGAACACCCCTAAAGAGAGGTATGAAAAGATCAAAGTTGATGGTGGAGTTATACATAGAAGATAGGATTTAACAAATGAGTATGAATGCTGAATTATTAAATTGATATATCTTTTAGTCTCCAGTATTGTAGAGCAGCTAGAAGTAAAAACCTAAAATTGTGAAACTGTAACCCATGTCAAACTCTGAAATATGTTCTACAACTAATTGTGGTGCTGTGCTTTGAAATTTATAGCTCTTTTGTATATATGTTATTTTTCATAAAAAGAGAAGGAAAAAAAGTCGACTGTGATGATAAAAAATATTTAAGCCCTCTAGCCTCCTATATTCTGGAGCAGCTAGAAGGAAAAATATGAGAGGATTGTATGGTAGCCCATGACAAACTTTGGGATCTGTTCTGTAACCACTTGTTGAAGAGCGCTTTGAAAACTATTGCTTTTTTACTTCTTTGCTTTGTATATATGTTACACTATACAACAAAAAAAATTTTAATTCTAAAAAAAAAAAAAAATGCCCATGAGGCAAGAACACTGATATATAGAATTTAAATAAAAGTCCTAAAGTAACTTTATATTTTCAAATTAGTTAATTTCCCAATTGATAAATCACCAATTTAGATTTGTAATAAGTAAAATGCAGAATATACTGTGAAGTAATAAAACAGTTATAATTCTATATCCCAAAGAAAAAACTAAAATAAAAAGACTAAGTACTCATCGTGACTATAAAATAAATTAAATTTCACTATGAAAAGGTCCTTTCTTACACACTTACATTTGGGCACCAGCCTTGGCCATCTCATGGGCGCCCTCCTTCCCTAATAGTTTAAGAGACTATTTGGTAAATACTGTACTTACATTTTTAAAAAAAGTTTTAAAAAGCAATTTTCATTTCACTTCTGGGTATCACAATCCACTGTGTTTCTCCCACTGAATACAGCAATAAAACCTGGACAAAATGCATGTACAGCTATTTATGGACTCTGAAAAGAAAGTACTAACAGGCAAATTGAGGAAGGCCAGAATTTGAGATGCCACTGAACTAGTGGCAAGTTTACCATTTTTATTTCCTCCTATATCCCCTGGTCTGGTCTCAAAGCAGCCCAAAACATGGATTGAAGATCATCACAGAAAGAGCTACCAACGAATCCTCCTAGTTTTGACCACAGAATCATGAAAGTGTACTTCTAATGCTCAGAGAGAATAGGGAAAATCACTTTATTTTTTCTTTAAAAAATTTTTTCTGTTGTCCCATTATCCAACTCCCAAGCAGCCCTGTAGCTGTGGCTATGACAACAGGGACTCACAGGTGCTTAAAGTTGAGGCAGGGGAACCTTTTCCAACTAGAGGAGTTGTGGCCCTGAGTGAGGGTGAATCCCTGCTGCTTTGCCTTTTTCTGCCCTACCCCCATTTGGTTTCAGGTGCAGGTGCAGGAAATGAGCAGCAGAGCAGAGTAAAGAAAACTCCAGCTTCTCGGCCTAAGGAATGAAAACAGGATTCCTAAGGAGAACAAAAAGTAGTGGGGAGATTGCAGAAAGATTGAAACCCTGGGAAAATGACCCCATAGAGTTGTCTGTGGACTCCCAGCTTCACCCTCATGAATCTGATCCTGAACATCATATCATATCAAAGACTTTGAGAAATGAACTAAGGGATAGACTACTGTGCAGGTCCCAGACTGACCACTTGGTATTGCATAGACAGGACAGATCCAAATAGCATGGCAAAGGCTTTGAAAATGGAACAGATATTGAAATCAGAGCCCACAGAAAGCTAGTCAGAACTTGCAGCCTGACCCAACAGGGTCAACTCCTTGCTAAAACAAAAATATCAACATCTTCCATGGGATAAAAAGAGACCCAGAGTCTCATAATATAATTTCCAAAATGTCTAGGATACAATAAAAAAATCATTGCGCATACAAAGAACTAGGGGAATCTCATTTCATAGGGGAAAATATAATCAACAGATGCCAATATCAAGACGATACAGATGTTAGAATTACCTGGTGAAGACTTTAAAGCAGTTATTATTAAAATGCTCCAAGAAGCAAGGGAAAATGGTCCTGAAACAATAGGAAAGATAAAAAGTCTCAGCAAAGAAACAGGAGATATGTTAGCACTAAAAATGACAATAACCACAACAAAAAATCACTGGAAGAGAACAGTAGCAGAATGGAGATGATAGAGAAAAGAGTCGTGAACTTGAAGAAAAAAAGAGAAAAAGGATTGAAAAATGGACAACAGTATCAGGAACCTATGAGACAATAACCCAAATTTAATATTCACGTCTTTGGAATCCAAGAAGAAGAGGAGAAAGAGTATGGTGCAGGAAGAATATCTGGAGAAACAATGACTGAAAACTATCCAAATTTGGGAAAATAAAGATAGTGATATAAGAATCCCAGCAACCCCCAAAGAGGATAAACCAAACAAAAATGCAACAAAAAATCATGCCCAGACATATCATATCAAACCGCTGAAAACTAAAAGAAAAAAAATCTTGAAATCAGCCAGAGAAAAATGATGCATTAATTAGATAGGAATAATGATTTGAATAACTGTGGATTTCTTCATGGAAGGCAGAAGAGAATGGAAGAAACCATGGAAGTCAGAAGAGAATGGAGCAAAATGTTTTAATTGTTAAAAGAAAAGAACTGTCTTAAAATATATCCTTCAAGAATAAAGGTGAATAAAGAAATTCTCAGTTAAAGGGAAAACTAAGAGAATTCATTCACAACAGACCTGCTATAAAAGAACTGCTAAGGCAAATTTACCAAATAGGAGAGAAATTATACTCAAAGGAAACTTGGAAAATCAAGATTGAAGGAATGGGCAACAGAAATAGTAAATATCTGGGTAAATTTAAGAAACTATTCTTCTCGTCTTGAATTCTTTAAAATATGTTTGACTTTTCTCCAACCATAATAGTAAAAACAGATAAAGGGTGTTTTTTAGCACAAATTTATCATGAGGGTTTAATTTTATATTATTTATTTATGAAATAAATTTGTCTATTGGAAAGAAAAACCTATTATAATGAACATTAAAATTGGAGTTTTGATAAAATGTATGTTGACAGTTGAGAGAAAAAAACTGTAACATTGCCTGATTTTTTTTTCCATGTATGGAAACGTAATACATAAGATAACTATAATACAAAGGAAGAAACATAAAGGAACCTATATGGCGTAAGTTTCTACACTCCACTTGAAGTAGTAAAATAATGATTCTAAATAGAATGTGAAAAGTTAAATATGTATTTTATAATCCCTAGAGCAACAATTTAAAAAAATCTAAAAAAATCTAAAATTTAAAAAACAAGAGATTAGTAAAAACAAAACATATACATTGAAATGGAATATTTTAAAAAGTTCAGATATTCCAAAAGAAGACAAGAAAGGAGAAAACAGGAATGAAAGATAGAGGGAACAAGCCAGAAAAATCAATAAAATAATAGACCTAAATCAGAGCATATCAATAATGATATTAAATGTAAATGGTCTATACATATCAATTATATATAGAGATTTTCATAATGGATAAAAAATTATTTAATTAGATGCTATCTATAATAAACTTACTTTAAATATGATATAAGCAGCTAAAATTAAAGGATGGGAAAAGATATACAGGGCAAACACTAATCAAAGGAAAACTGGAATGGCTATATTAATATTAGAAAAAGTAGAATTTAGAGCAAACAAAATTACCAGGGACAAAGATGATCATTACATAATAACACAGGGGCCACTTCACCAAAAAGACATAAAAATTGTAACTGTGCATGCACCTAAAAAGAGAGTTCTGAAAATGGACAGAACTTAAAGAGAAATAGGTAGATCCACAATTATAGCTGAAGATACAAAAATAATCTCTCAGTAACTGATAGAATAAGTAGACCGAAAATAAGCAAGGATATAGAAGAACTGAACAATACCATCAATCAGCTAAATCCAATGACATTTATAGAACCCCACCTAACAGCTTCAGAATATATTCTTTTCAATACATATGGGACATATACAAAAACAGATTTTTCCTAGGCCATAAAATAAATCTTAAATTTCCAAGAATCTAAATAATTTAAAGTTGGTTCTAGGTGGGGTTGCTTACTGGAGCCCTTTAAGGGAATCATTTTGGAAAAAGCTTCAGAACCAACAGAGCCCACACAGAAGGAAAACACCCCTGGGAATCCTTATGAAACAAAAAGCCAGGGGGGGAAGCTAGCAGATGTCACCATGTGCCTTCCTAGCTGACAGAGGTGTTGAAGATGGCATCAGCCTGTCTTGAGTGAAATAACCTCTTGTTGGTGCCTTAATTTGGACAATTTCACGGCCTTAGAACTGTAAACTTGCAACTTAATAACTTCCCTTTTTAAAAACTATTCCATTTCTGGTATATTGCATTCCAGCAGCTTTAACAAACCACAACAGCGAGGATGTAGAGAAATCGGGACTCTCATGCATTACTGGTGGAAATGTAAAATAGTGAGCTGCTTTGAATCAGCTTAAGAATTCCTCAAAGAATTCTTCATTTATCCAAGAGAAATGAAAATGTTTGTACATGTAAAAACTTAAACACAAATGTTCGAAGCAGCATTATTCATAATAGCCAAAAAGTGGAAACAATCCAAATTTCCATCAACTGGTGAATGGTTAAACAAAATGTGGTATAACCATACCATGGAATATTACTGGGCCATAAAAAGGAATGAAATACAGATCACATTCTACAACACTGAGGAACCTTGAAAATATTATGCTAAAAGTGAAAGAAGCCAAGCACAAAGGCCAAATATTGTATGATACCATTTATATAAAATGTACAGAATAGGCAAATCCAGAGAAAGAAAGTAGATTAGTGGTTGCCAGGGATTAGGGGTAGGTAAGGAATGGAAAGAGATTGCTAATGAGTATGATGTTTCTTTTTGGGGTGATGAAAACGTTCTAAAAATAGATAGTAGTGATGAATGCACAACACTGTAACTATACTAAAACGCACCGAATTGAATACTTTAAAAGGGTGAGTTTTACAGTAAGTGAATGTATCTCATTAAAGCTGTTAAAAATATATTTGCAAATCAAATCCAACAATACAGAAAAGGAATAATATGCCATGGCTAAGAAGGGGTTATCCTTGGAATGCAAGGCTGACTGAAAATTTAAAAAATTAGTGTAAACCACCATATTAACAGTCTAAAGAAGAAAAACCACATGATCAAATCAATTGACATAGACAAAGCATTTGACAACATTCAATATATATTAATGACAAAAACTCTTCGCAAACTGGGAATATAATTGAATTTCTGATAAAATCTGACAAAGATCACCTACAAAAAACCCTGTAGGTAATATCGTTCTTAATGTTCAGAGAGCAAATGCTTTCCTCCTAAGACTGGGAACAAAGCAAGGATGTCCAGTCTCACCACTCCTACTCAACAACATACTGAAAGTCCTATCCAGTGTATTAGGGTTTTTTTTTAACATGGGCAGGCACCGGGAATTGAACCTGGGTCTCCGGCATGGCAGGTGAGAACTCTGCCTGCTGAGCCACCATGGCCTGCCCTGCATTAGGTTTGTTAAGAAGAAGAAATAAAAGACATACAGATTGCAAAGGAAGAAAAAAAACTGTCCCTATTTGTAGACAACATGATTATTGATGATGAAAATCCCAAGGAATATACCAAAAAATAAAATTCCTAGAAGTAATTTGTGAGTTTAGCAAGGTCATAGGATACAAAGTTAACCCATAAAAGTCAACTATACTAAGATAAAAATTATAGAAATGGAGATTAGTGGTTGCCAGGGATTAGGGAGAAGGGACAGGTAGCTGTGGCTACAGAAGGCTAACTTGAGCGATCTTCATGTTAGAGCTATTCTTTTTCTTTTCAGATGATGAGTACCTGCATCTATACATTTGATTGAACTAAATATGCACATGCAAATACACACATAAATGAATGCATGTGAAATCTGTTTGCTGGAATGGATTAATGCCAATTTCCTGATTGTGACACTGTACTACAGTAAGTAAGATGTTACTATTGGGGGAAAGTACGTGAGGGATATATCGGATCTCTTTGTATCATTTATTGCAATTGCATGTGAATCTGCAATTATGTCAAAATCAAAAAGTAAACCAAAAATCGACTGGAACTATCAGACACTACTAGTGGAAATGCAAAATGGTATATCCATTCTGGAAAATAATTTTGGTAATTTCTTATAAAGTTAAACGTATATTTACCATAAAACCTGGCAATCCCACTCCTAGATATTTATCCCAGAGCAATGAAAACTTATATTTACACAAAAATTGTACAATAACGTTTATGGTGGTTCTGTTTATAGTAAACAAAAACTAGAAACAATTTAAATTGTCCTTCAGTGGGTAAATGGATAAATAAACTGTGGTATATCCAGACTACAGAATCCTATTCAGCAATAAAAAGGAATGTACAATTAATACATGCAACAACTTGGTTGAATCTCAAACACATTATGCTGAGTGAAAGAAGCCAGTCTATAGCAAAAGGTTACATGCTATATGATTTCATTTATATGACATTCTCAAAAGACAAAACTGCAGTCATGAGAAGAGTGGTTGCCAAGCATTACGAGTAGGAAAAAGACTGACTACAAAGGGATAGCACGAGAGAGTTTTTAAAGGGGATATTACTGTTCCGTATCCTGATTGTGATGGTGGTTACAGGAATGTGTTCAAAGACATCGACGTTCAAATCTTACAGTTAGTATCTCCAAAGAGGCCATTTAGTTGTCTATAACATAATTCTAGATACATCAGTATTTTAAAGAGTACCATAGACTCAAACTTCAACTAAGAAAGAAGAAAAACAAGGGTTGTTAATATAAAAAAATGCTCAATAAACACCAAGTAAAAGAACGTTTATTTTAGTTACCTTCACTCAAATTGTAGCTGCAGACAACACTGCTGAACAGTGTCTGCTAATTTTTTTAAACATAAGAAACAGATTTAGTTTTGTTGACATATTAATAGTGGTTATAATAATAAATAGTAAATAAAAAGGTTAAATGACCTATAAATAGACTAAAAGCCACTCAGGGTATTTAAAAACATTCAAGATGAATATCACAACTCTTCAATTAAGACATCAGAATAAAAACCATGGCATTAAGTAAAATCAAAGTTGATATACATTAAAAGAAAATAAAGTATTATCCTTTGAGAAATGTTAATTATTAATTACCCCCAAAATTTAAGTAAATAATCCAATACAAAACAATCTTTTAAAACATATCCTTGGGGTGGGCCATGGCATTTCAGCAGGCAGAGTTCTCGCCTCTCACCTGCCATGCAGGAGACCTGGGTTCGATTCCCAGTGCCTGCCCATGCAAAAAAACAAACAAACAAAAAAAAACACAACCTTGAATGTTTCTCAAAAACAGATAGTGTTTTTAAAATGTATCCTAACTAAGCTAAATGTAAAATTCAAATCAGAGAAATGATAAATGTTATACATTCAAATCAGGTAAGTTAAAAATAGTTACTTAGCAATAATTAAGAATTTCTGTAAGCACTTAGGTTTCCAATACTGGCTATGATTATTCTGAATTTACAGAGAGAGAAATAGGAGGTCTGCTTATCTATGAAATGGATCAGCCTCCAGCTGCTTCCAGATGGCTTCTGCATTAAAGTTAACAATGTATAGAAAAATTCCAGTGATGACATTGATCTGCATGTTTTGGATTTCCTTCAGATTTTGTGGAACATTGGTCCCACTGTAGCTACAATATCTGCATAGGGAACACTCTGGCTTAGGTCAATAGCCCGCTGTTTTTTTAGGACAAGAAAACTATAAAATTTGGCAGCTGCTTGTTTTCGGTCACTATTTCTGCAGAGCTTCATCAGACTAAAGGACTGCATGCCCTTCTTGTTGGATTCCTGGGAAAATAATTGGGAAAAAAAGAATAGGAAAGGGTAACAAGGTCATGAAAAGTAGAGCAAGTTTAATATACTGTGAATGCATGATAAACAAAATATTGATATTTTGATAAGTGACTGTGAAATCCTTAAATGGAGAAATGCAAATGCCTCTTTAGTAATCATATAAAAACACCATAGGTCACTGAGCAGAAGCTTGTTCACTGAGAAAATGCATGCAAAACAACTCTAAAATGTTACGCAAATTTCTAATGTGTTATACAAATGTTAGGTCTTTAAAAAAAATTGGTGTTAACATAAATGGTTCCTGTGAAGTGCAAGAGGAAAACTTCCAAAGGAATCTGATGGGCTTCAAAATACAGTGATAATCAGCCCAACAGTATTCCTTTTCTTAAAAGTACTGAGGTGAGGGTGACTGAAAACAACCCTAGTGGTAAATGCATAGTACATTTGTACATTTCAGTGGCAGGGAAACAGGACTATGAAAACATCTCCCAGTTTCTTTGCACAGATTGAAAAGATGTTAGGTTCACTACAGAACACTTGTGTACCTACTAGAAATAACTGATGTACAATAAAGTATTTAGCCATGGATGAATCAGATTCCAAGTTATAGAAGATTTTTTGTTAGAAATACTGTAGTAAATACTGGCTAGTATCTTTTTGAGTAAAGCACTCCTTCAATAGCTATGAGGCACTTTTAGAAATAACATAGATACATACTTTCCGTCAGTCCATACATTAAGCAAATTAATAATTTAAAGACTTTATTGTACTTTATCTCAACAAAAGGACTGGCCTAGTGTCAGCAATCTTTCATTTATTTTAATATCTCTTCATTTATTCCCTTTCCTTAAGGAGACAAGATGTGGATGAGATGACTGTTTTCCCCGAGGAAGAACAGGGACAGATTTTTCTATTTCAAAAATCCCTTTAAAAAAAAAAAACCTGAGGGAAAAATATGCAAAATTGAACACATATGCTTATTTCTGTTCCTTCCAAAAATCCCTTTAAAATAAAGATAAAGGAATTAAAAATCACAAAGATCTAAAATAAAGACAAAGAAAGTAGAAGATGTAACTAACCTAGCAGAGTAGAAAAAGCTGAAACCTAAGTGCCAGAAGTGGGGAAAGCCAGAAAAAAACAAGCCAATTGAACTACAGAACCCTGGAAAGGCTCAGATATAGGAGGCATTAGCATGCCATAAGCTGTGGATGAAGAGGGAAACTGAAAACAGAATTCTTAGAAAGTTTACTTGGGAGCAGTTAGATCTTCAGGTCCACTCCACCACCTCACAGAACCAGGAGACTACTCTTTCCATAACCTAGCAGGTGGCAGGAAATCACCTTTCTGGAGACACCAACCACTGAGATTCTGGACTTAGCAGAGACTGCGGATAATGAAGGAAAAGTGTCATACTACAGAGGGATTACATGAAATACTACATTCTAAGCAGTAAGACTCTCTCCCTCCCCAGTTTCTCCATTCCCTCTTTTTGGCTCCCAAATCACAGAGAGCCTGCTGTGCTTAAATCCCTCAGGTAGGAGAGCTGAAGATTTTCCTTTTTCTTTGCAAGGAAAAAGATCTATAGATAAGACCATCTGCAGGGACCCCATTCAATTACCTTACCATAAAGATCCAAATCTATAAGCCCCACCCATGCATATTGAACTTCCAAATAACTTTTGGGTATCTCATTCTTATATTAAAACAAAGATCCACCACCAGACATTGAGTAAAATCTCGAATATGAAAGAGCCAAAAAAGAATGCATTTAAGAGAATTGCTAAGGAAACAGAGACAGTGCAGGCAGCAGAAGAAATCTATAACCTCTGAAAGTTAAGAGAAGACATTGCATCCGTGAAAAATGATTAGGAAGAGTGTGAGAGAAGCAGATCAGTGGTAGCCTGGGATGGAGGGGAGGGGAATGAGAGGAGTGGGAGAGTGGGAAGGGGTACAAGGAGACTTTGTGGAGTGATAGATATGTTCACTGCCTTGATTTCACTATATATATACATATGTCAAAACTTATAAAACTTTTAAATATGTGCAGTTTATTGTATATTAACCATATTTCAATAAGCTGTTAAAATGTAATTAAATAAAAATATTAAGATGCCATAAAATAAGAGTTAATAGCTATGAAAAAACTCTTGGAAAACATAAAGGTGAAAGCAAATATAAAAATCCAATAAAGATTGGAAGGTAAAATTGAGGAAGTCTTCTAAACAGTAGAAAAATAAGACAAAGGAAAATAATATAGGGGAGAAGAGATTTTTTAATCATTAAAAGAGAAAATTAGGAGAGCCAACATCTGACCCAGAGATGGTCGAGACGGAGAAACAATATAAATAACAAGGAGGAAGTCCAAGAAATAATATTCGAAATTTTCCCAGATCTCAAGGACATGCATTTTCAGATTACAAGAAGCCACTGCATGCTTAGCACAATAAATGAAAAAACACCCAAACTACAGCACAGCACCATGAAATTTCAGACCACCAGAAATAAAGATCTAAAAGTTTCCAGAGACAAAACAAAGGTCCCCTACCAAGGAGCACCAACCAAGGAAGCATCTGTCTTTTCAACAGCAACACAAGTAGTATAGAAATGGTGTAATGCCATCAACATCTGAGGGAAATTATTTCCAACCTAAAATGCTATATCCAGAGACAATCAATGAAGTTTAAGGTAAAACAAAGATAATTTCAGGCTTGTATGTAGAATCTCTATCTCCCATGGACTCTTTATGTCAGCAAATTATGAAACAATGTTAACCACCCAAAAGCACAAGAATAAACAAGAAAGAAGAACTAATATAGAAATGAGGTCATGGAATTCCAATGTTTATGGTAAAAGAATATGCCAAGACAAAAACTGTGGCACAGATCTAGAGAGCAACTAATCCAGATTTGAGCAGAGAATGATGAGCTCCAAGAAGGATATCTCCAAGAAAAAAAGGAGAACTGATGGATCAACAGATATAATTGATCGTACTAAAAGGGATTTTACTGTACTGTCAGAGTATTTGGAAAAACAATTAGGAATGGGTATATAAACACTAAGCAAATGGGGGAAAAAACACAAAAAGCTACAAGAAAAGAAATATAATTACACTATGAAGTTTCAATGTGAACTAATTTTTACACAGTCTTTGTGGCAGAGGCTACTAGTCGTCCCTTAATATCCATTCTCCTCTTCTACCACAATGATAAAATTATTAGCTGGACCCAAGTTTGCTGAATAAAGACTACATTTCCCAGCTAGACACAATGTGATTAGGTTTTGGTTAATGAGATGTGAAAAGTAACATACCCACAATTCTGGGTTATATCATTAAAGAAAACTTTGCTGCTGTTTGGAATGCAGACAGGGTAAGTAATTGGTCATTTTTAACCATTTTGAAATGAGGGCGACAAGATAAAGGAAAACTGGGTCTCTGATAATTTTCCAAGCACACTGCCATACCAGATTAAACTTTTCTTTGAGAGGCAAAGAAACTTCCATATTTTTTAAGCCACTGATATTTTGACTTTATGTTGCAATCAAACCTGTGTCATAAATATTACAATTATTATATTGCAAACATTCAGTATTGATTTAACAAAAAAATTGTGCTAAAAATGTACTGGGGGAGGATGTAAGAAGTTGATTAGTGCCCACACTAATAGTAGGTACCCACACAAACTCCTATATCAAGTACTGGGTATAAGCACTCAAAATCATCTCCCTCTAGTGGAATTTGACTGAACAAAAATACGATGAAAACTGTTCAATTTTTATCAATACCTAGAAGATTGAAGGCAACATTTTGTTTATTTTCAAAATAAGAATAGGGTTGACAAACCCTATCTTCTTACCCGTAAGCTATTTAACATATGGAGTATTTTTCTATTCCATCTTTCTTCTTCAATAGTTTGTTCATTCCCCAGTGACTCCTGTTTGAATGAAAAAATAAAATATTTCATTTAAACAAATTCTACTGAATGTATACTGTTTGTCAGACACAGTATTAGTTACTATAAGAAACTATAACACTAGGTCCTGAAAAAAAGGAGATATGGTCTGATAACAAAAAGAAAAATATATATAAATTCAATCAATTTTGGTAGAATTACATCTATATATTCCAGGGCGCCTTGTAACAAGGGGCTCCAAAGTAGGAAATACAACAATCTTTATTGGTAACGCCACCCCAGAATGTTGTGCCCTTACTGTCAGAAGATGACACTTATGGCTAGGACAATCTGAACTCATTGGCAAGAGTAAACGAAAAGCTACAGAAAGACTGTGCCATGTTAAAGCCTTTATCTAAACTTATTACTGGTTTTTAGTAGTTTGTGTATAGTTGGAATAGAAACTTTTAAGATTTTGAGGGTCTTGTCCAGAAGAGTTCAACACACTGCCTGTCATGTCATCTGAATAGATCCATTCTTTTCAGTCTTTTAAAACTTAACCATCGGGCGGTGCGATGGTGGCTCAGTGGCAGAATTCTCGCCTGCATGCCAGAGGCCCAGGTTTAGTTCCCGGTGCCTGCTCATGTATGAAAAGAAACTTAACCATCTTCAGGAACACTTCCATATTTAAGAACCATAAAGTTGAAATCCTTCAGGAATTTACTGTAAGCCCTTACAAACTAACACTTTATAAGCCAAGAACAGAAATTGGGCACAGGAAAGATGCCAATGAGTTTGATAAAAAGCAGATCTATAGAGGGATGGGGGAAGGGGAGTGGCACAAATGTGACCTACTTTATAAAATATCAGCACCTGTGTCACCCTTTCACATATACACTGTTGGCAAACTTTCATGTGTAACTCTGGAGTTCCAGATACTTCCTAAAAGTGTTTTAAATGTCATAGACTCCAAGATGATTTCAGAGAGCTCTGGAATATTCTGTATGACATTTTTAATCCTTTGAGGCTAAGAGGACTCTTTAGACTTGGCCTGGAAACTTCTGAGTCCCCATTCCCACTAGCTAAACAGACAATTTAGTCTTGCCTATGCTATTTCCCTTATAACTCCCAAAGAGCTGATGTGAAAAGATAGTAACTTTATTCTGAAGAGTTTTCTAAATTCCGCCAGCTACAATTTGTTTATTCTCTTCTGGTCTATCCTGGGAAAAATGAGTTTACCCACTTATTAATGTATATTTTATGTTAAATAAAAAAATGCTATTTTTGAAATGTAAAGCAATGCTCTTTGTTAAAGTTCCATGAGACTGTAGCTTCTCCCATATTGTATAACTACACTAAACAGAAAAAGGCTCAGAAGAAATATTCTGCTGAAGCCTGTCTGCTTGATCTATCCAGACACTCTCCAGCTGACTCCATTGTGTGGAAAGCCCACTGGATTATTAAACAGCTGCACTTGTGCTGTGTTGTGGTTTGCTTGACCATTTATGGAAATAACATGCATCTATAGATAAATCAAACTGAAAGGTAAAGATCAATCAACCCACTTCTGGCTCAACTGTATGGATGTTTCAGGTAAAAGTTTAATATATATATATATATATATATTTTTTTTTTTTTCATGGGCAGGCACCGGGAATCAAACCGGGGTCTCTGGCATGGCAGGTGAGAATTCTGCCTGCTAAGCCACTGTGGCCCACCCAAGATATATATATTTTATTCCATCCTAGATTATTCAAAGAATTCAGTCAGTTTTTCATGTAAGAAAAAACAATCAAATAGTCTCAGAACTCACTAAAAAGATAATGTATTTAAAAACAAATTAACATCAGATATTAAGAAGGGTTTTGATATATTTACTAAAAAATTTTTGTTACAATTCCTTATAATTTAAAATATATATTCAAGCACCCTGGGACAAGGCACCTGGAGAAATAAGGGAGTAATGTATAGGGAATTAGATGAGTTGGATTTTAGTTTTGGATTTACTATTGATACATGGCACTTTGAGCAGACCCTTTTTTGTTATCTGACCTCTAAATGCCTTATTTAAGGTTTCTGAAAAAATACCAAATTTTTTTTTTGTAAAATAGAATAAACTTTAAAATGCCCTTGACCATATTCCTAATATGGTTCTATATCTCTAAAAATTTTATAACTTAAAACAGTGATTCTCAATGTTTTAAAATCTATGACCACTTTTGAGAAGTATAAAAATCTCAGTTTCCTTTAATATTATTTGAGATTCAAAATAAGGTTCAGAAAAAATAGTCAAAACAATTCTCAATATGTTTTATCAAACTACTTACACATCTATTAAGATCACTAATTGAAATTACAAATTTAGAAAGTAACATGACAACTCTAAAAAAATTGGATAAATAAGGTGTTAAATATTTAGAAACAAAATGTAAATAACTTTTTCAAGACTATACATACATTTACCAACTCAACTGGACAATTTTCAATATCTTGTCCCAAGTAGGCATTCATTAAAGAGGATTCCTCAGCTGCAGAAAAAACCATCGCAACAATATCCTGCTAAAGCAAATTAGGGAAAGATAGGTAATTCTGCTAATAATTATCGTAGGAACAATCTTATTTTCTTAATGTTTTAGTCACTTCAATGCTCACTTCCATAGTTAATTTAAATTACTACCCAAATTTTCAAAATATTATTTCTGAATGATCCCAGTATAGGCAGTACTTGACTTAAATATCCCTGTTTTCCATATGCCTCCTATAAATGAAAAACTTGCCCAGCTCTTTCCTTCTTGCTTCCTAACCTTTTCCTTCTCTCTGCAGACCTCACCTCAAAAGTCTCTATTGTTGCTGAGACTTCTTTCCTTTGCAGCATTTTAACTAGCCTCAATCCCCTACACCTCTATTCTCATCTCAGTACCAGGTAGCAGAGCAAAGAGATCTGTAATGAGCAAGCAGAGAGAGTAAGGGAAAGGATATTAAGATCTCTACCCTGGGCCTTGACAGGACTCCTACTACCACTGCTGGAGGTGTGCAAAATCAAAGAAGAAACTGTATCAATCCTCTGGAAGGAGAGGGAAGATAGGAAAAAGAAAAATAGAAGGCCAGAAACTCACCATTCTCTATCACCTACTTCCCTTTTCATTGCTATAGAAGCTACTGGCCTCATTTTCTTATTCCACCTATCTCCTAGCTTCATTTCCCAGTTGTCATCCTGCATCTTGATTAAGTTGGGAGCTTTGACATTAACATTTACTTGACTTTTCACTTTTGTTTTTAAAAATTTTAGTGAATAAAAGAAGTTGCATTTTATTCTTTAATATATGTATTTATGGAGTCTCATCATTTTTCCCCTTTTAATTTCTATGCATTTCCTACATTTTAGATAAGCTTCGTTTTGCAATTAATTTATATAAAAATTTTGTTTTATGAAGATTTGAGAATGAGTAATCAAAATCAACATTTTCCTCTACCTTCAAACTGACTATGCTCCCATGCCTGACTGTATTTCATATCTGCTCACCATCTCTGGAAGCAGACTAAAAATGGAATTGAAGGTTAAAACATAAGTCGTAGAAATGCTTCTCAACTCCTCAAATTAGGGTAAATGAGTAGAGGGTTCAAACTAGTGCATCAATTCATTTTCCATCTCTCCACTTCAAGCACTTGGGAAAATCTATTTGTGAATATGGCTGTGATAACTGCATTTATGTTTTCCTTCCAAAAATTAAACTAAACAAGTTTATCTAGTGATAATTGTTAGTAGGTGCATGTTAAGAAATGCCCAAGCCCCAATGGAGAAGAGTAGTACTGACAATCCAGTATCAAATATCCAGTATACTGTCAAATATTTAGTAAAATACATTCCATTTTAATGCATTGTGAAATAGTCTTTCCTACAAGAACATTCAGTTTCATTGTAGATTGACTTTTATTTCCCTGAGTGGATATCAAAATGATGATAGACCAGAAAAGCACTGGTTTATTTTTAACTAATGCGGCTATAATACTTAGGTTTGTATAGCCAATGAAGTTGCAATTGGAAAATATGTCAAAGCATATTGTTTCCAACTATCTTAAAAGATGTTTTTGAATAAACAATTTTAAAAATTTGGTCATGGATCTTTAGACAGTCTTTTTAATTCAAGACCAGGATAATTTGTGGGTCTAAAATATATTACTCTTAGAGGAGAGTAGATTTCTGAGGGGGAATAAAACACAAGTTTATTGGCTAGAATGCTTAGGAATTCCATGAGATATTGAACGTGGAAACTAAGAGGATTCTCAGGCTATAGCCAGATTCAAGTACAAATAATCATTCATTGAATATACAACACATAATACTATTTCAGTATGAAACTACCTTATCTCGTGATTGCCTATCCTAAACTTCTAGAGAATACTGCTCTGCAGATGAAAACAGTAATGTTAACATATTTTACCCTGCAGCACTGAAACCAGCTAAACAAAACTGTGAAACCATATAAGATGAAATATGAACTAAAAATATAAAATATATCAGAGTACCAAAATTCCTACAACAGTCTTTAAAAAAATCACTCTCAGAAAAATAATATTTCTATGATTCTCTCAGGTTAACTCACCTCAGAGTTAATATTTTTATTATTCTCATGAGAGCTACTCTCAGATGCATCAATAATATCCTTCCAAGTTTGGGGTTCACTTAACTCTTGCTGGGAATTTGGTTCTTCCAAAACTGAGGTCTCTGAATGATCAAGGAAGCAAAGAAATTTCCATCAAAATACCTTTCAAACTTGAACTGGAAAACTTCTGAGAGAATTTGGAATCCAAGAATTTGAGCAAAGGGTGCACAAACGTTTGTATAGTTTCCCAAATCTCATATATCTTTCCTTTTCTCTCTCTGCCTCTTTATCACCTCTTCTTCCTATCCTCACCAACACCTCCACACTCACTCCCACATATTCACATACAAGACAACATGGATAGCTCTGAAGTTCAGCTTGGAATATTATTTAGCAGATTTTAATGCCTTCAGGAAGGGTGATCAGGAAGTGGAGGTTCACTTAACCAACATAAGTTGATTTTAATATTACATTACAATTTTTGACAGTAATAACCAGCAATGATTAATATTCCATGTTTCCTCTGGGTAGATAGGAACATGTTTCTAGTTAATTGTATCTTTTAAATGCTATCTTATCGCTGGGTAGTTTTTCATGTTAGTTGTTTTAAAGTAAAACATATCTTACTAGACAAAACATATCTTACTAGACAAAGATTTTTGTGACACCCTTACTGGTCCTTCCCCCATCCAATCCTGTGCAATCTGGAGTCGATCTCCACTCCTATTTTGGGTCCCTAGCCCTGTTCCAGAAGGAGCAAAGTAACTCCTATGCATATACAGTGACCCCTATATGTCAGTGCCAGTCTTTTGGGTGGCATCATGAAAAATTGAAAAAGGACACTCCTCTCTGGCTTACTCTCCCAGAACCTGCCCTACAGGCAGAAGCAGCTTGTTGTATAAGAAACATTTAGGTCATAGTGGCCTGGGGTAAAGGATTACCTCCTTTAAGTCATGCAACAGAGTACCCAGGAAAGGGAGAAATTATATTTCATAGGGAGTAGAAGGGGCATTTAAACTCTTGTAAATAGGGCAATTCCTATAGGGTGATGAATTAGCAGAAGCCCAGAACAAGACTCAGGATCAGAAAAGACAGAGAGGACCCTGCAGTTCCATCTGCATCCAGCTGATCTTCTTTATGGGAGGGCTAAACTCTGAAGAAGAGAATCACCAATGCAAAGCCAATTTACAAAGTCTGTAAAAGGTATTTTTTGCATTGGTTTGTTTGATTTTGTTAGCTCGTGGCACTCGAAATCTCTGTCATATCACTAGCTGGAAACAACTTAAAGAAAAGACAGCTCAGAGATTAAATCCCAGGCTTAACATTTTAAAATATTAAAATGTATAATGTACATAATGAGATTATAAGAAAAACAAAGAAACAGGCAATGATAGCCCATCCAAAGGAACAAGATAATATCCCAAAACCATCAATAAAAAAAGAAAACTGCACATACTGGATAAAGACTTTTTTAAAAAATGTGGTCAAGAAGATAAAGGAAAACACAGAAAAAGAACTAAAGGGTATCAGGAAAACAATGAATGATCAATGTGAGAATCTCAATAAAGATATAAAAAATTTAAAGAGGAGCCAAATATAAATCCTGGAGTTGATGACAACAATAACTGAAATGAAGAGTTCTCTAGAGGGTTTCAACAGCAGATTGGAGCTGGCAGAAGAATGAGTGACCTCTAAGACAAGGCAATTGAAATGATTCAGGCTGAGAAGCAGAAAGAAAAACAAGAATTAAAAAAAAAAGGCAAACAGAGCCTAAGAAACCTGTGGGACACCATCAAACATACCAATATTAAAGTCCCAGATGGAGAAGAAAGAGAGAAAGAGGCAGAAGAAATATTCAAAGAAACAATAGCAGAAAACTTCTCAGATTTAATGAAAGATATGACTATGCACTTTCTAGAAGCCCAATGAATCCCAAATTGGATAAGATTCTAAGAGACCCATGAATAGATACATAGCTGTCAAACTGTCAAATGCCAAGGACAAAGAGAGAGTTCTGAAAGCTGCAGGAAAAAAGCAACATGTTACAAACAAGGGACTCCCAATAGATTAAGTTCCAATTTCTCAGCAGAAACCATGGAGGCAAGAAGGCAATAAGACGAAACATTTGAAGTGCTGAAAGAAAGCAAATGCCAACCAAGAATTTTATATCTGATAAAACTATATTTCAAAAATGAAGGAGAGATTAAGACAATTCCAGTGTGTTGGTTTGGAACTGTATGTGCCTCAGAAACACGTTCCTATTTCCTGTGAGTGTAAACCTATTGTATGTAAGATCTTTTAATGAGGCTACTTCAGTTAAGGTGTGACCCACCTCATTCAGGATGGGTCTTAATTCTATTATTACTGGAGTCCTTTACAAATGGAGTGAAAACAGAGAGAAAGAGAGAGAGAGAGAGAGAGAAAGCCGCAGTAGCAAGAAGTTGAAAGCAACAAAACCCAGAAGAGAAGGGAGAGATCAGCAGACACAGCCATGTGCGTTGCCATGTGGCAGAGGAATCAAAGATTGCCAGAAGCCAGTCTTCAGGAAAAAGCCATCATCTTGATTTGGACTTTTTCCTGGGCTCTAAGTTAAAATTCCCATTGCTTAAGACAATTTAATTTATGGCATCTGCTTTAAAAAGCCTAGCACACTAAAACAGATTTTGGTATTGAGAGTGTGATGCTACTATTGCAAATACCCAAAATGTGGAAATAGCTCTTAAGTTGGGTAATGGGTAGAGGCTGGAAGAACTGTGAGCTATATGATAGAAAAGGCTTAGATTGCTTTGATGAGAGGGTTGGTAGAGATTTGGATGGTAAGGGTACTTCTGATGAGGCCTTGTGAAGGTTTAACTGAACATGGATCCAGTCAGTCATTTGAGTGCAAGTCAGGATTGGAGGTGCAGTTATCCAGAAAGGATCTGTGCAAAGTTCTACAGTTTGATGGTTTGGACCTTTGCACTATATGCAAAACCACTAAGTTTTTTGTGAGAGTTGTATGAATAGAACCACTGTTAGCTAGACTAAAAGGGACAGAAAAGGGACAAATTGAAGGAAAAAATGATTTAAAAGGCAGAACCATGGGAGCTGAGGTCTAGACTGAAGACATCTTCTCAGGCCAAGAGAGAGAACCCATGTGTGTGAAAAGGATGAGTCTGCCCCAGGGCTTGTAGAGAGGTGGGCCTTCTGCCTCACTGTTCAGAAACAGTGCTACTGCCCCAATCTTCAGAGAGGGGGAAGCATATTCCCTGGGGACTGTGGGGATCACGGCTACCATGCAAGCACTTGAAAGGGATCGGGCTGCTGCTCCATCAGACCCAGAGGACAAAACATTGTTCTCTAGGTGACTTTCAGACCTTGAAATCTAATGGAGTATGTCCTGCATAGTTTCAGAACTGTTTGGGACCCATGACTCCTGTTTCCCTTCTATTATCTCCTTATGGGAATGGGAATGTTTATCCTATGCCTACTCCTCATTTGTATAATGGAAGCAGGTAACTTGTTCTCTAGGTTTCACAAGTCCACTGATGGAGGAGAATTGTGCTGTATTCTCAAACCTATAACTGATTTTGATGAGACTTTTTATTTAGTATTGTTATTCAAATGACTTAAGGCTTTTGGGATAATGGAATGAATGCACTTTGCATATGGAAAGAGAATATCTTTTCAGGGCCATAGGATGGAGTGTGGTAGTCTGGAACTGTATATACCCCAGAAAAAAAAACATCTTTTTAAATCATTGCTGTGGGTCTAAACCCATTTTAAGTAGGATTTTTTCATGGGGCTACTTCATTTAAGGTGTCATTCACTTCAGTCAGGATGGGTCTTAATTCTGTTAATACTGGAGTCCTTTATATATGAACAAATACAGAAAGAGAAAGAGAAAAAGTGACAGAAGCAAGAAACTGTAAGCAGCAAAACCTAGAAGAGAAGGGAAGGAAAGACCAACAGACTCTGCCATGTGCCTTGCAGTATGGCAGAGGGGCCAAGGATCACTGGCAGCTGGTCTTCAGGAAGAAAGCATTGCCTTCATGGTGCCTTTTAAAAAAAATTTTAACTTTTATTGAGATATCTTCATATATCATACAGTCCTTCCAAAGTATATCATCAATGGCTCATAATATCATCACATAGTTGTGCATTCATCATCATGAACATCTGCATCACTCCAGGAAAAGAAATAAAAAGACAAAAGAAAGACTCATGCATTCCATACCCCTTACCCCTTCCTCTCATTACCACTAGTATTGTAATCTACCCATTTTTTTTAACCCCTTATCCCTCCCTATTATTTATTTAATTTCTGGTCCTTATTTTTCACTCATCTGTCCATATACTGGATAAAGAAAGCACTTGCTTGTGTCTTGATTTGGACATTTTCCCAAGTTCTAACAGTAAGCTAATAAATACCCATTAAGCCAACTCATTTTACAATTTCTGCTTTAAGCAGTCTAGGGAACTAAAACGCCCAGATAAACAAAAACTGAGGAAGCTCATCATCACAAAACCTACCCTACAAACAATGCTAAAGACTGAAAGGAAAGGAATGTAGATGGTGGTTCAAAGCAACAAAAAGAAATAAAGACTTCTGGTAAACCATTCATTGTAAATGTCAGTACTATTGTATTTTTTTTTTTTGTATTTAACTCCTATTTTTACTGCTTATAAGTTCTAAAATGCAAATGCATAAAAGTAATGATAAACCTGTGGTTTTGAATATAAAATGTAAAAAAAACACACAAAAAGGGACGGGGATGGAAGAATATAAGGATAGTGTATGTGTCTGCTATTGAAGTTAAGTTGGTATCAAGTAAAAAAATGATTGTTATAGATTTAAGATGTTAAATTTTAAATCCATGGTAACCCCAAAGAAAATATATGAAAAATATATACAGAAATAAATAAGAAGGGACTCAGAATGATATAAAACAAAAAAAAATAAGTGTGAAAGTAGGCATTAATGGAAGAATTGAGGCACAAAACAAGTATAAGACTGACAAAGACCAAATAGAAAAATGACAGAAGAAAGTCCTGCATTAAACTCCTCAGTCAAAAGGAAAAAGGTTGGCATAAAGGATAAAAAGCATGACCCAATTATATGCTTTTTAAAGAGACTCATCTTAAATTCAAATACACAAGTAGGTAAAAAGTGAAAGGATGGAAAAATATATACCATCCAAAATAAACAAAAGAAAGTTAAGGTAGCTATAGTAGTATCAGAAGAATAGACTTTAAAGAAAAACTGTTATGAGGGGCAGAGAGGGTACTATATACTGATAAAGGGGTAAATTCAACAATAATTATAAATATACATACACCTAACAGCAGAGCCCCCAAATATATGAAGCAAATAGAATTGAAGACAGAAATTCCACATTAATGGTAGGAGATTTCAATGCACCACTTTCAATAATGGATAGCACACCTAGATAGAAGATCAGTAAGGAAACAAAAGACTTGAATGATACTATAAATCAACTGGAACTGAGAGACAACTGTAGTACTCTTCACCCAACAGCAGCAGAACACACTTTCTTGTCTAGGACACAGGATCATTCTCCAGGACAGACTACATATTAGGTCATAAAACAAGTCTCAATAAATTAAAAAAATTACGATACCATGCAATGTATTTTCTCTGATCACAACAGAATGAAGCTAGAAACTAATAACAGAGGGAGAACTAAAAAATTCACAATAGGTGGAAATTAAACAGCACACTCTTAAATAGCCAAAAGGTCAAAGATGAAATCATGAGGGAAATTAGGAAATAACTTGAGGCAAATGAAAATGAAAACACAACATACCTGTGCTGGTTTGAAAGTGTTGTGTACCCAAGAAAAGCCATGTCCTTTAATCCTGATACAATATTGTAGGGTGGAAAACTTTGGTTGGATTGTTTCCACAGAGATTTGACACACCCAACTGTGGGTGTGGCCTTTTGATTAGATGGAGATGTGACTCCACCCATTCAAGGTGGGTCTGGATTAGTTTACTGGAGTCCTTTAAAAGAGGAAACATTTTGGAGAAAGCTCAGAGCTGACAGAGACAGACATTTGGAGATGCTTGGAGTGCCGACAGAGAGAGAGAAACCTAGACATGGACATTTGGAGATATAGAGCCCAGCAGATGTCACCATGTGCCTTCCCATTAAATGTTAAGCAAACCAGACCCGGTGTTGTGCCCAGAGGAGCTAAGTAAAGGACCACAGACACTTAGAGAGGAAACCACTGGCATCAGAAACTGGGAACAATGGAACCAGGAATAAGGATCAGCAGATGCCAGCCATGGGCCTTCCCATATGACAGACAACTGCCTTTCTTGAGTAAAGGGATCTTTCTATGGATGCCTTAGACATTTTTAAGACCTTAGAACTGTAAAACTGCAATTTTAATAAATCCCCTTTATAAAAGCTGTTCCATTTCTGGTATTTTGTATTCCGGCATCTTTAGCAAACCAAAACAATACCAAAACTAATGGGATGCAGGAAAGGCAGTACTGAGGGGGGAATTTATACCTGTAAATGCTTACATTAAAAAGGAAGAAAGACTTCAAATCACAGACATAACCTCACAATTGGAGGATCTAGAAAAAGAAGGGCAAACTAAATGCAAAGTGATCAGAAGGAAGGAAATAACAAAATTAGAGCAGAGATAGCTGAAATAGAGAACAAATAAAGTAATAGAATCAACAAAACTAAAAGATAGTTTCTTAAAAAGATCAATAAAATTAGCAAACTTTTACCTAAAATGACAAAGGAAAAAAAGAGAAAGGATGCAAATAATTAAAATCAGAAATGAAAGGGGAGACTACCAATTTCAAATAAAAAAGATTATAAGAGGATGGCTGGTTTGAAATGATTTATGTACCCTAGAAAAGCCATGTTTTAATCCTAATCCCATTTTGTAAAGGCAGCCATTTCTTCTAATCCCTATTCAGTACTGTATGTTTGAAACTGTAATTAGATCATATCCCTGGAGATATGACTCAATCAAGAGTGGTTGTTAAACTGGATTAGGTGGAGATGTGTCTCCACCCATTCAGGTGGGTCTTGATTAGTTTACTGGAATCATATAAAAGAGGAAACATTTTGGAGAATGGGAGAGATTCAGAAAGAGCAGAGAAGAATGACATAGCCATGAGAAGCAGAGAGTCCACCAACCAGTGACCTTTGGAGATGCAGAAGGAAAACGCCTCCTGGGGAGTTTCATGAAACAGGAAGCCAGGAGAGAAACCTAGCAGATGACGCCATGTTCACCATGTGCCATTCCAGATGAGAGAGAAACCCTGACTGCTTGCCATGTGCCTTCTCATTTGAGAGAGAAACCCTGAACTTCATTGGCCTTCTTGAACCAATGTATCTTTCTCTGGATGCCTTAGATTGGACATTTCTATAGACTTGTTTTAATTGGGACATTTTCTCGGCCTTATAACTATAAACTAGCAACTGATTAAATTCCCCTTTTTAAAAGCCATTCTGTTTCTGTTATATTGCATTCTGGCAGCTAGTAAACTAAAACAGAGGATATTATAAACAACTGTATGCCAACAAATTAGATAACCTAAGTGAAATGGACAAATTTCTAGAAACATACACACTACCTACACGGACACAAAAAGAAATAGATCTCAACAAACCAATAGCAAGAGACTAAATCTGTAATTAAAAACCTGCAAACAAAAGAAAGCCAGAGCCAGATGTCTTCACAGATTAATTTTACCAAATATTCCAAGAAGAATTGAACACTAATCCTGCCCAAACTTGTACAAAATATCAAAGAGGAGAGAACGCTTCCTGACGCTACATGGCCAATGTCACCCCAATACCAAAGCCAGATAAAGATGCCACAAGAAAAGAAAATTACAGACCAAAATCCCATATGAATACAGATGCAAAAATCCTTAACAAAATACTAGCAAACTGAATCCAACACCACGATCAAGTAGGATTTTTCCCAGGTATGCAAGGGTGTTTCAACATAAGAAAATCTGTTAATGTGATATGCCACATTAATAAGATGAAGGAAAAAAAAAACACAGAATCATCTCAATTGATGCAGAAAAGGCATTTGGCAAAATCCAGCAATCCTTCTTGATAAAAGCATGTAGAAAATGAGGAATAGAAGGAAATATTCTCAACATGATAAAAGAGCATATATGAAAAGCCCGCAGCTAATATCATACTCAATGGTAAAAGACTGAAAGCTTTCCCTCTAAGATTAAGAACAGGACAAGGATGTCCACTGTCACCACTGTTATTTAATATTGAACAGAAAGTTCTAGCCAGAGTAATTAGGCAGGAAAAAGAAATTAAAAAGGAATTGGAAAAGAAAAAGTAAACCTTCCCCTATTTGCAGATGACGTGGCCCTATGTGTATAAAATCCTGGAAAATCCATGACAAAGCTATTAGAACTAATATATGAATTCAGCAAAGAGATGGGGTACAAGATCAACATGCAAAAATTAGTATTGTTTCTATACACGAGCAATGAAAAATATGAAGAAGAAATCAAGAAAAAAATCCATTTACAATAGCAATTAAATGAATCAAGTATCTAGGAATAAATTTAACCAAGTATGTAAGGAACTTAGACACACAAAACTAAAAAAGCATTGCTAAAAAATCAAAAACCTAAATAGTTGAAAAGATATTCCATGTTCATGGATTAGTGTACTAAATAGCACTAAGATGTCAATTCTACCCAAAGCAATTTACAGATTCAATACAATACCAATCAAAACTCCAACAGCTTTTTTTTTTTTTTGCAGAAATGGAAAAGACAATCATCAAATCCACATGGAAGAGTAAGGGGTTCCCAAACAGCCAAAAACATCTTGAAAAAGAAGAATGTGGAAGACTCACATTCTTGATTTTTAAACTTATTATAAAGCCATAGTAATCAAAATAGCATAGTACTGGCACAAGGACAGACACATAAACCCATGGAATTGAATTGAGAATTGAGAAAAGAACCCTTATATCTCCTGGTTAATAGATTTTTTCATTCCATTTTTTTTGTAATACAGAAGTTGTAAATTTACAGAAAAATTATGCAGAAAGTACAGAGTTCCCATTTAAATAATATTGTTCCATTCATTATGACTGCATGGCTATCTACCACCATCACGCCCACCTTACCCAACCCTGTCCCTCACCAGATAAGTAAGCAGGAAAATTGAGATGGGTAATATCAAAATGGAGCAAATGAATTGCTTCAAGCTGTAGAGTTCTTTTCCATCAGGTAACCCAAGTAAATGCTTCCTGTTGACTATCAGAGTAAAATTCAGAGTCATAAATAGTGGCAGGTTTTGGAGGTAGTGACTAAAGCTACAAATTAAAGAGGGATTTCCATGGTACAGAGAGGATGACTGCTCATGAAATAAGTTATTCTTTTCAGCTAGCCCATGGAAGAGTCCTAGTAATAACTATCAGTAGCCTTCAAAGATTTGCAATATGACATTATGCATTGGACTGAACTGCTCATATGAGAGCTAAGAAATCAGTGTGGATCTTGTTAGAGAATAGCATTTATATACAGAAAGTTTATCTGGCCAAATGATTTTTCACAAATTATTTTCAACAAATGGTACTTGGAAAACTGGATATTCACAAGTAAAAGAATGAAAGTTAACCCTTACATCAAACCATATATAAAAACTAACTCAAAATGTTTCAAAGATCTAAAGACAAAAACCAAACCTATAATATTCCCAGAAGAAAACACAGGGAAGCATCTTCAGGACCTTGTATTAGGGAATGACTTCTTAGACTTTACACTGAAAGTACAAGCAACAAAAGTGAAACAGATAACTGGGACTTCATCAAAATTTGTGCATCCAAAGGACTTCATCATGAAAGTAAAAAGATAACCTATAGAATAGGAGAAAATATTTGGAAACCACACATCTAATAAGGGTTTACTATCCAGAATATATAAAGAAATACTACAACTCAACAATAATAGACAACCCAATTAAAAAATGGATAAGAGACTTGAATAGACATTTCTCCAAAGAAGACTTACAAATGGCTAAAAAAACACATGAAAAGATGCTGAACTTCATTAGGCATTAAGGAAATGCAAATCAAAACCACAATGGGATACCATTTCATCCACTAAAATGGATACTATTGAAAATATCAAGTGTTAAAGATGTGGAGAAATAAGA
This sequence comes from Tamandua tetradactyla, assembly GCF_023851605.1. NCBI lineage: Eukaryota > Metazoa > Chordata > Mammalia > Pilosa > Myrmecophagidae > Tamandua > Tamandua tetradactyla. The sequence continues at coordinate 23,134,678 of NC_135327.1, read as the reverse complement.
ACACTCATTCACTGTTAGAAGGAATGTTAAATGGCACAGCCACTGTGGAAAACAGTTGGGTGGATCCTCAGAATTGAAAACGGGGACTTGAACAGATATTTGGCCACTGATATTAGTAGTAGCATTATTCACAAAAGATTCAAGCAATCAAAGTGTCCACAACCGATGAAGGGATAAACAAAATGTGGTATATACATACAATGGAATGTTTATCAGCCATAAAAAGGGATGAAGTTCTGATATATAGGACAACACTGATGAACCTTGAAGACAATCATGTTAAGTGAAATAAGCCAGACACAAAAGGACAAATACTGTATGAGTTCACTGATACGGAGTAATCAGACAAAGAAAATTCACTGGGTCAGAAACTAGAAAAAAGATGATCAGGGGTTGGGGTGGGGCTAGGGATTGGGGAGTTAATGCCTAATTGGTATAGGGTTTCTGGTTGGGGTGACAGAAAAGTTTTAGTAGTGGATAGTTATGATGGTAGCACAACATTGTGAATCTAATGATCACCAATGAATTACACATTCAATCGTGGTTCAAAGGGGGGAAATGTAAGGCTGTACATATATTACCAGAACAAAAAATGTTTAAAAACCATAAGACTGCATAACACAAACAGTGGACCCAAGTGTAAACTAAGGACTATAGTTAATCACACAGTTATAATAACATTCTTTCATCAATTTTACAAAGATATCACACTAATGCAAAGTGTTAAAAATAGGGAAACTGTCTGTGAGGGGGGTTTATGGGAACTCTGTATTTTCTGCATGATTTTTCTGTAAACCTACAATTATCAAATATTTAAAAAAGAATGGTTCACACAGTAAGTATATTTTATCTTTTAAATGAATTCTCTAGGACAAAAATTAAACCTAAAAGCAGAAATATACAATGTTGATGGAGCCATTTCTTTTAAGTTTAAAATATTCTTCTAGATATAGTGCTTATATTTGAGAATATGGAATTGAATCCCATTTTCATTTTGAGATGTTAAAAAGAAATTTCTGTCTCCACAACATTCCCCTGAACATAAAAAATATTAGGAAGTCTCACCTACTATGTTTTGGGTTCCTACTTCTTCCCTTAGCGACTCCTTCTGTATCAATTTTCTTCCAAGTTTAAAGCCAGAGGTCATAAAACATTTTGTAAACAACTGTAAAAACATACATATTTGTTTCTTGCTTTTGTACATGTAAAGCAATTCAATAAAACACATATGCTAAAAAATAAAAACAATAATTCATGTACATATACCCAGCAAATTAATTTTTAAAAAAGTGAGAAGGTATATAATCACAGGTTTAAATTCTGTTGTATATATATGTATATTAACATGCATTTATTTATTTATGACCAAATATTGTAACCATGTGAAAGGAAGGAGACTATTACCATTTTTAGTTCAGCATGAATCAAACTCTGGGCAGCAGTTGACAGAAGTGTATCCACTCCTCCTCTCTTCTTCCACATCATCAATCTTTGGGTAGGAGGTGCAAGTTCCAAAACCATGAGTGTGTCGGTAAAGCAAGTAAGTTGTTTATGCATAGTTTTGCTACTGATCTCCTTGACTGGATCTATAAGCAATTTCCTCCTTTTACCTTTCCTTTTCTCAGCAATATCTAAGTATAATAAATAGACACAAATGCGATCAGTCATACAGCTTTTAAGAATGGTATTCTATGAGCTGGGAAATATTCCTCCCTCCTAAATTTTTGGAATAGTTGTATAAAACTGGTGTTATTTTTTTCTTTACATACTTGATAAAATTCATCAGTGAAGCAAAAAAAAAAAGAATGATATTCTAGACACTACATATTAAAGAAATGTCTACCACAATATACCCTACAGATTTGCACTGGAAAACAAATGGTTCCTCTTCTGAAATTATGCTTTATAAGGGTTTTGTACAGCTAGAGTGCCTGAGCATCCGCTAGCTGATATATTTAGTTGCTCTAAGATGCTTGGGAGGGATTTGTTGACCTGCTAATTGGGCATCTGAGAAAATGTGAAGCAGAGATTATATAGAAAGAGAAGTCACCCAATTTGGAAGTGTCCTAAAATATAAGTAGCCTATGTAACAGGATAACTTTCTGAAACATTTATCTTTTCTTATCCAGTAATTTTTCCCATCCCACACTGAAATCATACCCAAATTCCAAGCAGGTAGCTGGATAGTCAATAAGATTTTGTCATTTCAGGGAATTTTACCAGGCAACAAGGAAAAGCTGTTTAAAGCCAAGCTTTTCTTTGGTAAAAGCGGCAAAAGGGGAAAGAGAGTTAGATTTCCCAGGATGGTTGGAGATCTTAGATCAGAGGAGCCAGAAGGAACAAGACCTATTTGCTGATGTACTTCAACAAAATTTTGTGAGCATGACAGCTCCCAGAGAGACTGGCTGTGTGATGATCCCAGAGGCTCTATAGTCCAGGACAGAGGGCACTCCAAAATGGCATGGCTTATGATGAGAGGTCCCCTTGTACCTTCAAACACCCCTCCCCTAAACTTTAGTACTACAGGGCCAGCGTAGATACCTATGCAGATTGAATTTCCTGCCAGCCCCTATCCACTGCAAATAGGACATACAAATTAAAATATTCCTTGCATGTCTAAGTTTATAAACAGAAATAAATATTTTTGAATGAATAAATACAAGACACCCACGAACTTAACAGGTTTTGTTGGAAGGGGGAGAATAGTATATTAAATTCATTGATCAGAAAAAAATGTGAAAAAAAACATGCATTTAGGAATTAAAGAAGTAGGATATCGCCTCCTGTACTTAGTGATTAGACTACCTTCTTCCTCTCGTACCCTTCTCCTCAGCTCTCTGCTGCAGGATAGCAATGCTAATGCACTAATTTCTTACAAATGACACTTTCCATCCCTTTATAAATATACACCAATCTACACAGACTGTCTCCACTTGCTCTCCACTGATTCACTCCTTGGACCCTCTGCTGGTTTGAAATTGTTGTTACCCCAGAAAAGCCTTGTCCTAATCCTGATTCAATATTTAAGATAAGACCTTTAGATTAGTTTGTTTCCACAGAGATGTGACACACCCAACTGTGGGTGGGACCTTTTGATTAGATGGAGACGTGGCTCAGCCCATTCAAGGGAGCTCTTAATGAGTTTACTGGAGTCCTTAAAAGAGCAGACAGGGAAACATTTAGGAGAAAGCTTAGATGCAAATGTTTAGAAATATAGTAGTCCCAGGAGACACAGGGGCTGAGAGAGCCGACAGAAACTAGACAGGAACTAGAGTCCAGCAGATGTCACCATGTGCCTTTCCATGAGAGCCGCTAAGCTAAGAGATGTAACCCAGAGCAGCTGAGTCAGGATGCACAGATGCCTAAAGAGAAAGCCACTGGAATCAGAACCTAAAGGCAATGGAATGAGAACAAGGACCAGAAGATGCCAGCCACATGCTTTCCCATGTGAAAGGCCAAAGACATTGGCCTTTCTTCAGAGTCTAGGTATTTTTCTATGGATGCCTTAGTTTGAACATTTTTAGGCCTTAGAACTGTAAACTTGTAACTTAATAAATCTCCTTTATAAAAAACAATCCAGGGTGGTGCAACGGTGGCTCAGTGGCAGAATTTTCGCCTGCCATGCTAGAGACCCGGGTTTGATTCCTGGAGACTGCCCATGCCAAAAAAAAAAAAACGCCAATCCATTTCTGGTATATCGCATTCTGGCAGCTTTCACCAACTAAACCAGACCCTTACAATGTGAATTCTAACGCTATTACTTTGCTGAAACAACTTGGTTAGATGTCAGTGACCTTCTAATTACTAATGCCAGTGACCTGCTCTTGGCTCTCACTCTTTTGAGGCATCTAACAATACTAACCACTTTCTATCCTCAAAACTTTTTTCCCCCATAGCTTTAGTTCTTTCGCTATCTTTCCAAGCATCCTTTTATTGGTACTTCTTCCTATTCCTGCCTTCTATGTGTAGGTATTTCCTCAGTTTCTCTTTCTACTCTTAGATGCTCTTCTTATGCAGTCTGAACTATCTTCATAATTCAATAAAAATGACAATAATAGCTAACATTTAGCACTTATGTGTCAGGTACTGGTCTAAGCACTTCACCCGGATTACATCATTCCATCATTACAATAACCCTATGTGTTAAGTACTGTTATAGCCCTCAGTTTTTACAGATAAGAAAACTGAGGTGGGGAGAAGATAAGTAAATTCCATAAGGTACCAAAGCTAGTAAGACGCAAAGCAAGGATTGAAACCTAAGCAGTATGATTTTAAGGCCTGATATTCTTAACCACTACATTTATACTATACTCTTGAGGAATGTTCTTACAATTCATCATTTTATATTGTGAACAAATTTGTTTTCCTAAAGCATTTCTTTACTTTAAAAATGCAATGGTAAACATACGGAATAAAAATAAACAATAGGGGGAACAAATGTTAAAATAAATTTAGTAGATTGAAATGCTAGGGATCAATGAAAGGGAGGGGTAAGGGGTATGGTATGTATTGACTTTTTTCTGTTTTCTTTTTATTTCTTTTTCTGAATTGATGCAAATGTTCTAAGAAATGATCATGATGATATGCAACTATGTGATGATATTGTGAATTGCTGATTACATACGTAGAACGGAATGATCATATGTTAAGAATGTTTGTGTTTGTTGTTATATTTTTTAAAAATTAAAAAATTAATTTTAAAAAATGCAATGGCTTTCTACTAACTAAGCTCAGAATTCATGTTCCTTCAAGCTCTGGCCTCAATCTAATATATAGCCTTTTCAACTATTACCTTTATTTACCTATATGCTAATCAAAATCAACTTATTTTCCATCTTTGATCAGAGTATTTTTTTTCTCCTAGAATGCCTTCCCATAAAGTTCAGCCATTAAAATACTTTCTACCTTTATAAAATTGAAAACAAATGTTAATTTCTTCCAAAGCCTTCTCTGGTCTCCCAAACAAATGTCATATTCCCTTTGACCAAACCTCCAGAAGTCATAGTGCCTCTCTTCTGATACTTTTATTCTGCCTTGTATTATATTTATTTGCATATTTATTGATCTTCCTTGTCAGATTGTAAGCAGGAACCATACCCCATTCATTTCTGTGACCAACACAGAGTAATAACTCAATACCTACTTGAATTGAATTCAATCTCAAATTTTCCAAGTTCCCAAACCAAATCAGACATGTGATTTGACCAGGACTGAATACGATGTAAAGATCATATCAAATTTCTTTCACACTCTTATCTTTTAGTATTGCAAATATTATTACTAGTTGATCATCTTCTATAATATTGTATTAGTCAAATCTCACAATAGATAAGATAAAATAAAAGTAAAAACATGAATGACTCTGACCTGAAGAATCAATTGGGTCAAGAGTAAATCCATCCTCTTCATTTGATAATAATATTGTTTCTTCCATTTTCTCATTTTCAGGTAGACATATACATTCTGGATTATATGCCTCTACTAATTAACATTACCATAAAAGTAATTACAAAAAAAATTAAGGTTAAGTTGCAAGATAGAAGAATACATGAGAATTAAAGTGAGAGATAAAGCTAATTGAAGATTTATATTGCAACTGAAGCCAAATCTGAATTCTTAGAATCATACATTTTAATAGAGTTGAAAAGGTTCAGAGACTATGTGGTCTGGGATCCACAGTTTTCAGAACAGTCAAATACCATCATCCCTTTTTGTACATGAGACATTTAAGGTTGGGCTATGGTCATAGAGAAAGTGAAAACAGATGTAGCAACCAAAATAAATGCCTGACATAAATCTGACTATATGTCTACTACCAAAAAAGCGTATTCTGTTAAATCATTTCATTAGCTGACCCATAAACAGCCATAACTAATTTTTGATTGCCAAACTCTATACATTTTCAGTTTCTACCATCGTGTTAGAAAGCAAATGCAACATCAAAAAGAATAAAGACCCCAAATGGGGCTAATTGTATTTTTAATTCCTAAGAAAAATCAGACTAGTAAAAGACTTCAAATCATCTGAGGTACTTTTGCATGAAGTTCAGGTAAGAAAAATATCCACACATTTGTAATTTCCCCCAAATAGTGTATAAATTGTCAAACCATACTATTTAATAATGTTTTCTTTTCTTTCTTGTTTTTGCTGTGTAGTATATATTATTTTTAGTGATTCAAAAGCACAGTATTTTGGCAGAGTATTTAAATGTGCTCTCATTCCAAATGAACCCAGTTCTAAGTTAAATATCGTTCCTTAGAATTCAACATCCTACTCTATATTGTCTAGAGTTGGACTAAGAGAGTTTGTTTATTCTCTTTTACTATACTATGCTACTAAATAAATTCGAAGTTCTGAGGCTTAATTTCAATATTAATATCTGTTCACTTTCTATACAAAGCATAATTTCAACATACCCGCTATAGTACTGGGAGGCTCAGGAGGCAAGGAAATTTTTCTGTCCAAATGTATGTCTTCTAACAGGATATTCTGGTCATCTTGTAACAGATTGTCTTGAAAAACAAAATAAATAAATTTGCCTTGTAGAGTTGAATCTCATTTGCTCAACTAATCATTTATTGACATTATTGTGTGCAAAGCACTGTGAAGGATACAAAAATAGATGAAGCTCACTTGATTAGATTTTGCTACATAGGATACCATATTTCATGTTGGATAACAAAGAATTTTGGATATTCAATCTCCTTTCCTTTATTAAATTCATTTTCAAATGTTTAATTTCAGTAAATATAAACTAAACCAATAAACAGACAGTTGCCTTCGATAAAGCCATGGTTAAATTTCAAATTAAGAAGTAAAAGTGTTCTAATAAGATGTTTTAGTGCCTATAATTTCAAACTCCCTTGGTAGAGAACTAAGGCAAAGTCACTGTTTTTTAACTAATACTCAAGTTTCAGAAATTTTGTGTAACCAGACTTTTAACGTGAACTAGAGAATTAAAAAAAAAGATTTGATGTAAACAGTCTAATATCTTTAAAATATGTGTATTTCCTTGTTTTCATTAACACTATCTCTAATTATTTTATAATATTACAAATGCTGGACAGATTCTTTAGAATAGTTGTTTCACAATTTGTTAGAAAAAACAATGTTTTCCAGCATATGGCATAGTATATTTTCTAAGGAGTATACTAACCCTAATACAGCCTCTTCAAAAATTAAGAATTTGTAAAAATAAAATAAAAGGAAGCAGTAATTCAAAATCTGTATAGAAAAGGTATATAAACAGACAGCTATATATTTTGGCTTAACCTAAATGTTTAAATATAACCATAGGTTTTGAAAACTTGGTTAAAAATATGTTGATCTACATGATACAGGAACATGTGAAATTTTAGTTTGATCTGATAAATCTACTTATACAGTGTAGTAATTAGATTGAAATAAATACACAATTTCTATGGGCTACATGCCATACCAATCATTTCTCCCGCAGCTCCTTCATCTCCAAATCCATCTCCACTGTCACAGAATAGAGATTTTTCTCCAATGAGGCTTCCAGAACTATATTCAACTAAAAGCCCACTGGAATTCAGTAATATGTTGTCATCAAAGAAGCTATGTCTTCTGAGAATTTCAGGTTCCTCCCCTAAATAAATGCATATCAATATCATTAATACTGAGTTAACCATAGAAACATAGACTGGTACGGTCAGAAGGAAATTCAGATATCATCTGGTATAACCTCCCCACCCCACCTCATTTTACAAATGAGGAAAATGAGAGCTGGAAAACTTATTTGAATCATTCCACCACATTTACTCAGTTCATCAGTGGAGACTGGCTCTTTCCAATACAAAAAGAGAAAACTGCTAAAATATTGTGGTAGAGTTTTGTCTTTATGATAAAGTTTACTAATTTTCTAGAAAGTAGAAATGCTATGGCAGGTGGAAGAATTTCCTTTACTTTAGGTAAGTTAAGTTTTGTGTGACCAAAGATTATGTCATGTCTCTTGTGTTATTTATCCATAATGGAGGTTAGGAAAATAAGGAGCATATCAGCCTCCTTAGGAAGTGGACAGGCAGATAAAAGATTAAATATTTATCTTATAATATTCATTCAATAAAAATTGAGTAACTCGGTATTGGGTAATACGCTTAGTCTGGGAGACAGAGCAGTGAAAAAGACAAACCCAGTCAATTAACATTAATTCAGTGCTTATAATGCACACAATATTATACAGAAGATACTATTATAATCTTCATTGTACAGATGAGGAAACAATCCACAGAAAGATTATGTAACACACAGTCACATCCCTAATAAATGACAGAGCCAGGATCTGAACCCAGCTCTATCTGACTCCAAAGCCTATATTTTGATAGCAACTACATTATACTGACAGTTCCAGGGGACCAAGGAAGTAGAGATAATGATAGTATCAGTGTTTTTTGACTGGTGGAAACATTTTGCAAAATGGAGACTTATGAGAATGAACTCTTAAAAACACTGACAGCAGCATATAAAATGAATTTCTATTTCAAATTGATCTGTTTCCAACTTGGCTGTCAGCTCTTGCATGTTCTTTCCTTCACCTGGGCTTAAGTTTCTGGGTCTAGAAACCCCAGAGGTCACAAATTGCTCTTCTCTTCTCTCCCTCTACAACCCATGTAAGTATTAATCAGTAATGAAAAACATGAGAAATCACTCATATTTTAAAGTCTTCTAGAGAGGAAGAGTTGAAAAGGGCAAACTTCATCACATTGGACCAAAGACTTGCTCAATTGAAAAGATTGAGTGACTTTTTCAAAAAGCACTAAGAATACATTCATACCATCTAGTTGCCACTTGATAGTTTCCAAAGGAAAAATCAGCCTAGGTCAATCAGATAATAACATTTATGAACAGATACTATATTTTGATGTAAGATCAAAGATTACAAAAAAGAAACAAAAGAAATAATCACACCTTAAATTTTATATTGTAATCCAGAACAGAATTGATTAATATTTAAAATTTCTTAGAAGACATTAGGTTTGAGCTAGTATTTGAAGAAGAGAAAAATTTCATATTGTTGGAGTGGATTGAAAGAGGGAATAATGGAACTACCCCTGTCATGTTGCTAGTAGCATCCCAATTTTACAGAGAGGGCAATAAGTCTCAAAGAGATTAGATAATTTGCCCAATATCACACAGCAAATCAAAGGAGAAAACCAAGGTTCAAATCTAAGTTTGTCAGATTCCTAAGAACATGTTCTTCCCATCTTTTTGAATTATGAAAAAAGACACAGTACTGAGAATAAACTGTATTGGCTGGTTAGTAAGAGAATTTGCTTGACTGGGGCCAACATCTATATTAAGAGTAAAATAAACGAAGTTGCTGGAATACATAAGGTGACAAATTGGTAGACGACCTTAAGGAGAGGCAGGATGGCGTATTTGATACAGTAAATCATAGGGATCCTAGGTATTTAAGCAGAGGAATGTGATAAGAAAAAAATGGAATTTAAGGACAATTGCTCTTGCAGAGATGTATAAAATGTAGAAAGAGACTAGAGGAATATGTACAAACAGGTGTTATAGTCCTCTAGCATGAACTATTGGTGAACTACATTGAAGGCTTGGGAAATAAAAAGACTTAACAGACATTTTGGATTATTAAAAAAACAAACAAAACACAGCACTAATATGAAGCTGACAGAAAATATACTTGAAAGTGATCCTAAAATCTCAAGAACAGAGAAAAACAAATACTACATAGTTGAATTACACCATAGAACTTTAACTCTAAAATACACTCACCTTGCCCACACAGATTTTAACATTTTAAAAATAGTATCTGTTTCACAATCAATGTGTACATTTATGTATGGTACTATTTTTCTTCCTCACTTCTAAGCTGTTTTAAAAGCTGATATTTTACAGTTGATGTCACTGTAGGAAATATATACATACACTGGAGGAAATACATTTTGAAGGCACTGTAGGTAGCATACATGATTGTATATACATTAACTCTAGTAACTTTATTTCCATGTCTATCTCTCTCCTTGCCTGAGTGCTGGAACTGCTTGTTTAAACCTTATACCACCTGTGTTTATGATAGCACCTCACATGTAGTAGGTACTCAATAAATGGTTGTATACTGAGAAAGGAAGTATAGCCTAAGATTGAGTTTTGATGTTGTCATCTATACTAGAAAAGGCAAGGACAAACTTACTGGAGATTCTATTTAGACATCAAAAGATTCATTCTAAAGATATTTCTATTGGTATAAAAATAGCTATTTCTACTGGCATAATTTCCATGTAAAAATGCAATAACTGATTATGACTTGTAATTTTAACTTTTCAAATATTCTCACCAAAGCTCCCAGCTTGGAAAAGTAAATCATTGCCATAATCTTCTCTAAGTGTGATCTCTTCTGGTCTGCTTTGGTTCTGAGTAAAGTGTTCTGAAACATCAATAGTACTACAAAGAAATATAAGATTGAAGAAAATATGTAAATGGAACACAATGATTGTGCAGTATACTGAAAAAAACTAAAACAAAAATAGATTTTATTCTAAAAATAAGGATATTTTAACTTTCTCAATAGTATTATTTATAAAACACCAACTTATTTTACATGAATATGTGTCAGTGATCTCCAGGTTGCCAAATCCAATGGTCAATTCAATTCTTATCTCACTTCTCCTAACCAAAAGCATTTGACATGTTCACTCCCTTCCTCATGAACTCTGGGGTACCACTCTTGAATTTTCTCCTACCTCACCGGCTGCTTCTTTTCCATCTTCTTTATTTCATCTCTCAGACTATTAACGATTGGGAATGACCCAATACTCAGTCCTCAGATCTCATTAAAAGAAAAAAAAATCTATAGGAACTCCCTTGGAGATCTCTTATGGTACATGCTTGAAATTCCATCTATATACTCACCACTCCCAAATTTATATATCTAGTCCAGCCCTACCTCTTGAAATTCAGAAGATATCCAAAGTGCCTACCTACATCTTCCCGTCTCAGTCATCTAAAAACTTACGTCTAAAACCTAAGTTACTTTCTACATCTTGCCCCTAACCCCTTCTCCCTACCCCATACTTTTAAATTTATCATTCCCTGGTTATCCTAATCTCATTAAGTAGTAACTCCATTCTCATGACAAAAATCAGTCACCCTTCACTTCTTTCTCTGAGCCATATCCAATCCATCAATAAATCCATTGGCTCTACCTTCAAAACATTCCCTTAATTTGACTGTAACACTTTGCTAAGATGAAGATTGAAGACTGATCACAGTCATCTCTCACGTGGGCTTCTTGCTGCAATAGTCTCCTCACAGGCTCTCTGCTTCCTCCCTTGTCCCCTTACAGTAGCTAGAGGAAGCATGGTGAAATCAAGTGTGGTCCTGTTCCTCCTCTGTTCAAAGCCACCACCCACCTTATGCTCTTGATCTGAATATAAATCCTTATCGTCGCCCACAACACTCTGCATCATCTGCATGCCCCACTACCTATATGACTTCATCTCCTAGCCCCTCACTCATTCCACTTGTTTCACCTGCATCCTTGCTGTTTCCTGAAAATGTCCACAGGCTCTTCCTTAAGGCCTTTCTACTTACTCTACTTGGAATGTTCTTCTCCATATATCTGAATGATTTGCTCTTTCACTTCCTTCGGGTTTTTGTTCTCACTTTATCAGAAAAGCCTTTCCTGACCATGTTATATAAAGTAGCATTTCCTATCACCTTGTTCCTTCTTACCCCATTTCTATTTTTCTTCATAATGCTGATCACATCCAGGTACATTCACCTGTTTACAACTAGAATGTAAGATCGATAAGACCAGGAGCTGTGCTTTATCGTTGCTGCTATTACCTTAGCCCCTCGCATATGGGAGGCACCAAATAAATATTAATTGAATGAATGGATGAATATACTGTTGATATTGCAAACATTCAGTAGGTATAGTAATACATTTTTGGTGTTAAACTTTGGAATTTCACACTAAATTTAAGTCTTTATCAACTACATGTATGCTTGTTTGGTAGTTAACTACTTTCATTTGCCTTTATGTAATCTGAATATGAAAACAATAAAATATCGAGAGAATCAAGATTGAAGGAAAATAATTTACTTCACATTCTGGGTATCAAAATCATGAAATTCTTCTGGCAATGTGATAGCATTGTAAGAAGCTTCAAAGTTCTCTTTTGGAAGGTCCACCAGTCCTGAAAGAAATAAAAAACCGCACTTAATAAGCAGTGATGTTATGTAAGCAGTTCCCAACTAAACCTCTCACTGGACAACTGTTAGCCTCCTATCTGGCCTCCCTCTATCTATTCTTGCCCTTCTGCAGTCCAACCATTCTCAACAAAGCAGCCAAAGTGATATTCAAAAAGAGTAAATCAGGATCAGTCCCATGTTTAAAATGGTTCAGTGACTTCTCCAGTGCATTTAAATAAAAATCGAAATTTCTAACTGAGGCCTCTACCTACCTGGTATCATCTAGTGACACTCTCCCCCTCACTAGTTGTACTCCAACCACACTGGACCTTTTTGTTTCCTAAACAAAGCTAGCGCTCTTCAACCTCAAAACCTTGGCTCTGGCAGTTTCCTCTGCCCAGAAGCTATTTCTTCAGGGACTTTTTGCATGGCAGGGTACTTCTCATACTTCAAGCATGAGTTTAAATTCTATCCCCTCAGAAAGGCTTTTCCCAACTAGCTAACTAAAGTGATTATCTCTGTTATTTTTTTATAGTGCTGTGTTTATTTCTTCATAGAGCAAACACAATCTATAATTATTTTAATAATTAATTTTTTTTTAATGATCCAAGTCCCTCACAAGACTGAAAGAGAACTTATTTGTCCTGTTTGTTCTCATATCCCAGAGCCTAACATAGTGTTTGGCACAAAGTATGGGATCAATAAATATTTGTGGAATATGAAAATGAAGTAATGAATAAAAATAAATGAACAAATGAATCATACTTGATAAGAGATAAGTCTACCTCAGAAAGTCTACAAGTATTTTAAATAATAATAAAAAACACAAGTCAATACCAATTCAACAAAAATTGAGGGAATAGTATGTGCAAGGCACTGAGATAAGTACTATAAGAGATTCAGAAAATAAACATGACAAAGACTCTGACTTCAAGGAGCTTGCAGACAAATGAGAGGAAGGACTATACCTAAATAACCATAATACAAACTGGAAAATGATGAACATCTTGAAGTGGAACACATGCTATGTAAATTAAACTTTTGCAGGGATTATATTTATGACAAACTTAAAACTCTAGCACTCTGGAATGCCTAGGGATTTTTTATAATATTTCATAAGTAATATGCTACTTAGAAACTTGACAATTCTGAAAACAATGACATAATATATAGGTTTTGTCAATCACACTATTTCTAATTTCTCTTATAAAGACAAAAACAGTAATGGCAAACCAAGTGAACCATTAAAAACTGAGTATCGGAGCTTCTACAAGTGTAGTGGTTTTAAGTATGTTTTTTATATAAATATGCAGGGACTTCACAAGGTTTAGAAAGCATAATTATTTCATGCAAATACAGGAAAAGAACAAGGAAAGAATACAATTTGTCCTTAACCATTGAAACTCAGGTTCAATCAAACAGAAGTTCACTTTCACTAAACTCACTAGTAATTATAGAATGCCAACAATTAAGAGAGCAGACACAAAATAAAACTGCAAAAGAAGCCAAAAAAGAGTGAGACAAATCAGTATGCATGAATACCTGGGCGAAAAGTCATCTTCATTTTAAGAAATGCTTCACTGCAATCTGCCAAAAGATATTTTGCTTTCCTATTATAGATTCGAACAACTCCCAAAAGAAGGTGTCCTGAAGTTCGAAGTGCAATTTTCACCTTTCAATAATTTTTAAAGTATTAGAATATTAAAAATTAGGTTCATAAATCCTGTTCTTTGAAAATTACTGTTCATAACAATTTTTTCTCTTTAAAACAGCATCTTGTCCTTATTTAAAATGAATCACTTTACTTTTACCTTTTCTTCTAAAATTATTTATAGCCTTTTTCTTATTCAATGGAGATAATCTAATGTGGGATTTAAGTGACGTTTATTACTATCATTATTATAAGAAGAATATAAGCTCTGGCATTGGGCAGACTTGAGTTCATGTCTTGGTTCAGCTGCTGAGTCAACCTTCCTGAACTTCAGTTATTAAGAATGGCTACATTTTATTAACTATTTATTTTGAGCCAGGCATAATCCTTAAAGGCCATTCATACATTAATTTATTTAATTTTGACGACCACCTCTACCTTAAGAAGGAAAAAAACCTGATATTTAGATGTGTTAAGTAACATGCTCAAAGGAACACAATTATTAAGTGATGGAGCTGAAATTAAAATTAAAATTTGACAAACTCAAAAGGTCATGCTCTTGACTAATACTTTACTGTGGCTAAAAGCAGCCCAACTCAGAGGGCCGCTGTGAGGATTAAATAAGCTAATGAACCCAAAGTCTGGTCCAGTGCTGACACAGTAGGTTTTCAATTCTATTTCATCCTTCTCTTAGAAAATTTAACCTATCAAATTATGGCATCGTTTTTAAAATCATGATGTAATTTCTAATAATAGTTTTATAATGTTTTTAAATGAACGGAATATGAAGTGATTTCACATATATTTTGATCATACTCAATCATCTATATTTTTACCCTCCCCATTAATTAATTATTTTTCTAAGAAACACTCATTATGTATCTACTATATATATATACTATTTTGCTAGGGAATAAGATAGAATTTATATATATATATATAACATAGCTTTATACTTGAGGTTCAATTTATGATAAACATAGGAAATAATTAACTACCAACAGAAGCAAATATGTATTTATGTTTAGACAGTAAGTGCTACAGAATTAAAAGAGGAGACCATTTGAGAAGTAAAACTTCCTTGGACATAGACTTCATAATAGAGATGTATTTTAATTCTTTGTGAGGATTAAATTCATGCCAAATGCAATCTGTCATTTTAATCAGTAACCTACCTTCGGTGAAATAATTTTTTCAATGGTTATCTCTAGGTTACATTCAAATACATGGGCCTTTGTAAGTTTCTTCTCCCAGTGAGCTGCAAGCCATATTTTGGCCAATGGTCCTCGTTTACTCATAAGCACATGTGTATAGAACATGTTGCCTGTATTCCTTAGTTGTGTGTAAGGAACTAGAGAGAATATTAAAAGATATTTAAAATTTGAAAACAAAAACCTTTCATTGCTATTTTACAGCAAACAAAAATACTTTTAATTACTTCTATAGAGTAATCTTCTAAAGCAATGTATTATGATTCAAATTATTTCCCTGTAAATAAAAACTTATTTAGACTATAAATTATAAACTAATTACAGAGTTCTATTAGATTGTGAACACCACCTGGCTTAACTATCCTGATTGATGATCTCCCTACATTTTACTCACATCCTTTCTTAAAAGCATGGTCAAATAAAATAAAAGAGTAAGGCTGGAAAAACCAGGAAATGGAAACAGGGAAGAGACAATAGAAGAAGAAAAGGTAAATCAATTAAGAAAAGTGACCGTAAGTCACCTTTTTGCTAAAATTTTAGAATGCAAGAAGTGTTGGGTCATTGATTTACATCCAGGTGTTTAATTCCTTTGTTCTCTTCTAGACACTTTGATTTACTCAACAATATATTAACTTTTTAAAATAATGGAATGCCAAATGATTATAAAATGAAAAAAAATGAAGAAAACAAGGTATCATAGGAAAAGAATCAGATAAAGGTAAGGAAGAAAATGAGTGTCAAAAGGTTTTGAAATAAGAATCGCAAAAGAAAAACTTCACTTGAAAAAATGACAAAGAATGCACATTTCCACAAATATTACTACTCTGGGTAACAGCCTACGGTGCTATCATTATGCCAAAATAAGAAGGGAGGTACTTTGCTTGATTTTTAGAGAAGATTCTTTACGCATGAGTAATGGAAGCTTTTTGCTTCTTTTCTACTTATTTGATAAAGGAGAAAATTAAGCCATAAATGAACACATAAACAAAATCAGCTACAAAGCGAAAAACTTAGGTGAACTTTGATCAATGCCTACTTCCACTCCAAGTATCAGATCACTAGGCGCCAACTAAAGGTTTTTATCTACCAAAACCACGTTCCCCAAGGTGACATCTAGAGATTTAATGTTGATGGCCTGCGCCTTGCTTTGGTTCCACTTTCTTCCTCAGTGCGTTCGGGGATCTTGAAATAAATTCCAATGTATCTTTTTGAATTGCTTCCAGGTGTGTGGTTATTAATATATTCAAACATGAACGACTAAACAAAACAAAAAAAAACCTCTTTGCTTTAATATCCATGAGGCACTGATTTCTGGAGTACGTCTTATCAAAATAAAAATTCAAATTAAAAAACAAAACAACCCCCCCCCCCAAAGTTCTGGGAGGTTATTTCCAGATTGAATTTACTTCATGCAAAGAAAAGCTACAGATGATACACTGCACTAGGAACAGGGAACAGGCCAATTCGGGGAAAAGGGGCCCAGGAAAGGAAGGGGGACGATGGTGGGCGAAGTGGTTGCAGAGCGCGGGGGGAAGAAAGTAAACAGGCGAGGGGTGCTCCGGGAGAGGAAACAGCGAGTGGAGAAAGCCAGAGGGGCGTCAAGGACAGAGACGCCCGGGGCTCCCTCCACAGACTGCTGCTCCGAGTTCCAGGCCGGGTCCTCGGGAAAGGAAACTGGGGCCACAGGGATGACCGCAAGCGCCCGTTTCCTCCCACCCCCGCGTGGGAGCAAGGAGGCCCCATCGCCCCTGGCTCAGGAAGGGCTCCAGGTGGCGGCGACGACTGTTTCTCCCGCGAGGCCCTCAGGGCTTGGTGCGGCAGGCTAAGGGAGCCGTGAGAAGACCGTGCAGACGTGCGGGTGGCAGGGGTCTCCATCACCCACCCGCTCGAACTGCGCTCTACTTTCACCGCCCGATCTGAGGAAAGGTGCGTCCGAGCAGCCGCCGCGAGGTGGAGTCGTCGGGTCCGCGCGTCAGGTGCGGGGCGTTCCCCTCAGCGTGCTGCTGGGCGTCGGCGAGTGAGCAGCCGGCGAGGGGCGGGGCGAACAGAGGACAGGACAGGGCGGGGGGCGGGGCGGGGGCCCGACAGTCTGAAGACAAGACAGGACGGGGGCGGGGAGAGGGGCGGAGCAGGGGGCGGGGCGAGGGGCCCGACAGGCAGAAGAAAGGACGGGGGCGGGGCGAGGGAGGGGCGGGCAGAAGACAAGACTGGGCGGGGGTGGGGACAGGCAAGAGACAGGACGGGGGCGTGGCGGGCAGAGGACAGGACAGGGTGGGGGCGGGGCAAGCAGGAAACAGACAGGACAGGGGCGGGGTGAGGGGCGGGGCGGGCGGAGGACAGGACAGGACAGGGGAGGGGCGAGGGGCGGGCAGAGAACGGGCAGGACGGGGCAGGGGGTGGAGCGAGGGACGGGGCGGGGCTTCCTGTTCTCAGGCTCTCGGAGCTCGGGTCTCAGACCTCGGACTGGGGCGCTGAGCCCCGGCGTTCGTCGAGGATTCTGATAACGCCTGGCCCCTTCGCCCGCTTTCTGAACATTGTTAGGATGGAGTCCTGTTTCCTCTACTTACGAGCTAGGGATCCCTAGAGAAGTTATTTAATTCCTTGAACCTCAATTTTTCTTATCTGTAGAATGGAAATGATCATAAAAGGAACTGCGTCACAGGGTACTTAAAGGATCAATAAAATAAAGCAAGTGTATGGCCTAGCATAGTCTCTAGCAATAATAAATTGTGTTCAGTAAATATTAGTTATTCTTACTGTTGTGATTATTAAAAAGAGCACTCAATTGACCCAACCTTTGGGGACAGCAAACATTTTCCCACAGCTTTCAATAGCCAAAGCCAATTGCTAGAAGCTGAGAAAATCATGACAGAGGATGAGACCTAAGACTGGTTTCCTCCCTTGAGTTTCATAGTAAATACTGATAAATTTGACCTCAAACATGTAGGTTATTGAATAAGCCTGGCACCTAGTTAGATCAGAAATATATTTGTAAATGAATAAATGAATGACTTAGAAATTAGAACGCTAAAATGCTAACCATACCAAAACCTGAATTTTGTCTGTTTTTTTGTTACTACATTTTTAGCACCTAGAGCAGTGCCTGGCATAGGTGCACAATAAATATTTTGTCTTTATGAATCCACCCATAATCCACCCATATTCGACTGCAGAAAATGCTTCTTTTCGACTGCAGAAAATGCTTCTTTTCACTGCCCCCACCCCCCACCCCCATTATTCCCAATTCACAAAGCACTGTCCCAAGATCCTCCCCAGACTTCTGAGAGGTATAATTTCCAACTTAGAGTAAAGTTTAAATGGAGGATCAGAGGAGACGTGACTTGTCCAAGGTCACTCGGTCAGTGGCAGAGCTGGAATGCAAATCCAAATCCCTGGAGCCAGAATGCTTTCCTCCAGGGCCCTTCCAGTCACGTGCCCCTGCAGCAGGAAAGCAGATGGTGAAGGACCCAGGCAGGATATGGGAAGAAGTGTTCTGCATGGACACCAGGGGGCGCCAACCTACAGACTAGTTACTCTTGTCTTTGGAGGCTCTGCTCAGCTGAGGCTCCTGTCTCAAGGCTCAGAGAAGGATCAGGTAGGGCAGGAACTCAGACTTCAGAGAGGAGGTATTGGCTCCTAGGGCTGATGTCTCTGAGCTCAGGGAGGGGCTGGGACCTAGATCCTAGAAAAGGGAGTGCTGGCTGGTGCCAGAAGGAATTGAGGCTGTGAGGTGAAGAAGTTCTGCTGGGCAATGCATATAGGAACAGGAAGCTACAGGGAACAGAAATGAAGGAACCATTCCCTTCTCCCTTTTTCAGTCTCTTTCTAGCCCCACCCTGCTTAATAACTAACTGGGAGCAGGTGGCAATGCAGAAGTTTCTTTTGCAGGATCCCAGCTGCCCTCAGCACTACAGAGCTAGAGGTATCAAATATAAAATATAAAAATCCCATGTTAGTCCAACTACAAACGTACTTATAATCTGTCCCCACCCTACCTCTATGGGTATTCAATGGGTTTGCTTATTCAAGGCAGTAAAAACAATATTCTAACCATATACAGTGCATTTTGAAAATAAAAAAGGACCCCTTAACATCAAGTCTCTTTGATGAAACAAGTCACCTGTTTCATTTTATAGGCAAATACAAATTTTCAAATTTATGACTGCAACCCCCCACAATTCAATGGAGTGAGTGTCTTGCCATATCCCAAGCCCTATGACATTAGCCCTGTGCTTGCTGCTGCCAACTCTGAATGAATGAAATACCACTTTCTTAATCATTTCTCTCCTTTGCTTCTTTGAACATCTGGATTATGTCCTCGGGACAGTTTTGGTTGCAAATGAGGGAAACCCTATTCAAACCAGCTGAAGCAAAAACAAATTGGTGTTTGTGGCAGTGGAATTTATTGGCTTCCATAACTGGAAAGAATGCAAGGGTAACTCACAGAACTAGAATTTTAAACAGGCATGAAAAGGAGCCACGATTCTTCCTCTCTGTTCATCTATTGTTTGTCTCTCTTTCTACTTCTTTTTAAGCATTAGCCTCTTTTTTTCCTACTGCAGACAGGCTTTCTTCGCTAGGTAGAGAACATGGCCACATGGCCAGCTTTGCAATTACAGTAGGAAAAAGCACCCAGATGCAATCTCAGGGAAGGACTGTGATTGGCTCGGGAGTGACATGCTTACCCACTGGGCCAATCACTTGTTAGGATGATCATGAACTATAATTGGCCAATCACTTATTAGGATGATCATTAACTATAATTGACCAGGACCCTCAAGCCAAGGTAGTGGCTGGGCCTATTGTTTCTTGGAAGGCCTGCTGGGAAGACAGAAAATAACCTCCAAGTCACTACACAGTGTTTTGATTTTTCACCATGGCAACGCTCTATAAACATTCCTGCATATCGACTCTTTCTTTGTCTTAACGATTGTCTTGTGGGAAATTCCCAAGTATAAGATTACTGCCTGGTGCTTACTAGAAATCACATGACATGTTTGTACTTTTGAAGCATGTTCACATCCAGTATCTTATTTGTGCCTCACACAAAAGCTTTGAGAAATAATAGAAAAGGAACTAGGTGCACAGAGGGGTTGAGTGACAGGTCCAGGGACACCTCACAGATGAGGGCAGGGGTGAACCCAGAGGCAGGGCCTCCTGACTCTTATTCCAGGGCTCTCCCCCTTAACACCATAATGTTTAGACCAGTGATGGCAGGGTTTAAGCCCATGTCAGCTCTGGCCTGTCTAAGGGAGGGAGCTTCGCCTGCTGTCTTCCCCGCTGAGGAGCTGGGCCAGCTGTCTTGAGCAGGTAGGCGGGCGGCCCTGACCTTCAGAGCCCGCTCGAGCTCTGGTGGGAGCTGTCCCTCCATCGCACCTGGCATCGTCCCAGTGGGCACTCTCGGCACGCAGTTCCTCCAGGACACTGTGAAGATGCCTCAGCGTGAGCAGAAGTCTCTGGTCTTGCACCTGCATCTCAGACTGGAAGAGAGAAGGAGTCTGGGAGGGACTGTGCATAGTGCCACATGCTTCCCACAAGGCGCATTTGCAGCACTCGTTCATTGGATCTCCCCTTGCGAGCTGCATTACCACACAGAAATTGTGCCCGCCGAAGCTTTAGTTTCTTGATATGCAGAATGGGACACAAACACCTACCTGGCAAGGCTCTTGTGAGGACTGAACGAACTATCCCACTGGAAACCACTCTCTAAAATGTGTCATGCTGGGCTACCGAGATCTGTGATTATCCACTACATCATCATCATCAACATCATTATCATTCAATATTATTATTCTTATTTACAACCTCACCATATCTTTTAATCCTCACTGTAGCAAACGAATATTTCTATAGCTATTAAGATGATAATGGCTTCATATTAAGGCAAAGTAGAGAAAACCCTGTAGGCTGGCAGGAACCCTTTGGAACAGTGGTTCTCAACATGATATCTAGGGACCCCTTGGGTCCTGGAAACCCTTAAGGGGCTCACAAAGTCAAAATTATTTTCATAACGATACTAAGAGTTTATTTGCCTTTTTCAATTTCAGTTTCTCAGGAGTGTAAAGTGGAGTTTTCCAGAAGCTACATGGTGTGTGATAACGCAAAGATTGAATGAAGAAACAGACATGAGATCCAGCTACCTTCTATTAAGCCCAGCATTACAGAGATTTGCAATAAGTAAAACAGTGCCACTCTTCTCATTAATGTTTGTTTTGAAAAACAGTTATTTTTAATAAAATTATTTTATTAACGCATAATGAGTTTGTTGTTTACATGCATTAATAAATGAACATTAAAAACTCACTTTTGGTTTCTAATTTAGTAAATATTGATAGATATAACTCACATAAACAAAAGCTTTCTGTGTTCTCAATAATTTGTAAGAACATAAAGGGATCCTAAGACCAAAATGTTGAGAACCTTTGTGCTAGAATTCTCTACCATCATTACTTACTGTGCCCCCCACCACCACTCATTCTCTGCCCTTGGGCATTTTTTCCCCATATATTCTCTCTTTTTAGATATTAAAATGCTATTTTTCTGACTAGGTAATTCTTATACATGTCACAAAATTTAAAAGGTACAAAAGAGTATAGAGTTAAAAATGTCCTCGACTCCTTGTCCTATCCCACTGCTTCCCCAGAAGCAACCATGGTGAACAGTTCCCAGTTTTCCTATGAGGCCTATGCACACAATTAATCCATATTAGTTAGTATTAGTTAGTTAGTTAACTAGATTAGTAGAATTACTTCTTAAGTATTCGCAATCTCTCTTTTGCTCTCTGAGAGATCATTATTAACCTTCTTTCTCCATTAAAAATAATATTTTTATTTTGGGAACAAACTAATCACTTTACAAATGAGAAGATAAAGGGGTTTCTTCTACTCAAGCACTAGCAATACCACCAAGAGAGTAGGTAGCTACATGAAGGGGAAGGTTTAGACTAGGTGTGGTGGCGGAGTTCATGGGTCAATGTGGCCAAGTTATGGTGTCCAGTTGGGTGGTCAAGCAAGTGCTGCCTGCAGTCAGGTGGTGGCATCTGGGGCTGATGACATCTACAGTCAATGAGAGAGCTTCATTCAACCAGCTGAGGGCCTTAAAGGGAGAACCGATGACTTCAGCAAGCAGAAAGCAGAAGCCAGCCAGCTGAAGTAGCTGTGGCCTGCCTTTGTGGAATTCAGACTTGCAAATCTCCACAGTTGCATGAGCCAATTCATATAATCTTTTCTTTTGGAGGGGGCGGGAGGGAGGGTGCATGGTCTGGGAATTGAACCCGGGTCTCCCACGTGGAAGGAGAGCATTCTACCACTGAACCACCGGTGCACCCTGTATAATCTTTTAATATTTATGTATCAGGTTTGTTTCTCTACTGCACCCTGATTAATACACCAAGGCTTACCCCTTGGGGCTGCAGGGAACAGGCAGGGACTGCCAGGTGAGAAGTGGGTGGGTTGCACTTGCTGTTGGCCCAAGAGGGAACAACGTTCCTCGGTCTAGCCCAGGGGGATCATACAAGGAGGCAGGCCCTATGTGGTCATATCTCCCCAGTGCTCAAGAGAAGTCAGAAATCTGGATCTTTATGTGACCTCTCCAAATTTTTAAATGATGGCAAATATGGTTTAAAAAATATTATTTGAAACTGTGCAAACCCCCTCCCCCCAAAACAAGCAAACACACAAACAAACATATGTATGAGTTGGATTTGGCCTGGAGTCACAGGTTTTCATCCTTGGTTTTAGACAAAGTGCAAAGAAGGGTTTGGGGTGCAGCCTCTTCCCACAAATAACAATGGTGGGTGCAGTTTATGAAATGGGCCGGGACCCTCTATACCTCACCTGACCCTGTGGGGAAGGCCGGATAACTCCCCTTCCCTGCTGAGAAAAGTTAAAGGGGCCAAGGTCTCAGCTTAGGTGGGCATCGTTCAGGAGAGCATGGGGAGGTCTGCTGCCCAGCATCTGGATGCCTGAAGACCATGGGAAGCTGCAGCCCCTGGAGACAGGAACCCCAGGTTCCAAGAGAAGCCCAGTTGGAACAACCCCCCCTGGCTAGGATGAAGACAAAGTTGGGTCCCAGTTGGATTGTTGCTTGGCAACCCAGAAAAAGCCACCAGAGTCATGTTCACACAATCCTGTCTGTCCCTCCCGAGAATGAGGAGCTGACACATTGTTACATGAACCCTGGGTACCTTCTGAGATTCCCGGTACTGCCTCCTTCTCTCTCTTGCTGGTGTCCCAGGCACTCTGGGGCACCCTTCCACATTTGGATTTGAAGAAAACACCACAATGAAAGGCAAGAGGTGCAACTGCCACCAAGAGCCAAGAAACATAACACGTAAGTTCAGGAGAGCTGGTGTCTTGTGGGGCAGACCTTGGCCAGCGCAATGGGAGACAAGAATGGGCTTGGTAGATAAATTTCCTTTCCTTTCTTTCTTCCCCAAGGTACAGTTTCACCTTCAACCCCTGCGAAGAAATCCTTCCACCTCCTTCGGAAGTGGTAGCCAGCTCAGTAACACAACACATGACCTCCCATAGCATTGGTCTTTGCCTCAGTTCCCTACCTCTCCCATTCTCACCTCCTTGAGTTTGTACCTCCAAATGAATTCTTTGTATCTTAATTCTTATTTGAGCCTCTGTTTTCTAGAGGACCAGCCTAAGACAGCAGATACACTCCATGTCCTCCTGGATGAGGATGTAATAGCTGATGTGGATATGCTAAGCATGCTCAAAGGATCCTTACTGAATCCTTACTACGACCCTTGGAATAATGATTTTATGATAAGGAAACTAAGGCTGGAAAAGGGTAAGCTGCTTGCTGGAGGCCACACAGTAGCAGAGCTGGGCACATACTCAGGAACTCGGTGTCATTTCAAACCCAATCCGGCAGGCACTACACACAGCGCTTCTGATGCAGGCCGCGGCCTATTTATCCCAGCACCTGAAACTGCAGTTGTGCGCTGTGTGGCTGGTCCCTGAGGGGTCCCTGGGGGGGCCACAGCCCAGCCTGCAGCCTCCCAGCCTAGGAGTATACATTACATCCAGGGAACGTTGGAAAAGATGAGACGGGGCCCGTAAATGGAAGAAAAGCAATGCCTTACCAGTTCCTTTCTTAGCCACTCCAGGGTCTGCCCAAGATTTGGGGTTGTCTTTTCTGCTGTTTTCATCTCGGTATTCTTAGAAGAGACCTTGACGTTGACCTGGTCGTGGGCCTGAGGAACCCTGGATTTCTATGGTCTCCCACCTTCTTCAAGCTGGAAGTAGGGTCTGGCCAAGTCAGAGGAGAGAGCTAATGAGAACAGGAAATGGCTCGCGTTAGAAAATGTCTTTTTTTTTTTTAAAGAGCTTTCGTGCTCTGAACAGAAGGAGGAAGGGAGGGAAATCGTTAAGGGTACAGGTCCCTGTTGGCTCTAGAAGCCAAGAAGATTTGATGCCCAGGATGACAGAGCCTGTAAAGATGGCAATAACATTAATGATGATGATAATAAGTGTTATTATTGTTATGAAAACGTTATAGCCCTTTCTAAGGGCTTGTTTTGCTTTCCAGGTGTATATTATCTCATTTTGGGCAGACACCCCTGCTGGGTCGCCAGTCTTCCTCTCTGTCATCTATTATAGAGTCCAGATAACAGGAAATGCTGTCCAGGGTCCCTCACTTCCCATGTGATTCATTTCTAGCCAGTGAGATAAAAGCATAAATTTGCTGTTAAACTTTTACCTCCCTGATAAAAGGGAAATGTCACGGATACTTCTCCTTTACTCTTATTTTCCACCCTTCCTCCTGCCTTGTAAGTAGATACAACACCTGGAACTAGAATAATCATCCCACTGCATAAGACAAAGGTAAAAAAAAAATGTCAGAGACATTTGAAATCATCGAGTCACGGAATCAGCAATGGTATATTCCCACCTTCAGACTTCCTGTTATGTGAGACATAAACCCTGTTGTTAGTTGGGCACTCTGTTACTTGCAGCCAAACACAGTCCAAACTCACTAATTCTTCTTTTTTTTAAGCTAGAAAATCACGGTTAATTTTGTAAAACATATCCAAGCCGAGGACACACACGTACGTCATGAACAAAAAAATAATACATTCCAGAAAGGGGTGAGCCCATCCTGAGAGAGAAGAGACCCACAGCATCTGACATCCCCAGTGGAGCAGCAGGAAAAGGAGGAATCTACCAAAGATGGGAGGAGGGAGAAACCAACTGAACATACATCAAGCTTTTAATGGCCACATAGGGGGTGATGCTTTATTTTAGGATCCTGAGGGACCCAGGCATGGAGGAAGTCTCCACAGATGTGCTGACTCGGTTCTGCGACCCTTCAACAAATAAGTATATCAACAGCAGGGGACAGGGAAGGTTGGCTGGGAGAGACTCCATTCATCATACACACAGAGAGCCTCCTTCTCCATAGGCAAGGCAACAGCCCTCTGAAGATTGAAATAGGACACGAACTGTGAAAAACCCCTCCAAGGCACTTCTTGAGGTGGCAGAACAGAGATCTCCTCATGGTTAGGAAAGATGGTAGTTGGGCTATAAAGTATAAAGATACCTCCAGTTGCCCATTATCAACCTCACACCTCTCAATTCCAAATCCTTTCCTCAGGAGCTGCTCCTTGGACTGAACGCTGTAAGCATTTCCTCTTTGCCAGCTGGCCTGATGTCAAGCATTCTCAATAGCAGGACACTGTGGGAGGAAGGGATTCCTCCTCCTGGTTATTATGGGTCTCATTTTGCTTCTCCTGACTTCCTCCATGGCTGCCTGTGGAGTGGCGGGGGTGGGGGCAACTAGTGGTATATATGCCCATGAAGATTCATTGTCACTCCAGTGGATGGTTTTGCATTTTGAGTGGCTTCTCTGCTGACAGATTCCCAGGACTAGCAGACATTACAAAGGGTGGCTACTCAGCCCTGTCCACCTATATCTAGGGGTAGTAGTGCTTCCAGCTTATGAATCCCAGCTGTGGCTCCCTGCTGTCCAGCTTCAAGTCCAGCAGCACTCAGTGGGAGGCCTCCTGTTTCGGTTTGCTAACGCTGCCAGAAGGCCATATGCCAGAAATGGACTGGCTTTTACAACGGAGATTTATTAAGTTACATGTTTGCAGTTCTAGGGCCATAAAAATGTCCAAACTAAGGCATCCAGAGAAAGACACCTTGACTCTGAAGAAAGGCCAATGACACCCGGGTTTCCTCTGTCACATGGGAAGACATATGGCAACGTCTGTTGTCCTCTCCCAGCTTCTAGTTTCAAACTGTTCTCTCTGCTCCTGTGGGTCTTTCTGGCTTCCCCTGGGGCATTTTCTTTCTGCATCTCCAAACGTCTCTCTCTTGGTTTCATCTCTCTGCTCTCTGTGTCAGCTCTACACTATTTCATCTTCACAACACACTCTGAAGTGGGAATTCTTTAATTCTCTCTTTCAACAAACACTTACTGAGTGCCTACTGGGTGTCAAGCTTTGCTTTAGGCCCTGGAGATACAGCCCAAAATCAGACAAGGTTCTTGCTTTCCTGAGGCTGACATTGACATCCTAGTGATGGAGATAACCATAACCAGTAATCACACTAATGCTATGATAAAAATAAAATAGGGTTAATTCCTCACATCAGGTGTTTTTTTTTTAAGTTTATATATATTTTTTTAAGAAGACAAAAAAAAATGCAATTAGAGCCACCAAAAATGGATATCTTAGTTAGCTTAACCATAGGTGTTATGGTCAGATTCATGTGTCAACTTGGCCACGTGGTGGTACCTGTTTGTCTGGTTGGGCAAGTGCTGGCCTGTCTGTTGTGATGAGGACATTTCATAGAATTAGATCATGATCACGTCAGCTGCATCCACGGGTGACTGCATTTGTAATCAGCCAAGGGGAGTGTCTTCTACAATGAGTAATGCTTAATCTAATCACTGGAAGCCTATTTAGGAGGATTCAGAAGAGACAGGCTCTTCCTGCTTCGGCTGGTGAGCCTCTCCTGTGGAGTTCATCCAGACCCTCCATCGGAATCGTCAGCTTCACAGCCTGCCCTGCGGATTTTGGACTCTGCGTTCCCGCGGTCACGTGAGACACTTATATCAATTTTATATTTGCGAGTGTTTCCTGTTGATTCTGTTTCTCTAGAGAACCCTAACTAATACAATAGGTATATTTAAATATAGTATCCATATAATCATTGTAAAGCCTGTGTTTGCCCCGTGTTTCATAAGCCAATTTTAAATTAAAGCAATAAGGAAAAAAAATCTACAAGTTCAGATAGCAAAATTCTTAAATTCTAAGTATTAAATACTAACTCAGATACCGTTTGGTCAGCTGTCCAAATTGTGAATGTTCTTAAAATATCAAGCAGAAAGTCCTTACAAATGTCTGTATTGCTATAAGTAATGACCTATGTTACTAAATAGTTTCTTGATTTCAGGAAAATACTCACATACGGTTTTAATTTTTTTTTTTTAATTTATGCTATTCACACAAAGTAGGAGCTTCAGACCAGTAATTAACATAAAGAATGATCTCAGGCAAAGAGCTGAGGTGACTGGCAAAGGAAACTCTACCCATTTTAGAGGGGTTTCCCTCAATCCAGCCTACCTAAGATAACTACAGATCATGCTCCTGTGAAGTTGAACTCAATTGAAAAATGATAAAACACACAAGGAAACCATACCCCATAAGTTCGAGTCAGCACACACTTTCAACAGTAGGATTCAATTCCCCAAGAACTCCAGATAGTAAAATCAAATGGAGATAATAAAAAGGTACATTGAAAAGAATTAAAGAACTGAAATAAGGATCCAACACATTAGGGGGGAAAAAAGACTATTATAAAGGGAAGATTTGAAAAAAAAAAAAACTAAATGGAACTTAGAGCAATAAAAAATTATAGTAAATGCTTAATAAATTACAGAAAAAAGATGGAAGGCCTTTAGTGTAGCCCCAGAAACTAGAGCTAGGGCCACTGGGCACAGGAGATAGGACTCAATAGGAGGAAGGTGCTACTAAAAATTCTTCCAGGCAGTAAGCGCTTGGCCAGCAGAGTGTAGAAGCCCAGCCCAGATGATGAGGGAGGCTCGAGAAGGGACTCCACCAGCTCAGACATGGGACTGGACGCTCCTTCCAAGTGCGAGAAGACTGGGCAGGAAAGGGTGCTGTGTATGGAGCCAGGGTGCCGGTTCTAACCCCGGCTCTGCCAAACTTCCTCCATGACCGTGGGTCTCATCCTTTCTGTCTCTAGGCATAACGGGGCTCAAAATAGTTGCTAAATCGTATTGTAAGGAACAGCACATTTTGTGCATCCTGAGGTTTGCAGACTGAGATGCATTCTGACTTCCACTTGCAGACAAAATTTTGTATGTAATTTCTCCTAATTCACCTGTCACTCTTCAGTACCAAAGAGGAGCTGAGAAACTTACCTGCCATATTCCTACCTGAACACGGAGGCCGAAATGGTGCCTCTCAGGCAGGACACGAGGCTTTGCGTCATGTGACCCTGTAATCACGTGACCACTGCCTGGATGGTGGAAACAACCCTTTCCCATACTGCATTCCTTCCAGTAACAATGGTTTATGTTAGCACATGCCTTTGAGGCTGGGATGGTCTGCCTCCGACTGCAGATCAGCAGGTCTGAGTCGGCCGCTCAAGTCCCTTGGTTCCTCCTCCTAGAGTCATCTGGCTGCTGGGGCATGCTCTTCCCAGGGGCGGTGGCAAAGGGTAAGCAAGCAAGTGGAACCGCACAAGCCCTCTTAAAGACTAGGCTTGGAACCCACACATTGTCAATTTTGCCGTGTATCCTTAGGCAAAGCAAGTCAAGTGGCCAAGTCCAAAGGTAAGGGATAGGGTGTCCCCTCTGCCCACAATGGGATCTTACGTGGGTGGAGTCAGGGAGGAGTGAAGAAGTGGGATCAACAATTCTGTAGCTTCTGTAGGAAGTTAGCGCAGTAGTGGGGCCACAGAAGGAAGGCAGAAAACACAAGCCAGGAGGTGGCAGGAGCTGAAAGGAAGAAGTCTTGCTGGGTGGCAGTGGCAGGAGGCACAGAAAGAACTAGAGAACAGATGAGCTCAGAATGAGACTTGAAGGATAATGTAGGACAACCACATGTATTGATTTTCTATTCTGGACCAGACAGGGGGCTAAGCCCTTGACATCCATAACCTCGTTTCATTGTTTCATTCTCAAAACCTAATGATTACAGTTCCCAAACTGTGCGCCAAAGACACCCTGAGGCAGCAGACTCACAGGGGTGCTACAAAATATTTTTAAAATTTGAGGAAAATACAGTGACATCTGTCAGATACCCTGCACAGTACTACTATTAAGTTGAACCTAAATAAGTTGAACCTAAATAAGTTGAACATAAATAATATAAGTTGACCTAAATATTTAAAAAACAGAACTGTATTTCTTTGGGTTTGGGGCATTATGAAAAAAAAATACTGAGATACTAAGGGTTCTATAAACTGAAAATTTGGGAACCTCTGCCCTACGAGGCAGGTGCCATTGTTATCTACATTTTATAGATAATTACAGAGGGATCCTATTATTTATTAACTCCTTTTTACGGATGAGGAAATGGAGGCTCAAAGAGGTATGCAAGTAAACGGCAGAGCTGGAATTAGACCCTGTGCTCTCTGTGTGGGGAGGGTTTTGTCTGTTGCCTGGTGAAGGGCCAAGCAGGACTCAAGCCTCAGTACTTACGTGCATATGAGCTCTCGCAGTAGAGCCTGGCTCTCTCTCTTTAACCTCTGGCGCTGATGCCTAATTACATTGGAAAGCCATTTCTTGTGGTTAACTTGTTTTGATGCACTTTCATTTATTTTTAATCCCACTCTTAGGGCTCTGGCACTGAGCACATTTTATTTCACAGGCCCAGAAAAGTCTGGGCCCATGAGGATGAGGAGAGGTGGAGCCAGGAGGCCTGGGAGAGGAAAAGGACTTAAACCGTTGAGTGAGGAAGTGGGCCATCCATTCATTCACCCAGATGCCCCACCCGCTTCCCTATGCCCCGTCCCTCTCTAAACGCTGAGGGAATAGCAATGAGCAAGGAAGAAGGAAGCCTCCCCTGACCCTGCGGGGCTTATGGTCCAGCTAGGAAGAGGTTCCATCAACTGGTTCAAAACTCTCACGTCATAGCACAAGCAGGGCACAGGTTTATGTGGAATAAATAGACAAATGAATGAGTAAATTTGAAAATGGGGAGACAGGAGTTCAGATGAGGGTGTGTGCTGCCCAAGTAAGTCAGCGGTTGTAGTAAAAATCGAAGGTTATTCCTCAATATCTCTTTCCCCTTTCACGCATGGCAAAAGCCAACATTTTCCCAGATTCCCTTACAGTTAATGTGGTCATGTGACTAAATCCTGGCCAGTGGGATGTGAACAGAAGTGATGTGAGCCATTTCTGGGATGTGCCTTTAAAAGGACGGTGGGAGCCTGTCCCCTCCCCTCGTCCTCTTTCTGATGACTGGAATGTGGCCATAAGGGCTGGAGCTAAAGCAACCATCTTGGACCCCAAGATCCTCTGTGATTGGTGAACTTGCCATGGCAGCCTGAACTACTAAGGAGAATTTTACAAGAGAGAGAAATAAGTTCTCTTTTACTGAAGATACTATTATTTGAGTCTCTTTAAAACAGATGCCAGCCTGATGTCTTAACAACGTAGCAGCAGAGACAGCAGCAGAAGCCAGGTTCCCTGCCTTCCCACTCAGGTCCTTTCCGTAAACTCCCTACCCAGGTACTTAAGTGTTTTATTATCTCCAAACGTGTGCAGGTTTGAAGATGTTACATGCCCCAGAGAAGACCATGTTCTTTTTTATTATTATTATTGTGATATTGCTTTATTGCCGTGGTCTGGAACAGAACCTGGGATATCTCTGAGGTATGTCTATATGCAAGGACAGAAGAAGGGGCTCATTGAAGGTTGCTTTGGTTTTCTAAAGCTGATGAAATGCAATATATCAGAAATTGGTTGGCTTTTACGGTGGGATTTTTTTTTTAGGCCATGTTTTTTAACCCATGCTTGTGGGTGCATGGATTTCGATTAAGTTGTTTAGATTGTTTCAATTGTGATATGGCCCACCCAATTCAAGGTGGGTCTGAATCCTTTACTGGAGTCCTTTATGAGAGAATAAAAGTCAGAGGAGTTTGGAGAGCGCTCACAGAGAAACACCCGAAGAGAACTGAGAGAGGAAAGCCCCTGGAGGAGCCGAGAGAGCCATTGAAACCAGAACCCCAAGAGAAGGACCAGCAGACACCAGTTATGTGCCTCCCCATGAGACAGAGGTGTCCCACATGCCAGCAGCCTTTCTTCATGCCTCAGTTTGGACATTTTCATGGCCTTTGAACTATACATTTGTAAACTAATAAATCCCCATTGTAAAGGCTATTTCTGGTATATTGCATTCTGGTAGCTTTAGCAAGCTGAAACAAAGGGGTTCTCTTGTCCATGACTTTTTCTGCTCCTCACAACGGTTCTGTGAAGGACATAGCAGAGAGAGGGTTTCTATGATTCCCATAGGTTAGGGAGGAAAACTCAGATGCAAGACGTATAGGTAGTCTGTCCTAAGACACACAGGACCATCCAAGTTGGCCCCATCTCCTGGATGGAGCAATTAGACCGAGAGATGTTGTGGAGGTCTACCCCATGCATGGACAACATCTAGTCCACAGATCTTCCCATCCTCGGGGCTGCTCCTCTCCTAACCCAGGTAACTTACCACTCAGCCTCACTTTGTGAAATACAAATAAGGTGGAAGTCTAGCAGAGAGAAGCTTCCAACTGTGAGAACCTTCAAGCCCTCCCACTACCTCTTCCTACCTTGCATGCACGTGCCATTCTGCTAACAAGAGGGAGTATGGGGCTGGAATAGAAGTTGACCACCTCTCCCATGGCTGCATAGCCCAATCTAGCAGGTCCTCCCTTTTGCCCAAACAAGCAAGGCCAATAATTCATCTGCAGGCTGACTGTGCAGCCTCTGTACTCATGGGTCCTAACATATGTGCCCTGTACCCCTGTGCCCTGTAGTAAATGCTGCTGGGGCTCTACCCTTACCCCCTATATGTGCCTAACTCTTCCTGCTGCAAGCACCTCTGATTTTCTGCTTGAGGAACATGCTCCACCTGTGCAGAGGACAGGTGTCAGTGGATAAATACCCCAGTTCCCTTGATCTTCAGGTGGAACAACCCTGAAGGGCCCAGCAGGATTGAGCCCCATTGCCCCTAGCACTAACTTACTGCTCACTGATGCTCAATAGTGTACTGGATGCCTTTCCTTCCAGCTCACTTCCCCACTTCTCTACTGGGCTTCCTGGGACCACCTCCCCAAAATCCACTTGCACTCACATTCTTGTCTTGGGTCTACTTCGGGAGGAACAGAGCCTCTGACACGGCCTGGCCATATGTACCCTGCAAACACGGGTCCCACACGCCTCCTTTCTGCGGGCATCCGCTGGTGTCCCTGGGTGTCCTGAATGCAAGTGCTCTAGCCCTTCTGCTTTGTACATGTATGTCCTAGACACGCCTGTCTCATGCCTACGTGCCCGGCACCCTGGGTCTTTCTGTTGGGGAAGAAGAGTAGCCCTGACTCCCGTTCAGTGGTAGAGTCTGGTGATGCAAAGCTGTTGGATGACAAGTCAGAGTCAAGTCGATAGACTACAGCATTTTATATCGGGCACCAAAAGTTTTGTTGTGGCACGGAAGCTGGATTACTTGCAAAAACTGAAGCAGCTTCGAGTTTCTAGGATGACAAACGATGTTGATAGACTTTGTGTCTATCAAAGGAAGTTGGCTTGAGTTCAATTGATTAGATGGGGATTTGTCCGTCTTACAGAGGTGAGCTTAGGGCAGGCAGGCTTTACTGTGTACCGGGTCAGACGTACCTAACTAGAGGCTTGATTGGTTATCTGGGTTGGCTGTCTTGGTGGGGATTTCAAATTTCAGAATATTTTGAAAGGAAACTCAAGAGGGAGTTCAAAGAGGAGATGGGGCACGGGTGTTTGCTTTCATTTTGGTTTTGGCTCTGAGGGGCCCCCGGGGCTTCCTCTGTGATTTTATGAGGACGGTGGGAGGTACACCCTTGGCCTCAGATAGCCTTGGGTGTGACTCTGGGCCAAGTTGCTCAACTGACTCAAGTCCCAGTTCCCATCCCTGGTGAATGAGCCCCAGGGAACCGTCAGAGCAGGAGAAGGGGGCAGGAGAGACAGTCCAGAGGAGCCCTAGCACAGGGCAAGGAACACAAGGTTTCACCAAGGCTTCTCTTCTCCTTCTCCTCTCTTCTTGCACCCACCGTCTCCTTGGGAAATGGCTTTAATCCAGCTAACCTCCTCGGTGCCAGGCCCTGGGCTGGGGGGAGGAGGCACACAGGAGCCCAGCCCTCAAGGAGGTGCCAGGTGGAGGCCCTGGCTCTCCCAGGGCTAAGCCATCATGGGAATATGGGTTGTGATTTCCCTTCTTCTCCTACTCCCCTCTTTTCTCTTTCCAGGGCAGGGAGAGAATATAGCACCCAAGTTTTCCACTCTCCAAGGCTGGGAGCTTCAGACCAGAGCAGGTGGAGAGGAAGGGAACACCAGCCAGGCCGCGTGAGGGTGTGCGTGCTGGCGTGGGTGTGCCTATGGACACTCTCTCCGGGGCCTGGAGGGTGGCCACCAATTCATTTCCTCAAGTCCCTGAACCACACTCCATTACAGTGATGCTGGGGCTGCTCCGTAAAAGCATCAAAGCTCCAGCAAAACCATATGAGCCAGGCTGGTGCCAGGGGCTAAAAATGAAACAAGTAAACAACCTCGAACACCAGAATTCAGCAATGTGCTCAGAGACGGAGGAAACCTGAGTGGGGCAGAGACGAGTAGGCATGCGCTTGATTAGCCCTGGCACCGTTCATCTGTCAGAGGCCTCCCAAAACACTAGATTTTTACATACCACCTCTACTTTGATTTACTTATATTTCTCCTTAAAATGACAGTATGCCATAGGCATAGTTCTTCTGAGTGACAGATTACCCCATGTAATTGTAGCTTATGCAAGATAAAAGTTTATTTCTCTCTCCCATAAAAGTATGGGGAACCATTCCAATTTGGTCACTTCCTAATCATTCCGGAACCATATTCTTTCTATTTTATTGCTCCCCCATCCTAATGTGCTTTCTAGGTGGTCCAGGATGTCTGCTCAGCCCTCAGTTCTGCATCCTGGCAGCATGAAGGACAAAATGGGGAGAAGGATAGCGTACCCCTTTCCTTTAAGAACACTGGATGCATTTTGCCCGCACACTTCCTCTGAGATCCCAATGGCTTACTGTCCGCTTGGCCATACCTAGCTGCAAGTGAAGCGGGAAATGGAATTCTTGTTCTGGGTGCTGTGCCAGCTATCAATCAAGGATCCTTTGTCCAGTGGAAGAAAGGGAGTGTGACTATTAAGGAAACCAGCAGAACCTGTTGCACCAATTTTATGCAGACTCATATTTTTTCTTGCCCTCACTCTAAGAAATATCATCCATGATATCTCTTGTTTCATGAACTATTATATATTTTTCTAAAGCACACGAAAATAAATACCTAGCCATTAAATGAATGCATTTATACATATGTGCATGCATACAGATATAGGTAGAGACATTAGAAATACAGATATAGTATAGGTGGTGGGAGACTGCTGCTTTGGTAGCCCCCAGTGGGATTCATTCCTTATGTGGACCCCTCCCCTTGCATCTGGACTGACTGTGACCTGCAATAAACAAGAGAATCCAGGTGGGAAAACACTATGCCAGTCCCAAGCCTCAGCATCTTCTTCTTTTGTGCTCTGGGGAAGGTTGACCACCATTGTGTAACGAAGCCCAGGCCAGCCACATGGGGAGCCCAGGTGGAGGACAACAGAAAAACACAGCTGTACAGTGAAAACCAAGCCCCACCTGACCCAAGTCTGAGTTTTTCCAGCCAGCTTCTGACGGTTTGTGCCTCTCCAGCTAATACCACATAGAGTAGAGTTGAGCTGTCCCTGCCAAGTCCTGGTCCAATTGCAACACTGTGACCAAATACAAGATTTTTTTCAAGTTGCTAAATTTGGGGGTGGTTTGTTGTGCAGCAATAGATAATCAAACACTTATTTATCTATAGAACACCCTAAATCATTTTACATATCACCACCCTTTGGAAAATCCTGGATTACGTGATGTTCTAATGTTCTATAAGGGGTGTCCATTCTCTCTCTTACAGACCCACACATTTCCACTGATACATGAATACATACAGATGCAGCTAATTGTTTGAGGACATGTTGTGTGCCTAGATGACCACAGTGATCCCCCCAGATGGTCTCTGTGTTTTCTCCCCTGTCCCCTTGCACTGTAGTCAGAGGGGAATGTTCCCAAACTGTAAATCTGATCACCTCAAATCCCTTTTTTTATCACCCACTGCAATATCCACCGTGGGGGTCTTCTTAGGTCCAACTGCACATTCAGACTCAAAAGATGACCATGAACCACACTTGGCCATGGCCCACTCTGAAAGATGTAAGACAGAACCCCAGCTTGCTAGGGGGGCAGCATCAAGCAGTTCCTCTTGGTTGGAGTCCTCGCTGTGGCCCAGCAGAGAGGCACAGCTCAGGTGCAAGGTCCCATCGGGTGGCTGGAGAAACCATTCTGGTCTAAAAGCTGCACGCTCCACGGGAGCCAATATCTTTACCTGCCCAGTTACATGAGTCACCATGTTCAGGAAGCCTAAAGTGTGGCTTCTCACTTGGTTTTTATAGTTCCTTAAGGTCCAGATGCAACTTACCAATCAGAGGCCCTTTTTTAAAAAAAGAATATATTTTTGTTGAGAAATCTTCACACATATGCAGTCCATGCATGGTGTACAATCAATGGCTCACATCATCACATAGTTGTGTATTCATCACCATGATCATTTTTAGAACATTTGCATCACTCCAGAGAAAGAAATAAAAAGAAAAAACTCATACATCTCATACCCCTTACCCTTTCAGCTCATTAACCACCAGTATTTCAATTACCCAATTTTTTTACCCTTATACCCCCCTATTATTTATTTATTTTTATCCTTTTTTTTTTTTTATTCATCTGTCCATACCCTGGATAAAAGGAGCATCAACCTGTCAGCTGAGAGGTTCTGGAAACAATGATACCTCTGTAGCAACAAGCACATCTGGCCACCAGATCTTGGTTTCTAATACCATTCTCAAAAAAAAGGAGCCAGGCTCCTTGGAAAAAGAGCTAAATCTGAGACTGGGGTGGGAAATAAACTAGATAAGTCTGTAGAGCCAGAAAATAAGGAAGTACATACTAAACAACAACAATTACCACACAAAAAAATAATGATGGGGTTTCATCAAAGAGACACAGGGTTTTCACAATCACACAGTCACATTGTAAAAGCTATATCATTCAAGAAGCAAGGCTAATGGAACACAGCTCAACAGTTTCAGGTATTTCCCTCCAGTCACTCAAATACACCATAAACTAAAGAGAGCTCTCTATATAAGGCAGAAGAATAACCTCCAGGATAACCTCTTGACTCTGTTTGAAATCTCTCAGCCATTGACACTTTATTTTGTCTCATTTTTCTCTCTTCTCCCTTTTAGTCAAGAAAGCTTTCTCAGTCCCATGATGCCAGGTCCTGGTTCATCCTAGGAGTTCTGTCCCACACTGCCAGGGAGATTTATATCACAGAGAGTCATGTCCCATGTAGTGGGGAGGGCAGTGAATTTATCTGCTGAGTTGGCTTACAGAGAGAGGCCATATTGGAGCAACAAAAGAGGCTTTCTGTGGGGTGACTCTTTGGCATAATTATAAGTAGGCTTAGCCTACCCTTTGCAGAAATCAGTTTCATAGGAGTGAACCCCAAGATCGAGGGCTCAGCCTATTGATTTGGTAGTCCCCACTGCTTGCGAGAATATCAGGAATTCTCCAAATAGGGAAGTTGAATATTTCCTCCTTTCTCCCCAGTTCCCCAAGGGAACTTGGCAAATATTTTTTTATTCACTACCCAGATTATTCTGGGATGTACTGGGACATCACACTAACCTGCACAAACCAACAAGATTTCATGCCCTATTCAAGATTCCATGTACTTATGGTATTCAACTAAACTGCAGAGGTCCTTTTTTTTTCCAAAAAAATCACTTTATTTTATAGGACAGATATATTTTTAGATATATTTTAGGACATTTATTATAACTCATGAGCCAATATTGATACGTTATTAACTGACGTCCCTACTTTATTTGGATTTCCTTACTTTTAATCTAATGTCTTCTTCCAACCCAGGATACCACATTACATTTAGTTCCATGTCTCCTTGAGCTCTTCTTGGCTGTGACAGCTCCCCAGATCTCCCCTGCTTCTGGTGACCTTGATAGTTTGGGGAAGTACTGGTTAGATATTTTGTAGAATGTCCCTTTATTGGAATCTGGTATTTTTCTCATGGTTAGACTGGGGTTATTAGTTTTGGGAAGAAATAACACAGGGGTAAATTGCTATTCTTGTGACATCAGATCAAAGGTACAGACTGTCAATATGATTTACGACCATTGATGTTGGAAGGAAGTCACTGCCTGCAGCCCATTCTTACGGGGTGAGGAGTTATGTTCCATCTCCTAGGGGGTGAGGTGGTGAATAAATTATTTGGAATTCTTCTTCATGACATATTTGTCTTTTATCTCCCACTTATTTATTTATTCAATCATGTATTATACCAGTATGGACACATGGATATTTATTTCATAGTTTCGGTTATAATCTAATACTACTTTATTTTCTTGCTCATCTGGTTCCAGCTTTTCCCACTGAAAACTCTATCAGTGGGTCCCTGTGTCTCTTTGATGAAACCCCATCATTATGGTTTTTTTGTGGTAATTGTTGTTGTTTAGTACGTACTCCCTTATTTTCTGACTCTACAGACTTACCTAGTTTATTTCCCACCCCAGTCTCAGATTTAGCTCTTTTTCCAAGGAGCCTGGCTCCTTTTTTTTGAGAATGGTATTAGAAACCAAGATCTGGTGGCCAGATGTGCTTGTCGCTACAGAGGTATCATTGTTCCCGGAACCTCTCAGCTGATAAAACAAGGAAATATATGTGTGTGTACTAACTTGAGTAATAAATATTTCTGTTGTAATAATCTGTACTCTATTAGGCTAAATAAGAGTTCATAATGATATCTCCAACTTTAATCCATTACCGCATGGATCATTCTTAGCCTCCTCCTCAAGAGTCATTTTTATCATTAGCAATGTTGCCTAGTAACATAGTAGCTACTTGTTTATCTGTTTCCACGGAAACAGACTAGCCAGTTAACCAGAGGTTAAATTCTTAAGCAAAAGAGGAAAGGGCTTTGTTAGTCCTTTATCCACACTCATTTGTGTCTCCACATTGCTGTGAGGACAAAGAATAAACCCCCTTCCCTGGCCTACAAGGATCTTCAATGGCCTGGCCAGCTGACATGCTCAGGCTGACCTCCTACCATGTTTCTTATTGAGATCCACTCTAGTCTCCTTCAACCCCTGCATTCACCATCCTCCCTTCTGTTCCAGGGCCTTTGCACATGCCAACCTCTCTGTTGGCCCTTTCTCCCTGGCCCTTCACCTGGCTACGTCCAACTCATCTTTCCAATTTCAGCTCAATGTACAGTTCTGCAGGGAAGACTTCCTGTGATCCCCCCATTCCCCAGACTATATCAGCACTCCTGTTTCAGACTGGCCCAGCAGGAGGTGCTTTTGTTTTGTTGCACTGACTAGAGCTGCAACACTACATTTACTTATCCTTTTCTCTAAAATACAAGCTTATTGAGGGTAGGAATGGCGTCTACCCTAGTTAACTAGTACATAATAGATGCTCAATAAAAATTTTCTCCTTTTTTATTCAATAAATATTTATCAATGGCCTCTTATACATCAGGCCCTTTTCTAGTCTCTGGGGATATGGAAGGAAGGGAAATAGACAAAGCCCCTGCTCTCTCCCTTTTTAGTGGGGATGACAGTAAAGAAGAAATAAACCTTGTGTTGACACCTGTTAGGAGCTGATCAATGCCATGGAGAAAAACTCAGGGCAATGGAAAGAAGGGTGCTGGGGCACAGCTGTGAAGGTGTTTCTGAGAAGGTGACATTTCAGCAAAGACTTGGGAGCTGAAATGTCACCTTCAGGGAGAAAGGTGTCCCAGGCAGTGGAAGAGCAAACAGAGGCTCTGAGGCATAACCGGGCATGACTGTGTGCTGAGCACTTTTCAGGGAGTATTTCATCTAATCTCCAGTAACGGATACAATGTGCAATTCACAGAGGAAGAAACTGAGCTCCAAGAGGGAAAGAGAGGACACTGTAGGTCCTGCCCATGGCTCTGCCACACCGGCTTTGAGGGTGCAGGTGCTCAGCTCCCAGGTGCCCTCCTGGATGGCGAGGACCGCACATGTCTTTGGACTCTGATCAGGACAAAGTGGCTATATGGGTAGACAGAAACGTGAAGGGTTGAAGCAATCTGTTTTCTGCCCATCTGTCCCTCTGCTGAACTTCCCAAAGCCTGCATCTTCATGGTTCCCATTGACAGAGGTGGACACCGAGGACAAGAGGTGAGAGGATTTGCCTGAGGCCACAGGAATGGGTACGTCTTCCCAGGAGACCCCCTAACCTTCACATCAAACCTCTTGATCTGGCTTGGCTTGGGCCCAAAGCAAGTGAGTTGTAGGTTTTGCTGTTGATGCCTCCACTTAATCTCAGCCCCATAAAGGAAAGTAACCCAGTGAGAGCCACCCCTGTTCACCCACACCCACTGGGCAGGGCTTTGGGGGGTCAGTCATGGGTCCTCTCCTTCAGGAGCTGCCAGTCTGAAGGCGAGGCTGGCACTTAAAAAAAAATCACAACTCTCAGAGTTATGGGTAGTAATGCAGACACAGAGAGAGTCCAGATGGAGAGGCCCCTGCGGCGGGGGAGCGTGTATGAGTCAGGCCCAGGTAGACTTCTTAAAGGAGTAGGCACTGCAGCTGGGTTTTAGAAGGTAAGGATATGCGTGGCCACTGGTAAGGCCCCAAGGGAAACACCCCTCTTGGGCGGCGCACCCCACTATCCCACAGGGAGCGAAGAGCAGGGAGGAGGCAAGGAAGGGCGTCGGACTTCCTTTCCGCCTCCAGGTGGCGACCTCGAGCCACGGAGCTGCACGCTCCGGAGAAGACCGTCAGGACCTAAGGACCCCGGAGAACCTGAAGGCGGGGGGTGGCGTGGGGAGGGGGGACTGCACCTGGCTCTAGGAGTAGTAAGGGTTCCCCAGCGAAGGGAAGAGCCGAGCCGGGGT
Source organism: Tamandua tetradactyla (assembly GCF_023851605.1). Lineage (NCBI taxonomy): Eukaryota > Metazoa > Chordata > Mammalia > Pilosa > Myrmecophagidae > Tamandua > Tamandua tetradactyla. The sequence goes on along the minus strand of NC_135327.1, from coordinate 23,094,367 downwards.
GAGAGAATCCCTCGGAGATGTTGGGGGGTCTTCCTCCCTTACCCACCACCCCCCGCCCCGCCCCTTGCCCGGGGACTACCCGTGCTCGAGTTCCCCGAACCCCGGCACAAACCAGACGGGTCTGTCTAAGAGGGGGGGGCGGGGCGCGGGGCGCGGGGACGGAGCGGCAGCGCCCCACCCTGACCTCGGTGCACCACTCCTCTCCCTGCCCCTCCCGGGGCTCACTCTCCGGGCGCTCTCGCCCGCCGTGGGCGAAGCTGGGTCCGCGGCGCTCGGCGATCCCGGGCCCCCGCCCCTTCCCCTGGCCCTCCCTCCCCCGGAGCCCCCCCGGCGGCCGCCGCCGCCGCCGCCGCACAGCCTGGCGCAGCGCGAGCAGGTACGTGCGTCTCAGCAGCGGCTCCGGGCCCGGCCGGGCAGGGGGCGCGAGCCGGGGAGGGCGCCGCGGAGGTGGCCGGGCCCGCGCCCTCGCGTGCTGCGCTGCGGAAGAGACCCCGGCGGGCGGGCGCGGGCTGCGGGGAGCGGGCGGGGGCCCGGGGCGGACGCCCCCTCGCCCGCCCGGCGCCTTCGCCTCCCGCGTGGGGAGGCGGGGAGGGAGGCCCGACACAGGTACGCGCGCGGAGAGGGCGGCGCGGGGGGCGGCGGGAGGCGGCGGGCCCGAGGCCGCGGCGGCGGGGCGGAGCGGAGGCGAGCTAGCCTGACCTCGCGCTCCGGCCGAAGGACACCGGGCGAGGGGACCCGGGCGCGCGCCGGCCCCCGCGGAGCCCGGCCTCCCTGGGCCGCCTGGCCCGCCCTGCTCTGGGCGCCGCCCGGCCGGACCCTGCCCGGCCTGGCCCGGCCGCCCCGCCTCGGTGGCCCAGGGCTGGAGCTAGGGGTGTGGACGGGCGACCGGCTGGCGCGCGGCGCGGGGCACAGCCGGGTGCACGGGTTTTCTGCGTGGAACTTTGGGTATCGCAGCGTGGACCTGCGTGTGCGTATGTGCGCGCCCGGAGGCTTTGTGTACAACTCGTGAGTGTGTCTGTCGACTGGATTTTGTGAAGCTTCACCTACAACTGCTGAGCGTAGGTCTCCTCGTGTGTCGGTAGGCGCGGGGTGGGGGCTGGGGGACAGTGGCGGAATGGGCCGAGCCGGTCTTTGTGGATCAGCCGTGGATCTTGCAGTCTTGGCGGGTGTGTGTGTGTGTGTGTGTGTGTGTGTGTGTGTGTGTGTGTGTGTGTAAGCGGCTCTACCTGCTCCTTGGGTGTGGGTACTAGTGAGGCCGGCGGATCTGTCTGTGGGTTCTGTGCGTGAAAACGGCCCCTGGGGCTTTGAGTGTGGCACTAGGGTGTGCCTTTCAGACCCGGTGTGGGGGTGTGATCTGCAGGCAGGAGTACCTCTGTGTTAGTTTGTTTCTATTTTTGTGTAGGTAATTGGACTTGGAACCACTGTGTACTGGTGTAAGTGGTGGGACTCTCTGAACCCAAGAGAGAGTGACTGAGCAAAAGAGAGCAAGCACTCACTCGGGTGAGAGGGAGCCTCCTTTTTTCTCTCCCCCTCACTCTGGCATCCTAAGGAAAAAGTTTTGGGTTCCTGAAGGGTGAGAGCTGTGCTCCCAGAATTTGGGTACCTCTTGATTTGGGAAAGGGGCTCCTGGGCCTCTCCGGGAGCTGAGTTCTGTGGAAGGAGCTGAGGGCCTGGCTTAAGGATCTGGGTCACATCCAGGCACCCATGTAGCATCCACTGGGCAGAAGTGGCCACCATTGCTGGGTCCTTCAGGAAAATGTGTTTGGTGCCAAGAGCAAAAAGCCAACTGAGACACCGCTCCTCTCTATCTCACTGGACAAAGGGAGCGGTTCTGGATAGTACCTGGACCCAAGTAGGCACCCACCCAGTGGGTGGGAGGGATTATCTGCCTGGGTGGGCTGAGTCATTCCTGAGGGCCCTGAGTGCCAAGCCCTGTGCAGGGGACTGGGGATCCAGACTTGCTTCAGAGACATTCCTGCCCAGCAGATGCTCACACAGGTGCTGAAAGTGTCTCTAAGTGAGGGCTACAAGAGCCAGGGAGGAAGGTGGAGGGATGCCACTGGGGCTGGAGGGTGTGGGTTTGCACGTTTGTAAGTCTATCATCATAATTCGTAGGGAACCAGCAGTCAACTCCTGTGCCCCTCACCCCCATATACATGCCATGGAATCTTGGCCACACTTTGTACAGTGGGGCGAGTGATTCCTGCTGGCAGGATGGTGAATGAAGTGCCCGGTACTGAGCACAACAGGTAGAGCAGGTACCCAGGAAACATTTATTAACATGGGAATTTGGGAAGAGGGCCAAGGGGAAACGGGTGACAGGGGAGCAGGCTTTGTTCTCTAATGAGAGGACTGATGTGTGCTAAGAGGAGAAGTGGGAGGCAAGCCCACGATGGGAGGGAGAAAGATCGAGAACATGCCTTTCTGTACTGAGACGCTGTGAGTTTCATTCGTTATATTTTCTCTCTTACACACACACACACACACACACACACACACAGGCATCACACAGTGCTGGAGAATAAAATAAACTGGGCATGGGAATGTAGACATATCAAGAACCATGTGTGTCTGTGTATGTGGATGTAGCAGGCACGTGAGCCACTCTGCCCTTGGGAGTCTCTGTACAGCACAGGGATTGAGTCTGTGGGCCCTGGGTCTTGGTAAGTTCCCCCGGACATCAGTGTGTAAATGGAAAGATGTGGTCGTGCTGTGGAATTGCGGTTACACATGCCAGGCCGGTCAGGAGGCCCAGGTGGAGGTCGTGGGGAGAGATCTAAGGAGAGATGCAATCACCGACTCCATTCGAGTGTTGGTGGAGAGAACAGGAGCCCAGGTGGCCAGATTCTCCTGTTTTGCCAGAGGAGCCAGGAATTCAAATTTTAAATGTAAAATCCCTTGCCTTTTATCTATTGGCAACCAATTCCCCAAAAACAGACCAGAAACAAAACAAAATAAAACTTTGATGAACCAGATGTGGCCCATGGGCTGCAAATTGGCATCTTTTGATGGGGATACACAGGAGCTGTCTGTCTGTGTGTGTGTGGGTGTGTGTATGTCTAGGTGCTTGGGTAGGATTTCTCCTCTTTGCAGCGCAGAATGCCCCCATTCTCACCTTCCCTCCTAGCTCAGACACCTCATCCAAGTCCTCGGCCTCAAATCCTGGACTCTCCTCCCTGGTCCCCGACTTTCTCCCAATTGGTGACAAAGGCATTTGGCTTAGACCTCATTCATGACCCTTGGGTCTGCTCCTTCTTTGCCACCATCAACGCCATGCCAGACCGTGTTGGCCTCCTGGCTGACCCCTAGTCCCCACTCTGCTCCCGCCCTTGCTGTCCTCCAGACAGCAGCCAGAGGGGACCTTTGGAAACCTGGGCGCATCTCTGTACTCCCTGCTCTAGCCCCACGGTCCCCATTGCTCCCAGAGTGACTGTCCCTGGGTTTCAGAGTCCTTTGTGATTGGCCCCAGGTGACCTTGAGGCACCCTTCTTCCCCCTCCAGAATGTCTACGTCCCCTCTCACTGCTGGTAGATTTCCAATTCATCTTGGAGATCTAGCTTAAATGCCAGTTTGTGGAAGCTTCCCTGCGTTTCTCCTCTTTTCTCCCGCAACAACTTTCATCATCTCTATCCCCCCTTCCCCCATCATCATCATCCTCATATCATCCCAATAGTGTTTGCTTATTGATCTTGTTTGGGGCCTTACCTGCATTATGTTATGAAGTCTTTAAAGCAGCCCCATGAGGGAGGTATTTTGTTTATTCCCACTTCACAGATGAGAAACTGAGTCTGGGGGGGGGGTGTGTCACATCACTTGCTCAAGGTTAAGTAGTAAAGCTGGGGTTTAAACTTGATACACCATACCTGAAGTCTTTCCATCATAATGATGGTGCATCGCTAATACTGAACACTTATTAAATTGGATTATTTCAAACCCTGTATCAGCCCGGTGAAGTAGGGGCTAGTAATGGTGGTGTTATTTTATCTATGAGGAAACTGAGGCCCAGAGAGGATAAGTGAATCGCACAAAGCTAGATGCCAGCCAGTGGTGCAGCCAGATCCTAGCCTGGGTCGCACAGCTTTGTCATTACCTTATTTCCTGTCTCCCCCTCTGTCTGGGAGGCTCTCCCAGGCAGGAAGCATGCCTGACTCACCTCCACCCTGCCTGGGACCTGCTGTGATGTCCTGTACTGGCAGGTACTTGGGGGAGGTTTGTTAAATTCAACTGACTTTCCCTTTTCTCTTGTAGCTGCCAAGGGGCCAAGGGATGAGCCGGGGTCCTCCTTCCCAATGGCATCTCCGCCTGGCCTGGAACTGAAGACACTGAGCAATGGTCCCCAGGTCCCGAGGAGACCTCTGGGCCCAGGGCCCCTGCCCAGGGAGGGCATGGAGAATGCCTGCTTTTCCTTGGAGGAGCACGAGACCCGTTTCCAGGATCCTGGGGACGCCAGGCCGGGCAGCTCCCCCAGCCCTCCAGGAGGCATCCTCTCCTGGCCCCGATCGCAGCGGGATGATCTGTCCCTGCGTTCGGAAGAGGGGCCTGGCCTGGAGCCCGTGAGCCGCCCGGTGGATTACGGCTTCATCTCCGCGCTGGTTTTCCTGGTGAGTGGGATCCTCCTCGTGGTGACAGCGTACGCCATCCCCCGGGAGGCCCGCGTCAACCCAGACTCGGTGACAGCGCGGGAGATGGAGCGACTGGAGATGTACTATGCCCGGCTGGGCTCCCACCTGGACAAGTGCATCATCGCGGGCCTGGGGCTGCTCACGGTGGGAGGCATGCTGCTGTCCGTGCTGCTTCTGGTCTCGCTGTGCAAGGGCGAGCTGTACCGCCGGCGGACCTTCGTCCCCGGCCGGGGCCCCAGGAAGACCTACGGCTCCATTAACCTGCGCATGAGACAGCTCAGTGGGGACGGGGGCCAGGCCCTGGTGGAGAATGAAATCGTCCAGGTCTCAGAGAGCAGCCATACCCTCCAGGGGTCTTAAGTGAGAGCACACCCTCTCTGGCTGCTTTGGCTCTAGGGCTGCAAAGCCTGGAAGGCCCTGGGCTTCAAACTGAGCTGCCCAGAGGGCGCAGTGGAAGGGTCTTGGGCACTGGAGGGGGAGCCCTCAGCCCCATTCCAGCGAGCAGCTCGCTGATCTGTTTTGTAGCTTGAGGTTTCGCATAAGGTTTTGTTTGGGGGATGGCTTCTGCTGCTAAAAATACAAAAGTTTGGAAACCGCTGCTCTTGGAGGATGAGGTTTCTTAGCATTTCCGAGGATTGGGAGTCCTTTGAAAGGCCCGCCCCATTTGTAGTGCCTCAGGGAATGCCGGGGAACTTGTGTCCTCATCTGTTAGGTGTGGAGGTTGGGCGAACTTGGTGCAGGGGGGACCCCTTTCAGCCCTGACCATCTAAGGTGGGAGGCAGCTTCATGACTGGGCTGCTAGCCCCTTCCCCCACACCCCCACTGACTTAACTGTGACCCGCCCCTCTCTGGGCCTCAGTTGTCCTATTTATCAAATGAGGGGGTGGCCCTGGCTGACCCTTGGGGCCCTACCTGTTCGGCCCTGGGAATGGGAGCCCAGTCTCTGCATCTGGCCACCTCTTCAGGGGAGGAGGGTTTCTGGCAGGCGCTGACCACTTTCGTGCCCTTTTCTGGCCTGGCCTTGGTGACCGTTACTGTCAGCCAGCAGCTGCCCCAGCCTCTCACTGTCATAGAATACGTCTCCTTGACACCCCTGAATCCAAAGTCCACCACAGCCTGGCTTTTGGTCTTGGGGTTGAATTTCCTGCAGTGATTAAACCTTGGCACACATTTTACAAAGTCAGGTGCACAGTTTTCACCAGCTGTCTGGACAAGAGGGGGTCTCTATACAAGAAAAGGTGAGGGCTTTGTTGGATTTCTGTGGACGTGACATGGACCTTTGTCATGTCTGCCTCCTCTGTAGTATGTCTGTTGGATCTGACCTTATTCTTGTAGCAGAAAAAGACAATTTTTAATGCTGTATTTGTAACCGGATCCCTGCCCCTGCCACTCAGCAGTAAAATGGAGCCCTAATTTGGGGAGGAGAAATCAGACACTTTAGAGTGGCCTGGACACTCCAGCCACACCAACCACCCTTTTGCTCTGTTTCTCTTGTGTGATGTGTCTAGGCTCCTTGCAGATGTATTTTAAACTCCTGACAAGGAAAGGAAGTGGGCCCTCCTGGGCAAGGAGGTGCAGGTGTTTGAGGACTGGGGGGAAGCCCTGTCCAGTCTGAACTCCCCCAGAGGGCTTCAAGAGGGCATGCCTTCTAGCCTGCTGGTGTGAAGACCTCTAGAAGGGCCATTTCAGTTGCCCCCCACTTACTCCATCTCAGTGTGCTGAGTGGGCTGTGTATCCTGACTCTTTGGGAGTGAGGGTGGGCCTGGGGTCTGTAGGCTAGAGAGGCCCTGTCCAGCAGGAAGATGAGCCTTTGTCCCAGCGGGTTGATAGCTGGTTAGTGTAATATCTCTGCTTTGACAGCATATCAAATATCTGCTCCTGCTGGCAGGTTCTGCCGTGAACACAGGGACCTACGTCTGCTCAGCTTGGCCTGTCATCCCGTCCCTGGTGTTGAAGGGATATTGTCTGAAAAGAACAAAGCCCCAAGATGGCGAAAGAGTCAACAAGTTGTTGCCTCTGGTGTGTCAGTTTCTCTCAGATTCTGAGCAGGAAGCAGCCCTGATGAGGGGGCACTTGGCTGAAAAGGGCATAAGCCATTTTGGGTATGTGACAGTAGAACTGGACATCCCAAACAGTGGGCTGAGGCTTTCAAAACTATGGTGATAAAAAGATCAATTGCTGATTGATCAGTCAATTGGTTGTCCAAGCAATCACTTACTCTGACAGTGGGGGCTCATTTGGGAACACTGCCCAATGAGTAGGTGCATCTCCAGTGAGTGGGACTAATTCATATCAGTTTAAATGCAGTGAATTGTGTTTAAAGACTAAATCTGGTAGAGGATTAAATCCCAGAAATCTCAGGTTTGCTCCGAGCCTGAGAAGGCTGTTTTGCATCCTAATGCAGAAACTTCTTTAGAAAATATGTATCATGGAACGAAGTAGTCATTACCTTGTCAGTGAATTAAGAAAACTTGAGAGATGCCAAAAACATTTTCCCGAGATTGCAGCTGAGATCTCCCAACTGGTGGATGAGAAACAGGGTGAGGAAGGTATCGGCGAGAAGCATCTTGGAGTGGGGTGGGGGAGGGGGGGGGGCGCTGAGACCTTTTTGGCAGGTTTCCCTGTAAGGGGGTATAGAGTTGATCCCAGAGGACCTTGTGACCTCTGGAATGTGCCTTGCCTCTAGGAACTGCCTCTCCCTCTCCCTCCTAGGGCTTCCAAACCTTGTTTTATCCTGGGATGTCATGACAGATAACGATTTTAGATTCAGGCAGACCTGGGCTCTGCATTTACTGGCTGTGTGACTTTGGGCAAGTTACATCACCTCTCTGTGTCTCTGTTTCTTTATCTGTGAAGGGAATCAATGAAAGCTCTGCCACAGAGTGGTGGTGCAAGTCAGAGATAAGAGGGAGAAGGGCTTGGTATGAGGTTCAGTAACAATTATCACTCTTCTTTCCCACCTCAGTTGGGGTAGCTCTATTAGGCTTAAAACCTTGGGGTCAGCCCTTCTGCCTGCCTTCCCTCACAGCTCACACCTGAAGGCCAACTTCAGCTTGTCTGATTGGAGTCTCGCTACTGTTCACTCCCTCCTGCCCCCTCCACTCAGCAATGGAAGGAAGCCTGTTCAAAGGGGGTAATCAAGCCATGTCATTCCCATCTCAAGACCCCCTGTACTCTGTCTCATTACAAGCAAAAGCCAGAGGCAGATTTACTTCAAGGAAGCTTTAGCAGCTGAGCCCTTCACTTACATAGGCCCCTTCCAAGGCCCTGAGTCAAATTTTGTATTTGGAATTTTGATTTATTCTTAAGGATGGCTCCTAAGTTACATAAGCTTCAGCACCCGCCTCCCCACCCCCACCAAACCTGGACCGGTCCCTCCTAGCAGCCTGCCTGGCCCTGTGCCATCTGGCCTCCTGTTCTTCTCTGACCACATTTCCCACCCCTTGTCCCCTTGCACTCTGCCCTCCAGCCACGCTGGCCTTCTTGCTGTTCCTCAAACTTGCCATGCACACTCCCACCTCAGGGCCTTTGCACTGGCTGCTCCTGCTGCCTGGAAGACATTTCCCTTTGATATCTGCAAGGCCCATTCCCTTACCTCCTTAGGGTCGTTATTCAAATACCACCTTTTCAGTGAGACCTTTGCTGACCACCTTATTAAAAATCACACCCCCTCTGCCACTCCCACCCCATCCCCACTACCTCTTCTTCGGTCCTGTATTCTTCTCTGGAGCACTCACTACTCACCATCCAGCAGGCTGTATCTCGTAATTATTATTTTATTTATTTAGTTTTGGATGCATTTATTTAGTTTGGAGGCCAGAAATCGAATGCAGGTTTCCTGCATGGCAGGCAAGCATTCTGCTCTCTTAATTATTAAGTGTCTGTCTCTCCCAGCACCTCTCTTGCTGGATGCAGGCTGGCATTTTGGTCTTACTGGTTTGAGTAGTATCTCTAGTGCTTAGAACAGTGCTTGATGCATCGTAGGTGCTCATAGCTGAATGAATGAATGCATGGATTTAACAAAGATTCCCTCTGCCTAGTATAGGGCAGGCAGCCCCCCCGCCCCCCAGGACCCCCTGTAGCAGTGGCAGGCAGTCGTGCAGAGCATGTGCCCAGGAGTGCTCGAGTTGCTTATTTTGTCACCGGCCCCGTGGTTGGAGCTTGGGACCCTGCTTGCCTTCCCCTCTGGGCCGTGGCACCACTTTATGGGGAAAAGGTAAAGGAGACATTTGCTGGGTGTTAAGGAGCCTGTGAGACACACCAGCCTGATTCTCCCACCAAGAGCCTTGGGCGCCCAGGCCTGAGCCTTTAAAACCTCAGTGTCCACCATTTGCTCCCTCACTTCAGGCATCCCTGGAGCTGAGATCCCACCATTGTGGCTCCCTGTCTTGGAATTAAATACTACCTTCTCCTTAAAATGCCCTCCTCCCTGCATGTATACACCCCCCCCCCCCCCGCACACACGCACATGCACACACACGTGAGCACGCGTGCACACACACAGCTCCATCTCGTCTGACCTAGCTCAGAGGACCACATACTCTTTCAAAGCAGCTCTCTACCAGGGCGGCCCCTGGATTTTGGGGAACATTTTCTCTTTCTCCAGAAGCCATAGGCCTTGCAGCTCCGACGATGCTAACTTGACAGCCACAGCCAAGCCCCCCCTCCCGAGGCTTGGCCGGCTGTCTCTGTGTCCTTCCTGCTCTCTCATGGGGAGAGACATGTTTAGGGAGTGTTTCCTCCTGAGCATCTCGGAAGGGGACTGGGCGCTCCTGGGCTGGGAACCAAGTGAACCGGGTCCTGCTGGTCACCCCTTTCCTGTGGGCCTTTGGACAAATCACTGCACTTCCCTGTCTCCCAGAGTAAGATCGGGGAAACTCCTACTCTGCCTTCTCCTGGGGTTGAGGAAATTAGGAAACATAAGCAGAAGGTTTTCCAAAATTTAGAGCATGGTTTCAAGTTTGGAGGGGCAGGAGGTTGGGGGAGGTGGGGAGACATTATGAAGAAGCCACAGAGGGTGGGGGAAACCTAAGGGTGTGTCCAGGAGGAAGGGGGGAGGGTTGTTGATGGCACTTACAAAGTTAAGGAGATGCCTGCCAGATGGGGCCATTAATTTTCCCCAGAGACAGTGGACTCCCCCTCTTGTGTTTGCAATTTGATTTATTTTTATAGATCGCCTCCTAAATTGCTTAAGCTTCAGCCCCCTCTCCCCTGCAAAGCCTTGACCTATGCCTCACAGTGGCCTAAAGTCCCTACACAGTCTGGCCCCCTGTTCCTCTCCGAGCTGAGGTGGATTTCAGCTAAGGAAGGAAATGCTTGCTGAGATCTCACCCAGGATGGAGCGGTAGTGAGCTCCTTGTTAGTAGAGGCATGTTAGCATTGACTGGTCAGGTGTTGAGTATCTTCAGGGATGGAGTATAGAGGGGCTGGGTAGGATTTGGCCAAAGGGCTCCCAAGCTTCCAAAGCCCCTTCTTTGAGAGACCTGATGCTCAACTGGCGAGAGCATGACAAGACAGTGGCAATCCTGGTGCTGCTCTGACTTCTTGTCTCTAATCCAAACCCCTTGTTCCCACTGATCCCTCCTCTCGGGAGACCGAGCACTCCTGAGCTTTCCCTCTACTCATACATCAGAGAAGCAGGGCCTCTCACAGAGGGGGTCACCTGAGGATTGTCCAGAAAATAAGAGGGTAGGGACACTGGCTGTGGAGGCTGATTGCCTGGGTGTTTAGTTCAGAGGTGCTTAATGCCTCTGAGACTCTGTTTCCTCATCTGTAAAATGGGCATCTAATAATACCACCTTCCCGGGGCTTCCCTGAGGGTCAAATGAGATGATGCCTTGAGAGCACTTAGCACCTTTGGCACGTCATAAATGTTAGCTATTGGCATGCAGTCCTTCACACCTGTTCTACATTCTGCCCAGGGGGAGGCACTTACCCTTGAGTTATCCTGGGGAGACCAGACAGAGTGATTGCAGCTGTGATTGGGGTGCATGGGGTGGTGGGTGGGTGGGTGGGGGCACAGGAATATCCTCTTGAGGCCAAGTCAGAAAAGGGCTTTCTTGGAGGGGCTGGGGCCTAACCTGAACCTGAAACAACAGGGCAGTTTCTGTTGTGGGCTGAGAGTGGGGAGAAGGAAAAGCAGTCCTGGAAGAGAGGAATGGTGTGAGCAGAGGCTCAGAGCAGCCCGGTGTGGACCGAGAAGCGGGCAGTGGGGCAGGGGGTGGGATTCCATGCTGGAGTGTCACAATGAGGCATACGGAAGTGGCAGGGGCCTCACGGTGGGGGCATGTTTCATCTCTAGACTGGGGGCTACCACTGTAAGTAAGCTCCCAGGGTCACGAGCAGGTCCTCTGAGCTCTTACAGATCTCATGCATGGTGCTGGTGCCTGGTGGGAACTTCCCTGTCAGCCACGGTCATTGCTTTAGGTGTGTGTGTCAGGAAGCATCTGATATCAGGAGCGTCATGGGGTGTGAAGCTGGCGCTGGGGAGGCCAGTACTTGGGGCTGCAGCTTCCCACAGCCCCCCACCCCCGCCCCGGGCCTCCTCTCAGGGCTCCAGCTGCAGCCGGAGGACATGACCCCTAGTCTAGGCCTCCCTCCATCACGTGGCCTGTCCCTCCTGGGCTTTGGAGCCACCAAGGTCGGGGTGCAGTGGGGGGTGGGCTGCTGTTCTCCTGGGTCCAGGGGAAGGTTATGAGTGGAAGGATCTTCTGGCAGGAAAGCTGGGCCCAGGGGAGCAGGGAGGACAGGGGGAGAAGGCGGCTGCCATGCCAACCTCTTCCCTGGCGGCATGGCGTCTGGGCCTATATGCTGACTTCAAGCCAAGAGCACTCAAAGAGGCCCCTCTCCCCCTCCCAGCTCTTCTTCCCTTCCTCCAATTTCTCCCTTTTCTCCATCCCTCCCTCTCTTTATTCCTCTCTCTGTGTCCACATCCTGCAGTGAAAGCTCTCATGGGGTTAGGCATCCACAGGTGAGATTACAATTGCTGACTCACCTGTCTCCCCTCCTGAGTATGTTCCCCCTTCTCCTGACCAAGATGAAAGCAGGGGCCCCAAAGAAAATGCCCACAGGGCTTGGCAGGTGACGCACATGAATGCAGTGGAAGTGGCAGATTAAAGGGAGCACACGTTTCACTCTGCCTGGCAGTTGCCCTGCGGTGGATTGGCCCTGGGTTGCCAGAGCTCCCGATTTTTCAAGAGCAGCTGAACATCTGGACCTTTCTAGTGGTAAAAGGATGCCGAAAGGGATAATCCTGCTGCTGAGGACTAGTGAGCTGGGCTCCTGCTGGGGTCAGACACCCCCTCCCCTCCCAGCGCTTACTAAGCCGTGGTTGGTCGAATGCCCGGTTACTATTCACCCGTGCCCTGCATCAGGAAAGGCAGGAGAGGCACGGGGCTTCTTATTGGTTGCCTTTCTCCACTTCTGGTGGTGGAGGAGGGTTCACCACAGGCCCTCATAGAGATGAGGGTGTCCTCCTGAAGGGACTGGCCTCTGCCTCCTAAGCTGGGGGCTTTTGAGCCCCAGGGCCTGCTGTCCCCTTGAGCATTGCCCTTCTACACCTCCTTCATTATTTTTTCCAGCAGGGACGTGGGCACCCGTTCTGTGCCGGGTCTCGTGCTAGGCTTTGGAGATAGAGCTGTGAGTGGATGGAAACATAAGGAGAGTATTCCACAGGGGCTTGAAGCGTGCCTTCTTTAGCGCAGGGGCATTTGTGAACATGGAGACAAGCTCTCTTTCTGACCTGGAGACTTCTGAAAGCAGGGGGTCCATGCACAAGCCTGTGCTGACATGAAGGGACAGAGGTGAAGGGGACGGGGGAGGAGAACAAAGAAAGGGCAGTCCTGCACCTCCCCGAGCTCAGAGGCCCTGGAAGGCGGGTGGAAGACCCTGGAGTTCCAGGGGCTCCAAGTGCCAATGTAGGGAGGTGAGAGGAGCCTGAGGGCTGTGGGGTGGCACAGCTGGGACCTTGGCACAGCAGGGCACAGCCTCAGGAAGAGAATGGGTCTGAGCCTCTGGTTGAAGCCCAGCCCTCTCTCAGGATCCAGGGTGAAGCTTTCAGCACCCAAGAAAATCATTCTCCTGGAGACTAGCATCAAAAAAAAAAAAAAAAAACCACACCATAGCCTACACCCATAACCACAGTCAGTTAAGAGAGACTTCACTTTTCTCCCTTCTTCCTCTCTACCAGAACACTGGGGGAGCAAAAACCCAGAAGTCAGAAGAGACTTGAAACTAGATGTGAGTTGGAAAGTTTTAAATTGGACTGTATTGAGTTTGTAAAACCATAGTGAGCAGTTAGTTATCAGTTGGGTCCTTAGATTTTGAGGGAGAAAGGGCGATTTGATGGTGCTCAGTTGGTTAAAAAGAAACCACTTCAGGTTTATACATTTCAGGGAACTAGTTACACATTAAATCACTCAATTTTTAAACAACGGAAGCATGTTTGCTCTGTTACAGGGATTCTTCTAAGTACTTTACATCTACTAGGTTATCAAAACTTCACAGCAACCCTGTGGGGAGGGTACTATCCTTACCCCCATTTTACAGGTGGGAAACTGAGGCCTAGGCAGGTGATGTGACTTGCCCAAGGTCACACAGCCGGTAATTCACAGTTATCATTCAAATAAAAAAAAATACTTCCTGCAGGCCAGTTGGGGCAAGTTTTATGGACAGATCTGATCAGAGGACTACCACTTTATGAAATTTGTATTTTAAATGTAAATTGGGTAGCTCTATAGAGAGGAGGAGGGTGAGTTGGGAATATTAAACTCAGGCTCTATGATCCACTTAAAATCATGGAGTTTCTCAACTGGGCAGGATCTGGGAGACAATCAGGTTCACCCTTATCCCCATTTTACATATGGGGACAACCAAAGGGAACAGGACTTGTCCAGGATCACCAATGGCTCAAGCCCTCTTGACTGTCCCCCTCTCCTTTTACATTTCTCACTTAAATGTACGTCTGGGGACGCAAGAAGCCTAAAGGTTGAAAGTGCCCCTGCATGGTTCCAGTCTGGAGGAGGTAGAATGAGAGGGCAGGCCTCTGCCTGTCCCCAGGAGTGCATATGCTGGATTGGGGAGCTGCAGGCAGGATTAGGTCTAATCTGGCCATTTACACTTCTGACAGCCTCATAAATGGGCGCTGACCATGGTGCTGAAACTATATGCACCTTCTCAGTGTTCAGCCTAGCTGACGGGAAGAGAGGGAGGTGGAAAGGAAGACTCTCAAACTTTTGTCACCTAGGGACCCCCGTAACTGTTTTAAGCACAGTGCTTAGTGGAAAGGTTGTGGACCTGGATCACAATTTCTGTGTGGCCTGGATATGTCACTCATCTTCTTTGGACTTTTTCATCTGTTAAGTGATGAGCATATTCCTTCTCAACTCAGAAGGCTGAGGTGAGCATCACTTGGGACCAGGTGACAGGACCCTGCACAGAGCCCAAGCCCATCAATGGGGTCACATGAAGTCTCAAAGCTCTGGATTCTTCAGCCTGGCTCTTGGGCCTGTTTTCTTCTCTGTGGAATGGGGATTGTGCAAGGTAGTTTCAGATGCTCCTTCTAATTTGTGTGCTTTGGGTGCCATGGCTCCTGGGTGAGAGTGCTAGGAAACATGAGACACACTTTGCAAACAGGACTGATTACGGAATCTCAGGCCATCCTGGGAAGCATGCAGAACTGCTCCTTTCTCACACAGGTCCTGACTTCGTTTTCCAGCTTCAGGAATGGGTTTTGCCAGGCACCCATGCTTCTCACTTGGAGAGGAGTTTTGGGGTCCAGATACAGTTCTACTAAAGAGAGAATTGGCTTTAGAACCAAGCAAACCAAGGTTCTAATTGTGAGTCCCCCATCTTGGCTAATGCTACTAACAGCATTTATCACCAGGGTTGTTAGGAGTACCATATTAGGAAGGGAAAACCTAACACACTTGTGGGTATCAGATTAATGCTTGCTTCCCACATCGTGAGGCAGCTCAGGTTCCCTTTCCTCTTGTCCTTGGGCCCCCACCCTTCTCTAACCAGACACTCTCAGTAATTACACCTGCACCTGCTAATAAGACATTTTTGAGTAGTCCCTGCAAAAATCCTGCAGATGGGGGTGATGTGCATTTTGTAGATGCAGGCCACAGATCTGCAAAGGGAGGACTGGAGTTACAGCCAGGCATGCCTGATTCCGAGACTCCTGCTTGGCCTTGAGCAAATTATTAAACCCATCCAAACCCTCTTTTTCTGATCTAGAAAATAGGAATACTACTTCGTTATGGTTGTTATGATTTGGAGATACAGGCTATTTTACAAGGGTACATGCATATTTAAGGACATACATGAAACATTGGAGTGACTCACCAGGGGGAAGGGAAGGGAGTGGAGAGGGCACAGTGGGGGGAAAATGAGAGGGTTATTGCATATATTACTCATATTGTGTTATGAATCAAAAAGGAGTGACTCAGTTCTTTGCACCTGAGATCCAGGTAAAGGAAAATGAAAGTTTGCAGAACAGAGTTTCTTTAACTTGCAGTGTGTACACAAACCACCTGGGGAACTTGGGAAGCTGCCGATTCTCATTCAGTAAGACTGGGGTGGAGCCTGAGATTCTGCATTTCTAACAAGCTCCCCAGCGATGCTGACACTGCTGGTCTCAGTAACAAGGATATAGGGTCTTCTCAGGAGTTCTCAGACTTACCTGATCATGTGAATCACTGGAGGAGCTTGTGAAAAAGAAAAATAATGATTTGCAGGCTTTTCCTTGCAGATTTGGATTGAGGGCTGGACGGGGACCCAGGATGTACTCGTGTACTTTGAGCAAGCATCCCAGGGGCTGTTAGGCTTGGCCCACTGGAGCACTCATCTACATGGCACATGAAGACACAGATTTGGCTCACAAACCTGTCCTGATTTCCTGATGTGCCTTCCTGAATAGAGAGGTAGGAAAAGGGACATTTTCCCAGGTTCCCTTGTAACTATAGTCCAGCGGTGGTGTTGTCAACAGAGATGCATTCAGTCAATTCTGGAATTTGGGACTGGATTGAGTGGGGGTCGAGGTGGTGGTATGAAGGGCATATGAAGGTGATACACTTTCTGGTGCCCATCTGGGCAATTGCTGTGTGGCTCTGGAGTTTCCTGATTCTCAGATCACGGCAACAGTGTGAACCTGCTGATCTCTGTGCCAAAACACTTCTGTTGAAAACAGCTAAAATGGTTCAACTGCTGACCTCAGCAGGGCTGACATCCCAGCAGGTCCCATTTTCTCCTCCCTCTGAACCCCTCCATCCTCCCCTAGGACACACACTGGAATTCTCACAGCACTCACCTTAGGGTACTCATTTGGAAAACAGCCTTTTGCATGCTCCTCCAGTCTTCTCCATGAGATTCTGACGTCAGCCTAATGCTCCTCCGAGCAGGGACTAGACCTTCCAATTTGTCCCTCCCACACGACTCTGCTACTAGTATGGTGTTCAAACCTCATGGCATTGCTGCCCATTGCATTCTAGAGCCTGTCCTCAGTCACTTGGGCCTCGCCACCCCAGCCTTTATGACTCACCCTCCAGGGTACTCTCAGGGCTAAGCACAGCTGGAGTGACCTGGGGTGTGTATTTTGGTATCCCAGGGGCAAACAAGGGCTGAGGACTTGGATATCTGCCTTTGGGCCTTTCCTTTGGTGCAAAAAATTGAGAGTGAGCTACAAACGTGCAAGTTATATGACAGAGAAAGCTCCTGTCTTACAGGAGCTGCACCAAAGGTGACAGAGGATGTGAACCGTGTCACTGATTCTAATTTTCCTCCCATGATGAGGAGCAGGGAGCAGTAATGGAATGCAATTAATGACAGTAGGAAGGGAGGCCAGGAAGGGAACTGGGTTCCAAAGAGTGAAAATCTATGGGGCTTGTTACTCACTTTCTAACCACTTGAGTGTCACCAGGTACTGACCATCCAGCACAGGAATAAAGAAGCAGCCTCCACTTTGAGCACAATGTATTCTTGGAGATAGTGCCATAAGAGACTCATGACTTCACCATGGAGGTTGATAGAAGCTCACAAGTGAATGGATAAATGCAAGGAGAAAGCCAGCTCTAAGAATTGGGGTGGTGACAAGGCAAGGAAGGTGGGGCTGTGGGGCTGCTGGTGAACCATGGAGATGGTATGAGTGAGTGGTCTATGGCACTTTAGTATCAAAAGACAATGATTTAGAACTGGACCTTTATTTTACTTGTAAAGTCACTTGATGAACAAAAATCGCAAAACAAAGCAAAAATGATCCCCATGAATTTCCTCATACCTGGAAAGATCATGGGAAATTTCCTAGAGTTTGGATATGTTCCATATTATATCCACTCCAGAACCTTCCCCCAAAGTCAAACTCAACTTCAGTGTAGCTCACTAGCCACAATCATCCCAAGGTGGCTATTACTAAAGCCCTGGTCTCTCCCCAGGGGTGACTGGCTCTGGTCTCTATCTTGTAGGGTCTAGGTTAAAATTATTTTTTAAAAATGAGGACAAAACCACAATGAGATACCAATTCATACCCACTAAAATGGTTATAACAAAAAAGGACAATAATAAGTGCTGGTGAGGATGAGGAAAAATTGGAACTCTTGTACATTGCTGGTGGGAAAGTAGAATGGTGTAGTCCTTTTGGAAAACTTTCCAGCAGTTCCTCAAAAAGCTAAACTTTGAGATATCATATGACCCAGCAAGACCACTCCCAGCTATATACCTAAGAGAAATGAAAACTTCCGTTCACACTAAAACTTGTACACAAATGTTCACAGAAATGTTATTGAAAATAGCCAGCTGGGAACAACCCAGATGTCTATCAGCAGATGAATGGCTAAACAAAATGTATTATCCATACAATGCAATATTATTCATCCATAAAAAGGAATGAAGTACTGACATGTTACAACATGGGTGAACTTTGAAAACATTATGCTAAATGACAGAACCCAGACACAAAAGGTACATATTGCATGATTCCATTTATGAGAAATGTTCAGAATAGGGAAATCCTTAGCGATTAAGAAGGTAGATTAGTGGTTGCCAGGGACTGGAAAAGGGGGAATGGGAGTGCTGCTAATGGGTATGAGGTTTCTTTTGGGGCTGATGAAAATGTTCAGGAATTAAATGTGGCAATGGATGCACAACACTGAATATAGTGAAAACTGAACTGTACATTTTAAATGGGTGAACTTTATGGTATGTGAATTATATCTCAATAAAGCTGTTACTGAAAAAAAAAGAACAGGTTATTAAGTGTTGATATTTATTGTTAGTTCTTCAACCTTTCAGGTTCCTCAACACATATATGAAACACTCTCTTTTACTGCTTGGTGATAATCACAGCTGGAAGGAGGGGAATGGCCCAGACCAAAACAAACATCAACAGCTCAAATGGGAAATTCCTGAAGACCTCCTTCACTTCTCCCATCATGGCATGTAAGACATCTCCTGTGTTCTCGGTGTCCTTGATGCAAGAAGAGACCCACAAAAAATGCTTCCTGGATTCAGTTCCAGGAAAATGGCCGATTCTGCAGATGAATCACTAAATTTTCTGTTTTCAGAAAACAGAATTATATATATGACAACTAAAGGGTTTTCCTTAAAACTTCTGCTACTAGAAAATCAAAGTGTTAAATTTATTGTTTAAATTTTGTCTTTTCCTCAAATCAGGATCCTAAAGGTTATTTACCTTCCCTCCTTCTATCAGATGAGTTTCTGGTCTGATGTTCCTTTAAATACTTCCTTTTATTATTAAAGAGGTTTTTTTGTTTGTTGTTTGTTTTTTAATGAACAAATTGCCCCAAGTCCTTTTGGTTGCAGGTTGGTCCAATTCCAAAACAAATCCCAACATTCCATCCACTTGCCAACCCTTCAGGGTTGACTAGGGTTGATGAATGTGTTTACAGGTTGGCCTGACTTCTAGGTATTTCTCCAGATCAGAGACGTTCTCAAGGCTTCAAGTTGGTCAGCTCCCTCTCTCTGTGGTATTTTACTAGTGCTTGAGATGGGGTCTTCCAGAAATACCCAGCTGTGCTAGCCTCCACACCTAGGCCCAGTCTCCATCTGAGGCAGACCCAGGGCATATGTGTCAGTTTAGTTTATCCCTTACTCACTTGCTTACAGAATACAAGCAGGCACCTCAGGAAAGCTAGGGTAGGCCTCTGCATACACATAAACAATATGTCCTAAGAGAGGGGAAGGAACTCAAGGTGCTGAGAAGTCAAATGACCCAGCCATGGTCGAAATGCTAGTTGGGGAGCAGAAGCCTGGTGCTCTAGGCTGCTCTTTCCACTCCAGCACATGGGACCATCACTGACCATGTCTGCCAGGCCTTGGACTGAAAAGGATCTGGAGCACACCAAAGTTCAGGGAGGCTTCCCCAGGCTCCACACCATTCTCAGATGGAGCCCAAGCTCCTGCACTCTTGTCTGAGCCCCAAGGGGGATGAGTAGGCTCCATAATAAGTGCCACAGAAAACCATACACTTTCATTCTCTTCCTTTTGCCATAATGGGTTGTCACACAGAGAAGCAGACATCAGAATGTTTTAGAGCAGAAAAAGCATCTCAAGTTTTATAGTTGGGCACACAGACCCTGAGAGGGGAAGAGGCTTGCTTAGGGTCATGCAGTAAGTTGGTAGCAAAATGCGATTAGGCTTCAGGTCTGTTAACCCCTCTGTTTACAGGCTGCTATTACCCAGAAGGCTGGCCCAGAGTGGGCAGAAGCAGAAGATTTTGCCCTCATCAGAATGGACCGTCTTTCCACAGTGTGCCCCACTCTGTGGAAATCATCCTTGGGGCTCCCGTGGCTTCTAGGCTCTCGATGGCAGCCACACGGGCAGCCTGGGACCCAGGTCGGTGAGGTCAGGAACAAGAGCAATTTATGAAAAGAAGGCACCTGAGAAGCAAGAATGGACCCTGAGTAGCAAGAGTCACTTAGCCCCACAAAGAAAAGTCCCATAAGTGGAAAGAGCTGTGCATTTAAAGTAGAGAAGAGAAGTGGGAGACCGGCAACATGATTTTTGTATTGACATTTGGTTCTTAATAATTACATCCAAAATGCGTTCTGTTCTTATAGCGCTGCAACTGGGACTGCATTGGGTTGAGGATATATGTTGCCGGAGCCTCCCCTGGAAGTGAGAAGGAGTTGGTGGTGAGAAAGACACACTGACTTCTCTTTTTGGGACCTATATGCAGCCAGGTAGAGCGCTGCAGCAGGTGCCTTGGCTCTGGTGGTGGGGAGGGAGGCAATCCCAGCTGGCCTGCGAACACATGGGCAGGGTCCCTTGCCCACAGCCTGTAAAAACACGGTTGCTGATGGGGGCGGCAGTGGCAGTTCCAGGACAGTGGAAAGAAGGCTGGGATGTTACATTCTTGAGGGCTTCACAGGTACATATCATCGTAGCCCGGTGGGGGAAGATGATCTGGGTTAGGTCTGGAATGGAAAGAGGGGCTGGTGAGTTGGATGATGGAGGAACCAGGGCACACAGGCAGACATGGCCCTGAACAGAGGGAACCTGCCCTCCAGAAACCCTTCCACCTGTTAGCTGTATGACTTTGGCTAAATTACCTAATCTCACAGGGCTTCATTTTCTGCATCTGTAAAATATGGACTATAATGTCTACCTGAGAGGGCTGATTTAGGATTCAGTGAGTTCCTGACACATACTAAACTTTCACTGCTAGCTTCTCCTCTTCTCTTCCACTGAGTGGAGCTGGGGTAAGAGAGTTTCTAGGGGGATCCAGGGTGATATCAGGCAAGGGCCTGGAGGAGTCTCCTCTCCTAGCAGTAGGGGATGGAGGGAGTGGGCCAAAGAAAAGTGGCAACTCTCCACCTGATATCAGACACCTTCATTCCTGCAACACTCAGCTAAGATTGCCATCCGATCCTACTGCTCGGTGTGCTTGAGTGAATACCTACCCAGATGGGCTGGTCCCAATGGGTCCAAAGGGGTCAAAGCGTGCTCCTGGGGGTACAGCACCTGGAGGAAGCCGGTTCGGGAGGCCCGAGGATGGGTCAATAATTGCTCTTGGGAAGCCAGATCTCAGTGGATCCACGATCATGCCACCAGTCCGACACCTGAGACAAGAAGGAAAGTTGGGTAAGCAAATGTGGCAAGGAGCTGCCCCTCAGAGACTAGGCAAGGGAGGCAAGAAAAGGAGGCAACAATGGACTAAGAACGACTGAGATCTCTAAAGGTGAATGGCTGCCTGAGTGCCAGGAGGAAGTGGGCAAGAGTGAGAACACAAAAAGCACATCGTTCCTGGCATGAAAGGACTATACTTTAGGCTCTGAATTCCCTGAGCCCACAAAGTTGAGATTCCTGCCATGTCTTAGACCCCAGGGGGTCAATTTGATTAAGAACAGGAGCCATAACTCCGCAGGGTCAATGCAGAACTGTCAGAAGGCTCTGCAGGGCAATACTTTAGTCGTAAGGACTAATAACTGCACTGACACAATTTGTGATGTGCTCTGCTTCCTTAAAGGACCTCAGGGCGATGTTTGACTGTCTGCTGGTTACTGACAGCATTTGTCCCCTGCGGAGTTCCATGGACCTGATTCCGTGCTCAAATTAAGATGAATGAGCCGATGCTCCCCAAATTTTGAGGTCACTATTCAAGCTGCACTGCATGCAGACTTAAATGACTTTCCCATCCTCTAAAAATAAGATGCTAAAGTTGAGGTCACTTTACAGCAGAGGTTAACATTGAGTCTGAATCATTCAGAGAAGAAGGCACACAGCTGAGGCTGTAATAATGTCATTGGGTGCATGGAAAAAACGACAGAGAGAGTAATGGGGCTCAGAGACTCCCCTCCTCAAGTGAGGTGGCCTCCGAATAGCCAGAAACTGGCCGAAGGTTGGTAGCCCACTATGTGCTCTTCAATAGGCACCCTGATAAAACCGTGTGGTATCCCTGCCTTTAGGTGAGGGGCACTGTGCTCCGGCAGGACAGGCCAGGCCAGGAAACCACAGGGGAGCTGCCTGCTTAGGCTTGCTCAGCACCCCCCACACCCCACCTCCACACATATACTCTCAGAGCTCCTCTGTACTGCTCTGGGTATGGCAGAGCAGAACAAGTGGCAAGGAGTTCTTGGCAGCTCAGCTCCTCCTGCCTCTTTCACCCCAAAGCAAGACTGACGGAGAGCTCTAAAATTAGAAGATGAGCTGGGGCTGAAAAGCTATGAGAGCAAGTTATGTTGCTGCCATCTCCCCAGCATTACTCACCCAAAGGGGTCCAGATCCTCTCCTCCGACAGCAAATGGGCCCAGGGGATCACGCCTGAAACAAACAAGGGACAATTACAGCAAGTCCCAGAGCAGCCAGGGCGCCTGGCTTCCCAGGGGTCTGAGCCCGATGCCTGTGGGAGGGTCACAATGCACTCCAGGCACAGGGGCAGGGGAAACCCCTGCCTGAGACCAAAGCCCAAGGGATATTTCAAAGTGGTCTGGCACAGACTAATGATGACATTACAATGGCAATTATGTGAAGAGTCGAAAACAAAGCTAAAAACACGCAGGATCTTTATGTTGAAGAAAGATGAAGATATTAACAGTGGTAATCTCCAGATAAGTTTTATTCTATTCATATCTTTCTCAAGTTCCGAAATTTTGTATAAGGATCAAGAACTTTATCAGCCAGATATTATTCTAAAACCAAAATCAACCCCCCAAAGCTGAATTAAAAATCCAAAAATGGAGTGAGATGAGTGCTCACATACTGCTAAGAACAATGCTTCTCAAACTTTCTTTCATTATACGTCCCTCCATAAAATTTTTTTTGGGTGTATGGTCCAGGAATCGAACCCAGATCTCCTGTATGGAAGGCGAGCATTCTACCACTAACCATAAAATTTTAATACCACAAATATACTATATTTTTGTACAGTAGCCCTTTGGAAGCTACAAATCATTGTAATTTCTAAAATGTTTTTCACACTATACCCCCATTCCCTGAAACCAGTTTTTACTTTCACTTAGAATGCATGAGCTAGAAGGAGCATAAATGAATGTACTTCTGGAGAGCAATTTTATATTATATACCTAATATATAAAAAAAAAAACTACAACTGTATCTATCTGTCAAACACCTTATATTTCTTTAAATTCTTTGATCTAATAATTTTATGTCTATGAAAAATTAAATTCCATCCTAAGGAAAGAAACCTTGAATTAAAATATCACCACAAAGCTATTAACCAAGAAAACTGAGAATTGGGAACATTAAGGTACATCCATAATTTAGCTATGGGAAAACAACAGAAACAATGCTCTTAGAATCTTTAAAAATGATGTGGAAAAATATTTATGCTTTCATGTTAAGTTGGGGGGCGGATTACCAATAGCCTACGAAATCAGTTGTGAAGAAATGTGTATGTGCACAAATAAAACTAGAAAGAAGCATCCTGAGAATGTAAACAGTGATCATTACTCCTGGGGGGGTTGAGTTTCTTCTTTATACTTTTCTGTTCTTCCACAAAGAATGTGTATTTTCTTAAAATAAGACAAAAAGATTTAGTATTTTTAAAAAACGTGCTTTGGAATCCGGCTTGCAGCTCAGGCAAGCAATACAAGCCTGACAGTTCTGGGACACAGGCAGATTCTGACCAGACCTCTGGAAAGCCTTGTAAACAGCTAATTTAAACTACAGGAAAGGCATTAATTAAAGAACTAGGAAAAATTCCAAAAGGAATAACAGCCACTAGAAGTCCCCTATGTTTGCTGCTCTGTAGGGAGGCATGGCGGGGGTGGGGTGGGGTGGGGAGAGGCAGCTCATGGAGACAGGTAAGATATTTGTTGGCCTCTGGCACCACCTGGTCTGTCCACTGAGGGAGAATGTTAGAGGCTACAAAGAGCCTTTGGCTTCTAGCTCTGGTGGCTATTAAAATATCTGGGAGAACAGGGCTTTGAAGGCTCCTGAAACCCCTGGACAGAGTGCAGGGAGGGGCACAGAAACAGAACAGTGAAGGCTAGAAAGGCCTGCCTCATTTACTTGTGCACTTGACACCGTCACAGTTTATCCATTAGACTCACACACAACCCAGCCGTACTGCGACACATGTACACTTCTATGACTCAATTGTGTACATGCTTAGAACCCATTTAAAAATAAATGGTATAGGGAGGTATTTCTTCCCCTCCATAGCTTCTGAAACTGGCTCAGTCCCTCATACCTCTCGGTGTGAGCACCTGGCTGGGCCAAATGTGGCACTGTAGATTAAAAAAGTAATTTTTGTACGTGGCATCTGAAATCTATCCCCTACTTTATCTGGGAATTAACGGAAGCAAAGAGTGATCTATTCTAACCCCAGGAAAATAAAATTTCCTACTTATGTGCTCCACACTCCCCTTATATAAAAATAGTATGTCTCTCTTGGCCACATAAACCCAACTGACGTCATTCTAATGGCCAAGGTGGTCTGGCCAACTGGAAAGGTATCAGGACCAGGAGTCAGAAGGTAAACTCTGGCCTCTGGGAATTATCCAGCTGGTTGGCAGTGGCCTGTCACAATAACGTGCTTCTCAATTTTTTAAAGGTGTAAAACCTAAGTAGTAACAATCACAAGGTCTATAGCACTTGTGAAATGTACTCTTGAATATGAACAGATTTGCTGACAGCAAAAGCCTAGAAGAATAGAATAAAGTAGCAGATGCCATTATTTACTGAGAAGCTTGCCATGTGTCAGGCTGTGTTAAATTTAGTTTTTAAAAGATTTAATTTTTAAAATTTAATTTTCTGAATAGATAACACAGCTTCAAAACTGATCAGTGAAAAAGGACACACACAGGTCCATAATCTTAGACTAGCTTTGGAGTTCAGAATTTTTCATATTTTCGAAGGGTTAGATGGGTGGACCTACACAATATAACACTCTCAAGCAGCACCCTGTAACCAGCACATTCCGCAAAATGAACAAATATTCACACTGAGTGGGATAAACGAAGATATAAGGAACTACATGCCATTTCAGGTCAGGTTTTGCCACCAAACAAGTTTGACACCAAACCTACGGGGGAAAAAAAACAACCAAACAAGAAACCTTGGTTTTCAAAGCTCTCCTGGTTTCAGAATTGTGGATAAGGGATTGTGGACCTGTAATAGTCAAATTTTACTCTCACCTCTGTCCCCCAGTCCTCCAAGTCTTCCTATAGATAAGTTTCTTGTACATCTTTCCACAGATATTCCATGCATATATGAGGATATATGTATCTCCCCTACTTTCTCTAATGAGAAAACCACAATCATTCAAATTGCTGCACCCCTTAAGCAATATATTTGTTGGTTTTCCCCTTTCCTGGCTGCTTTCAAGATTTTTTTCTGTGTCTTCAGTTTTCAGTAGTTAGACTATGATAAGTCTGGGCACAGATTTCTTTGAATTTATCCTGTTTGGGATTTGCTGAGCTTTTTAAATCTGTAGGTTGTTTTTGTCTTTTGCCAAATTTGGGAAAAGATTATTTCTTCTTTCTTTTAAAATTTTTATAGATAAATTTTAACACACAAACATTCCTTACATGGTGTACAATTAGTGGCTCACAATATTATCACATTGTTGTGTATTCATTTCCATGACCATTTTTTAGAACAACTGTTTCACTCCAGAAAAAGAAATAAAAAGAAAATAGCTGATACATACCATTCCCCTTTGCCCCTCCCTTTCATTGACCACTAATATTTCTATCTACCCAATTTATTTCACCCTTTGTCCCCCCATTATTTGTTTAATTTTCATCCATATTTTTTACTCACCTGCCCATGGTCTGGATAATAGGATCATCAGACACAAGGTTTTCACAATCCAACAGTCACACTGTAAAAGTTATATCTTTATACAATCGTCTTCAAGAATCAAAGCTACTACATAAGCTCAACAGTTTCAGGTACTTCTCTCCACCCACTCCAAACCACCATAAACTAAGAAGGGATATCTATATAATGCATAAGAATAACCTCCAGAAAAACTTCTCAACTGTTTATAATCTCTCAGCCACTGAAACTTTCTCTCTCTCTCTCTTCCCTCTTTTGGTCAAGGCTTTCTAAATCTCTTGATGCCAGGTCCTAGCTCATCCCAGGAGTTCTATTCCATGTTGCCAGGGAGAATTACACCCCTGGGAGTCATGTCCCACATAGTGGGGGCGGGCAGTGAGTTCACTTGCCACATTGGCTTAGAGAGAAGGGCTACATCTGAGCCACAAAAGAAGTTTTCTGGGGGTGTCTCTTAGGCATAATTATACAGAGGCTTATTTCTCCTTTGCAGGAATAAATTTCATAGGGACAAATCCCAAGATAGAGGGCTTGGCCAACTGATTTGGTTATCTTCAATGCTTGCAAGAGTATCAGAAATTCTCCAAATGGGGAAGCTGAATATTTCCTCCTTTCACCCCATTCTCCCAAGGGGACTTTGAAAATACTTCTTTATTCACTGCCCAAATTACTCTGGGATATATCAGGGCATCATACTAACCTGGACAAACCAACAGGGTCTCGTGCCCTATTCAAGATTCCATGTACTTATGATGTTCAACTAAACTGACCATACAAGTTAAATTAGGAAATGCACTAACCAAAATAAAAATTTTGCACCAAATAAACAGCTCTTCCTTTGGGCTCACACAGAAGTTGAAGTTTTAAAATCTGGGCGATATCATACTTTACTCTGTATTCTGATTTACCTTAGTCCTATCCAGATCAGCTTCACTCATATCTCTACTCAAAGTCAGATCCCCTTTTCAACTTTTTGAACAGTTTCTGTATGGGGTACTGCTGACTTTCATAGCTTCAGAGCTCTAATTCTGAGTCTCAGATGTCACATAAATACCCAAAGTTTCCGAAAATGAGCAGGTTATAAACAAACAGCTTATTATCTCGGAATTTAGAAATAACAGTTACAACTCCTGAATATATATGTGACTGCTGTTAGAGCTTAAAATCTAGGACCCTTTACAATAGGTCATTATTTCTTCAAAAAATTTTTTTTCTGCACTGTACTCTTTCTCCTCTCCTTTTAGGAATACAATAGCCCGAAATGTCTCACCCATCTGAGATTTTTTATTTAAATTTTTTTTTTGTTATTTGATAGGATAATTTTGAATGATTTATATCTTCAAGTTCACTGACTTTTCTTGTCACCTCCAATCCACTACTGATAGTGGGGTTTTTATTTCCATAAATGTGGCAAAAACTTTATCAACTTCTGACAATAACTTCAAATACTATGTTAACTTGAATTCATTCTGACTCTCACTACCCAGAGTCAGGCGTGCCTGTCCAGGACGGTCCTCTACAACATTGCTGTGGTGGAAGAGTGATGTGGAGAACATCACTTACTCCATGTGGAGAACCCTTACTCCATGTGGAAAACACACAGGAGCTCGTGTTTGAGCCTCTCCCAGACCTCACTCTGTGCTTCTCTTCTTTTGACTTCCTATCCTTTTACTGTAGTAAAACCACAATCGTTAAGTAGAACACTTTCAGGGAATTCTGTGAGTTGTTCTAGAAAATAAGCAAATCTGAAGGGGTGATGGGAACCTCCAAATTTGTAGCCAGTTCATCAATCATGGAAGCTCTGTAGAACTCAACATGTACTAAGTTTATATGGGGTTTAGTTATATAGGCATAATTAATGGCACCAAAGCCCACGTGGCTGAATTCAATCTCCAGTCCATTCTTCCCTCCCAGAGGTCAAAGAAGTCGGGCTGACATGATTTGGCTCAAAGCCCCAACTTCCTAATCACAGTTGGTTTTTCTTGTGTGACCAGCCCCCACCTAAGAATGCAGATATGGCTGGCCCCACCCTGGTATCTTGTTAGCATGTGAACTATCAGATGTGTTCCAGGCCCATCATGAATAATAAAAGACGCCCCTATCACAGGAAATTACAAAGATGTAGAGCTAACCCCATAGAACCAGGGACAATGGACTTGCCAAGTTTTTATTATGATACAATTTTGATTATTGCATTTTTCCATTCTAATATTTTCATTTGGTTCTTCTTTCTATTTTTCCATTCATCTTAAGATTGTCCTCACTTCTTGGAACATTTTTATAATAAATGCTTTAAAATCTTTGTCAGGTAATTCTAATTAAGACTTGTGTCACCTTGATATTGGAGTCCTTTTTTTTTTTAAACAGTATTTCATTGTTTATTAGAACTAAATAGACACCCCAGATTAAGAGACAGATTTCACTATGCAATACCTTTCAATCAGTACTTGACTGATACAAACTGTATTAGATACAAACACTTGCTTTTTTTCCAACTAGAAAGCATTTTCCAACGAGTTTGCAAAATCCAAGGGATTCCTGAAGGCATCCCAGAGGTTTGTGTTTTCAAAACTGTTAATGAAGTCTATTTTAATTTGCATACTTGTTAATTCATAAAGTGATTTAAAATTTTCCCTTTAAAACAGAACAATCTGAGAGTATCCAAATGTACAATGACCGATATGGTTGGCAATTAATACAGATCACTCAATCACCCTGAAAAATACAAACCTCTGTGCTGATTCTGACACTCTCATAGTTTTAAACTGTCTTTGTTCTTATTAATATTTTGGCTAATTGCAGCCAAAGTGAAGTAAGGAACACTAATGTTGAAATATAACTTCATGAAGATCATTGTACTAGTTTGAAACTGTTATGTACCCCAGAAAAGCCATTTTCTTTCAATTCTGATCTAATCCTGTAGGGCTAGATCTATTGTTTAGGAACCTTTGATTAGATTGTTTCCATGGAGACTGACCCACCCTATCACAGTGTGGCCTTTGATTAGATTACTTCCATGGAGATGTGACATGCCCAATTGTGGGTGTGACTTTCTGATTAGATGGAGATGTGCCTCCACCCATTCAAGGTGGATCTTAAATAACTTAATGGAGTTCTTTAAATGGGGAACCATTTTGGAGAAAGCTCAGAGCCCACAGAGACAGAGACATCTAGAAACGCAAAAGCCCCAGGAAACGCTAGGTGCTGAGAGAACTGGCAGAAGCGAGACAGAAACCAGAAGTAACATAGACACAGACATTTGGAGATGGCTGGAATGCCAACAGAGAGAGCAGACACCTAGATATGAATGTTTGCAGATGCAGCACCCAGAAGGTGTTGCCATGTGCCTTCTCATTAGTTGCCAACCAAGCCAGAACCCAGAGGTTTGCCTTGGAGAAGCTAACTGAAGAACTAAATGCTTAGAGAAGAAGCCAATGGAATCAGAAGCTGGAAGCAATGGAACTGGGAACAAGATCTAGCAGAGGCCAACCACAAGCCTTCCCATCTGAATCTGACAGACACTGACTTTTTTTTTGGTATACTAAGCATGGGGGTCACATTTCATTCTTTTCCATGTGAATATCCCGTTACTGCAGCACCATTTGTTGAATGTTCAGGTTTTGGAGTCTTTTGACTGTCCTATGAGTTGAGACTTTCTTCTCTGTATGTCTGGTTATTCTAGATTGTATCCTGGACATTTTAAACATTATGGTAGGAGGCTCTGAGAGTACACTATCTTTGGTTTAGCAGTTGGCCAGGTTGGGTTTAGGCTGGCCACCAGCTATGTTTTCAATATCTGTTCCATTTCCACAGGCTTTGCAGTACTATTCAGATATGTCCTGGGTCCAGCAGCCAGATTGGGACCTGAAAGGTAAGTTATTTCATATTTCATTTCTCAGTCTTTGGTGTGATATTTAGGATCAGATCCACTCATGCATAGCTTGGGGCTAAGGCCAGGAGTTCATAAACAACTTTTAAAGGTCACATTCTGAGACTCTCTGTGACCTTTTCAGTACTTTCCAGTTCCCTGGGGCTCCTCTTTTGGCTCCTCTGGTCAGAAAGCTGGGGCTTTATTTACCTGTGCCACACAATTCCTGTGGTTGTGCCACACACTTCCTGTGATTGCCATGCACTTGTAAGTGTGCCCACATCCAGAGCCGAGCAGAGGAAGAAAGAGAGGGAAGAAAAGCAATAGGCATTTGCCCCACAGTCTTGAGACCACAAGTCCTCTGATTGGGAGGGAATGTTTTCCTCTTTCAATTTTAGATGTTTTGGGTGAACCACATACTGGGATGGCAAAAGAATGGGGTGGGGGGAACTATGGGAGATTTTTCCTACTCTCTCTGAGCATTAAGAAACCCCGGCTTGTTTTTTAGGCAGAACTAGAAGGATCTCCTGGAGCACTGTCTGTCTACATCAATGTCTACTTCCTTGTTTGGAGTTTCCTTGAGATGAGGCTGGAAGATACTGGAGGGAGGAAATGCTGGTTCAGTGGTACTGGTACTTCAAATTCTGCCTGCCGCTAATTTTCAGAGTTCTCAGATAGCTACTCCATCCATTCTGTCCAGGTTTAATAACTCCATTCAGTGGAAAGTCAGGATGGAGTGTGCTTACTCTAGAATAAGAAACTTCAAAACCATGCTTCTAACCACTGCAGAACTGCAAATAGATGGCTGCCCTCAGCACAGCTGCTGGTCTTTACCCATGGGTGATTGTTATATGAAAGTACAAAGCTAACAATCTGCACACTGGGCTTCTCGAGTGCCAGCTGTAGCTTCATGGAACAACCAGCAGCAATGACCTGAGGATTTCCAGACCCTAATCCTTGGGTTGTTTCCCAGAGCAATGTTTAAGAGACTCCTCCAGGGCCACCTAGGCTAATGCTGCTCAAAACGATTATGTGCACATAAATCAGCAGGAGATCTTACTAAAATGAAGGTTCTAATTCAGAAGATCAAGGGTGGGACCTGAGATTCTATAAATAAATATATATTTTCATTTCTACAGTTTTATTCACACATCATACAATCCAACCTAAGTGGAGATCCTATATTTTTAACAAGCTCCCAGGTGATCTGATCTTGCTGGTCTGGGGCTATAAAGAATGAGGCTGTTCTCAGTGAGGGTACAAGTTCAGCCAGGGAATTCTGGTGATGGATTTATTTTCCTTGTTCTGCCAAGCAGAGATACTGGTTAATTGTAGTCAAGAGAGTGTATACATAAATAAGCATAGCACCAGTTATTGTGCCCTGATCTGAAAGGTAAGGGCCAAGCAGGGCAATAAACCTTTCCTTTTCCCCACCCTATGAATATTCTATGAATTTAAAGGTGAGATAGGGACAGAGAATGGTTGAGAAATAATGCATTTAAGATAAGTGATCAAAGATTTTAAAAAAGAAAGAAAAGATATGCCTAAATTATACTACAAATTATAAAACATTCAGAAAAAAGGTAAGTGTCACTCATACTCTAAAACATAATGATTCTCTTTGTTATTCTTTTCTAGTCTCTCATAAGCATGTTTTAATGCAATTACGATAATAGTGTGAACATAATTTAGGATCCCACTGCTTTCCTCCACTATGTTTCACATTTTCCCAAGTGGTTCATCTTTGCTACTAACATTTTTAATGGCCAAATAATATTTGCAGCAGATATTTTACATTTACTTACTCTTCTACTGTAGGGTACTGATGGTGTTTCTGTTGTGTGTGACCATAAATAATGCTGCGATTAATAATTTTCATGCACATGGCTTTCTATGTTGGAAATCGATAAATGCCTTTCTCAGCATTGTATAAGAGCACTGGGAGGAGATGCGTGTTTCCTGAGACAGTCCACAGGTGGAAAGGAGTTGTGCCCAGGAGCCTCAACTTACTTGATTTAGATGATGAGATTTAGATAAGAATTTGGACTCTGAGTTGATGCAGTAATATGATAGGACCCTTTAGAACTCTGGGGGTGTATGAATATATTTTGGATTTGAGAGGGATGTGAAACTGTGGGGACCAGAGGGTAGAAAATGGTAGGCAGAATTTCTAGGGATGATTCCCAAGATTCCACGAACCTGTGATTGTTTTATATGATACCTTAAAAAGAGAGTATTATCCAGGCAGGTTAATCATGTGAGTCCTTAAAAGCAGAGAATTTTCTCTGCTTGGTGACAGAAGAAGACAAAAGGGGAGACTCAAAGCACGAGAAGGACTTGACACACCACTGCCGGCTGTGAAGGTGGAGAGATCCACAAAAGAAGGAATGCATGTGGTCTCAAGGAGTTGAGACGGAAGTCTTCAGTTGACAGCCAGTGAAGTAGTGGGACTCAGCCCTATACCACAAAAAAACTGAATTCTGCCAATAACTTTAATAAGCTTGGGAGCGAATTCTTCCCCAGAGCCTCCAGAAAGGAATGTAGCTCTGCTGGCACTTTGACTTCAGTCTTATGAAACCTGAGCAGAATCCTAAAGAAGTCAGAAATAATAAAAAGATACGGTTTTAAGGCATCAAGTTTGTGAGAATTTGTTATGTGGCAATAGAAAATTAATACATCTATGCTGCAAATAGTCTACGTGCCTAGTCTACGTGCCCAGTCTACGTGCCTCATAATTTGGGTTCAGTTAGCTTACAAAAGTTATGGGGATGATGCTTTAAAAGTAATTTAAAAGAAAAATGAAACTCCCGACATTGGCAAGGATAGGGAAATGGCACTGAAATATAGTGGGAATGCCAACACATACAACTGTTCAGGAGGCAGTATGTACCCAAATTGTTAAAAACAGGTTTAGTCCTTAATGTAGTAATTCTACTTTCAGGAATGTAGGCTAGGAAATATTCAGAGATGTGCTCTAAGTTGTATGAAAATACTATATGTTCTCAGAAGCATTAGCTATGGTAGCTCAAAATTTTAAAAGACTTGTGCTAAGTATTACTTCAATAAGTCAGCCCATCACCAAGCCCTGTCAGGTACACCTCCAAATATACCCCAAATCTACCTATCCAGTCTAGACCACCATTATTTCTTTTTCCTTTTCATTGTGGTAACATAAATATAACATAAAATCTGCCATTTTAACCATTTTTATGTATGCATTAATTACATTCACAATAGTGCTACCATTGCCACCATCCATTACAAAAGCTTTTTTATCACCTCAAACAGAAAACATGTACACATTAAGCATTAACTCCCCATTCTCTCCTCTCCTCAGTTCCTGGAAACCTCTACTTTCTGTCTCTATGAATTTGCCTAATCTAGATAGTCCATATAAGTGGAGTCATACAACATTTGCTCTGTATCATTTCATATAGCATAGTGTTTCCAAGGTTCACCCACACATGAACCCATTCATTTTCACAGCTGAATAAATAGACATTATTAATTATACATACACACTGTATGTATATTTCACATTTTCTTTATCCATTCATATGTTGATGGATACTTGGGTTGTTCCACCTTTTGGCTACTGTAACGAATGCTCCTATGAACATTGGTGTACAAGTATGTTTAAGTCCTTGTTTTTAATTCCACTGGGTATATACCTAGAGTTGAGCATCATTATTTTTTGCCTGGGCTTTTTTGTCTGGTCTTCCAACTGCTACTTATAGCTCGGTAAGTCATTCTGTACATTGGAGCCAGAAGGTTTTGTTTTGTTTTGTTTTTTAATGTAAACCATATGAAGCCCCTCTCTTGTCACAGCCACCAGTGCCTTCCCACTGTTCCTGACCTTGGTCCCATTCACCAATCTTGTATCATCTCCCATCCCTCTACCCCACTGGTTTACTATGCTCCAACACATTAGCCTTCTTTTTGTTCTCAGAACAATTCAAGTCAAGATTGTTTCCTTTGAATTCAGCAATTGCTGAATCGAACTCTAACACTCATGAGCTGTGCTGCTTTATGTAAATTAATTAGGCTATCTTGTGTCAGTTTTCTTTCTATAAAATGGGAATAACAATAGCACCCATATCATTCTCTCATTATGAGGATCAAAAAATTAAAAATTACTGCTTGACACACAGTAAAGGCTTAATAAATACGAACTATGTTAGCCTGTTAGCTGTCAGAATCTAACTGGGATTCCTCCACAGAAAAAAGTCAGTGTTTAAATGAGTCCCAACCCAATCATTTTCTACTCAAAACATTTTGATGGCTCCTGTCACCCCAGGATCAAATCTAGCTTCAGAGAACTTGCGACCCCTTGTGAATGGACCCTTATATTCACCTTGTCTCCCTTCCTGCGCCACCTTAAGTGAACTGTTTCAGTGCCCTCAACAAGTGAGATGGTTTCATAGTCACCATGTGTACCCACTGTTCCCTCTGCTTTAGAAGTTCACTACTTCCAACATCACGGAATTTTTATGGTCCTTTAAGACTCAGCTTGGGCATCACCTCTGTAAAGTCTTTACTTCTACCCTGTCTCATTCAATCCTTCAGATTAATCACCTTTCTCTGTGTTTCTGCAGACCTTCAGACATACTCTGTCATTGTTTTCAACAAACTTATGATATGGAATGAAAAGGGCAAATCAGCCCTCATGAACTGTAACCCCTTGAAGACTGGGGCCACACCTCATCATGTATTCCCAGTGCCTAATGTAGTGCTTGACACATAATGGACACTGAAACAGACTGACCTGAATATAATAAATTATATAGAAGATAAAAGCTAGGGCTTTAGAGTTAGGCTCAAGTTCAAATTCTGGTTTCATTATTTAACAGCTGTATTACCTAGGGCAAGTCATGAAATCTCTAAGCCCTTGCTTTCTTTCCTATAAAATGCAGGATTAAGTGAGAATGTTTACAAAAGTGCAATGCCTAGTATATAATAAAGAGTTCAATGAGTGGTGTACAATACTCTATAATTATTACAACAACACAATCTTTACTTCTTGCTGGTTGTGATCAAGTAAGTTACTTACTGTACAGAAACCTCAGTTTCCTTGCTTGTAATACAATATCCCACACCAATCTCATAGGGTTATTGGGAGGATTAAATAATAGCATGTGGATAAAATGCCTATTATGTTGTCTGGTACATAGTTGGTACTCAATAAATATTAGCTTTAAAAATGTTATTGAACTAATTTTTCTCCCCACGGAAGAAAACGAAGGGATCAAGATCATTTGGGCCTAAGAAGAAAAGAATGAGGACAAATTTTAAAAGGAAATAACAGTTTCAGAAGTAATGAAACATGAAAATTAAATTATTAAGGTAGCATAGGTAGAGGCTATTCTTTCAAAATTTGGCGCTAGATCAACTTGATATCCATATGGAAAAATATGAGTCTGTCTTACACCAAACTAAAATCAATTCCAGATGGATTGTAGATCTAAATATAATAGGCAAAACATCAAAGCTTCTAGAAGAAAATATATGAGAATTTCTTCATCATCTTGAGGTAGGGCAAACATTTCCTAAAAAGATCAAAAAAAGCACCAACCATAAAGGGAATGCATTACATAAAAATTGGGAACTTTTTAATTAAAAAAACAAAACAAAACACCAATAACAGATTGAAAAGAAGGTAATCTACAGAGGAGAGGAAGGTATTTATAATACTTATTGGTAATTTCATAAGAAAAAGACAAACAACCCACCAGAAAAATGGGTGAGATATCTGAAATGATCCATCATAAAAGAGGTTAATAAATATTTTAAAAGATCCTCAAGTTCATTAGTATCATATTAAGTCCACATGATATTAATATGTACTCAGTATGAATAATAACCCAACCAGAAGGCTAATGAAAATGACATATGTAGTGCTATAAAAGTATTTGCACTTTTGGTCTATGGAAGCATTCTCAAAATGTGGTTTGTGGACACCTGGGGTCCCTGAGGGTCCATAAGGTCAAAATTATTTTATATTAGAAGTTTTTACTTTTTTTGTTGTGTCATCATTTGTACTGATGGTGCAAAAGCAGTGGTGGGTAAAATTGCTGATGCTTTAGCATAAATCAAAGCAGGAAAAACAAAATTAGTAGTCATTGTACACACACACACACCCCACCACCACCACACGACCAGCCAGTTTCCTTAAAAAATATCCTTGATGAATAGTAAAATTTATCAAGTTTTCTAAAATATCAATCTTTGCATATACATCTTTTTAGTATTCTTTATGAAGAAGTAGGAAGTATCCATAAAGCACTTCTGCTGCATACAGAAGTACAAGCTTGTCCCATAGAAAAGGACTTGTACAGCTGAAGTAGCCATTTTTTCATGGAACACCATTTTTACTTGAAAGAATGGCTGACAGATAAACTATGCTTATTCAGCCTTGGCTAAATAGTAGGCTTATTCCAAAAACTGAAGTGAGCTTGTCACTTCAAGGAAAACAACTGACAGTATTGTTGCCAATGATAAAAATTTAAGCTTTCAAGTGAAAATCTGCATTTTATAAATTTATATGTTATGATGAGATCAGTAATATTAATGAAAGCGATTTTTTTATATCGTACAATAAAATGCATCAATATTCAGTGGGCCTGTATAACTCTGAGAACCAGTATTTTCCAAATGACCAATTACGGGATCTTAAAATACTGTGTATGCATGGGTAAAAGAAATATTCAAAAGGCATGAGAGTCCAGTGGATTTTAATGTGATAGAGGACAAAGAGTTCACTGATATGGCTTCAGATTAACAATGCAATTAATCCTTAAAGAAACTACCACTTGTCAAGTTTTGGTATAATATCAAAGAAGAATATTACAATTATCTGAAAAGACTATTAAATTACTTTTCTCTTTTCCAACAACATATCTGTGTAAGGCTACATTTTTTATTTGCTTCAACAAAAACAACATATTGCCAACAGACTGAATGCAGATGCAGAAATGAGACTCCAGCTGTCTCGTTTCCAGACACTGAAGAGCTTTGCAAAAAAGCAGTCTATCTTTTCATTAAATATTTTCTGTTTTGGAAAATATAGTTATTTTCACTCACATTTATTTATGTTAACACCTAATAGATGTCTTATTACCTTAAAATGAATGAACAAATGTATTTTTTTATGAACAATAACTATTCTATTTGAAGTTGAAATGTGTCATGTTTCCATAGTCCAAGTCCCTGATGGTTCCACACCTAGGTGACTGATTGCCTTCCTCCCTGGCAAGCTCACCTGCTTATTTCACCTCTAGGTAGACCCCAGGCTGGTCTCTGGAATAGATCCAGAGATTTCATTTTTTTTTTTCTTGGACTAGTACCAAAGCTCTTCCTTATTAAGACTGCTGTTCCACTCTGGAATCTCCCATATCCTGGAAGTCTCCTCTGGCAAACATGTATTTTTTTTTAAGTTTCAGCTATACTTCTAATAATGTAAATATTGATAGGTATAATGCACACAATAATTTTTAGGGGGTTCTCCATACTTTTTAAGAGTATAAGAGGGTTCCTGAGACCAAAAAGTTTGAGATCTGCTGATATAGGAAATATAATTCAAGTAAGTAAATGGAACAAATTATATATAGATGTTCACAGCTATACTATTTATAGTGAAAAATTGCAAACTCTTGAAATACCACATAGAAGTTAGGCAAACTGCAGCATACTAGAGTAAAATAAAATATACAGAATCAAAGAGAGATATGCTTATCACTTTAGTAAATGGATTATAAAATTTTAAAAAGAAAATGCAGAATAGGAAGTATTGTGTCTATTGTGAATATCTTAAAAATTATGTAGAGGTACAGAATGATCAGGATTGAAAATGAATTTAGAATTTAGAATTCATTTTAGCTTTGTATCTAAGGATTTGTTTTAATGAAGCTGGTTAAGCACAGGAAAACTGATTTCTCAAAACGGAGGACAGGATTTAGGGCACAGAGTCTCCTAACTGTCTGAAGAAAGATGGAACGAGGGATATAGGTTAGAAGTGTAATGACAACTACAAAAATACATTAGGCTCAAATCAAAATAAACTTCCCTTACAGGTGGGTGGCTTTTAGTTCTTACTTAGAGACTTAAGGAGTAGCACAGAGCCACTTTCCACTCTTTGTTCTCCATTACAACAAATGCCTTCTGTACCTTTACTCCTAGTCTAGAAACACCAGTATATCACACCGGCAGACCCAGTGTCTTTGACAAGCTCTGGGCACATATCACTACATACTTACGGGAGCAAGTTTCTTTATGGGCTAGGTCAGACAGACATCCAGACTGTGGTTTGCATTTGAGGTTTCCAGGTGTGGGATAGGCAAGATAGGGGTGCAGAAAGAGGAGTGAGGCACAGTACTGTACCCTATGGGAAGGGGGCAGAAACTGCTATTTCCTTCTCACAGTCTTGGCCAGGCTGTTCCATCACAGCTGCTCCTTGATGGAGTAATTAACACCCTACAGCAGTCAAATGGGCCGACTTGCAGTGCTGTTCTTTCCCCTCCTTCCAGTCCTGTGGCCCCACCCCCAAACTGGCAGCGAAGGAGAAACAAAAAAGGTGCAAGTGTGAGTGCCTGGTTGCTGAGCAACATGGTGGGACTATAATAAAGGGATTGTGTCATTACAGACATCTGTGCTGACAGAGGAAGGGGGCTGGTGAGGCAGAAAGCAGGGAGTAGGGTTTGGGAGGAGGTGAGGTGACTACAGAGGGAAGACATGATAGGTTGTTAACACACTAGTGGTTGACGGAAAGCTTCCTAAGCATTCTACCTCCTCTTCCGCATTTCGCTTAGTTCACTAGCCTAGTCCTAGAAGATAGGTTTACTTGAGGAAGATCTAACGGTGAAGGTGGGAGACAGAGGATGGAATCTTCTCTGCAATCAGTCTACACTATAATGAATTTGTACACAAACTGATTATGACATGAACTAAAGCTGAAGGGTGTAGTGGAGGAAAGCACAAGCTTCTGAGTCAGACCCACAAAGCAGTAAATCCCAGTTCACACCCTCCCTGAAATTCCACTAATGCCCCCATTGTCCCCCCCCCCCACATGTATGATGGGGATACCGCTGATCTTGTAAGGCTGCTAAGAAAATAAGCAACCATAAATAAAAAAAACTTGGTCCAGTGGCCAACAATGGTAGGCAGCTACTCCTATACTTGATAAATGGTGGTCAATGTGATGATAAAAGAAATAAAGTCCATAAAGAGCTTGAGCCTAAATTCAGACATCTAACACAACCTCTGCACTGAAACTGTCAAACTGTCAAATTTGATGCATTTGGCTTGAATGCATCAAATCCTTTTTTTGAGGGAATGATCTAGGTATGTGACAAAACAAAATAAGGATCCCCCAATACGGGGATCCTCCACTCATTACCCCTTCAGTACTGTCCTCATTTCTGCCTAGAAACTGAATGGGAATCCATCAAATCTTTAAGAGCAACAGCCATTATTTATTGAACACTTACTATATTTTGAACAACGAGCTCAAAATATGACATCCATTCTCATATTTAATTCTCAGAAATCTTTGAAACAGGTATTTTTATTCCCAAAATACAGATCAGGAAACCAAGGCTCCAAGAGTCTAAATGTGCTCATTGAGAGACAGGTTTTTAAAGCAGAAAGGTCAGGATTTGAAGTCACCCGATCAATCTCCAAAGCCTGTGCTCCTAATTGTGTAATTTTCTCCCCCTAACACTGGGGGTGTGGGGAAGGGTGAGGGTGGGCAGGAGGGGAGAAGACAGGAACCAAGTTCCTCCACCAAAAGTGGTGTGAGGAGTAACAGGGCTCAGTCTTGTGCCTCATTCTCTCAACCCACCTCTTCAGCTGAAGGCACTGCTGCCCTCATCAGAATTCTTTAGTGGCGTTTCACTGACCTGGTGGAGATTCTTGTATTTCACATCAGGGAATACAGTTCTATTTTCCATAGCCATTAAATACCAGGACTTCTAGACACAAATTCTTTCTGTATCCAAACTTCAGGGACAGTTCTATATTTTCAGATCTTGACATCTCTGACCTACTGTTCCCTCAGCCTATAATAACCTTCTCACTAGAAAATATCTGTTATAAAATTCAGATACATGAAAAGGCAAAAGGAAAAAAAAACCTTAAAGAATATTTACCCTCCTTCCCATGAAGACACAGCTCAGGAAGCACCTACTCCAGGAAGCCTTTCCCAGGCTATTCCTGACGGATCTCCATTGCTAAACTTTATAGTGGCAGTTACTCTACTAACTTGCCTGCCTCCCCTGCCAGAGGGAGAGTATAACCCACGTAAGGTGGGAGGGCAGTGAGTTTAGAGAGAGAGAGAGGACACATTTCAGTAACAAAAGAGGTTCTCTGGGGTTGACTCTTAGGCATCATTATAAAGACGCTTAACTTCTTCTTTGCAGGAATACGCTTCATAAGGGCAAGCCCCAAGATTGAGGGATTGTCCTATTAAATTGGTAGTTCCCAATGCTTGTGAGAATATCAGGAATTCCTCACAATTCACTTCAGGGAAGTTTTAATATTTCCACATTTTCTCCCAGTCCCTCTAGGGTACTTTGTTATTACTTTTATTTTTCTGCTCAAATTACTCTGGTATTTATCAGAAACCAAAGCTCTTCACTGTTCTTGTATTGGGGCATCACACTAACCTGTACAAATCACAAGATCTCACTCCTTATTCAAGGTTCCACGTAATTAAGGTGTTCAAATAAACTGACCACAGAGGTTAAATTAGTTAAGAGTGCTACAGAAAATATAAATTTTGCACTAAATAAACATCTCTTCATTCCTT
Source organism: Tamandua tetradactyla (assembly GCF_023851605.1). Classification (NCBI taxonomy): domain Eukaryota; kingdom Metazoa; phylum Chordata; class Mammalia; order Pilosa; family Myrmecophagidae; genus Tamandua; species Tamandua tetradactyla. Next base: position 23,054,322 of record NC_135327.1, on the reverse strand, counting down.
TGGTCTCATACAGAAGTTGAAATTTTAAAACAGTCAATAGCATCCTTTACCCTTTAGTTTGATTTACCTTAGTCCTAACTAGATCAGCTTCATTCATACCTCTAATTGCAGTCTATCTCTTTTTCAGCTTTTTTAACAGTTGCTGTACGGGGTAATCCTGACTTTCATAGTGTAGAACTCTAGCTCTGAATCTCAGGTGTCACACAGATACCCGAAGTTCCAGGGAACTACAGGCTATACACAAAGAACTCAGCATCTCAGAACTTAGAAATAGAAGTGTGTTAGGGTTCTCTAGAGAAACAGAACCAAGAAGAGAGATCTGTAAATATGAGATTTAGAAAGGTGTCTCATGCAACTGTGGGAATGGAAGAGTCCAAAATCCGTAGGGCAGGCTGTGAAGTTGGTGGCTCCGATGAAGGGTCTGGACAAACTCCACAGGAGAGGCTCGCTGGGTGAAGAAGCAGTAAAACTCTCTTCTCCCTTAAAAGCCTTCAACTGATTGTATTATCTCATTGTGGGAAATGCATCTTAGTTGACTGCAGATGTAATCAGCCACAGATGCAATCAACTGATGATTTAATACACCAGCCTTACGATTTATTAACCAGCCATGAAATATCCTTGCAGTGCTTGCATGATGAGACAACTGGGCACATTCACTTGGCCAAACTGATACCAGAACCTAACCATCACAAACAGTTACAACTCAGGAATAGATGTGACTGCTGTAAAAGCTTATAATCTAAGAACCTTTACAATAAGCCTTCCCCTGATAATCTATGCTCTCAAATTCAATTTTCCAAGTTTGTACCTTATAGTTAGACTATATGACTGAGGCATTACGATATTTGCTTTTCCTTTCTGGCTTATTTCACTCAACATACTGCCCCTCAAAGTTCATTTACTTATTTGCATGCCTCACAACCTCCATGGCTTCTGATGAGAAATCTGTTGTTAATCTTATTGGGGATCCCTTGAATGTAAGAAGTTGTTTTGCTCTAGCTGCTTTCAAAATCCTCTTTCTGTCTTTTAACTATAATGTGTCTTGGTATAGATCTCTTAGAGTCTGTCCTGCTTGGAGTTCATGGAGCTCACTGGATGTGTAAATTCATGTCTTTCATCAGACAGGGGAAGTTTTTGGCCATTATTTTTTCAAATACTTTTTCTGCCCCTTTCTCTCTTGTCCTTTTGGGACTCCAATGAAATGTATGCTGGTGCACTTGATGGTGTCCCTCAGGTCCCTCAAGCTCTGTTCATTTTCCTTCATTATTTTTTTTTTCTGCTGCTCATACCAGATAATATCAATTGTCTTATCTTCAGGTTCACTGATCCTTTCTTCTGCCTGTTCAAATTTGCTGCTGAATCAGTCTAATGAGTTTTTCTTTTCAATTACTGTACTTTGTAGCTCCAAAATTCCTTTTTGGTTTCATTTTATAATTTCCAACTCTTTATTTTGTTCAGATATCTTCCTAATTTCCTTTAATTCTTTGTATATGGATTCCTTTAGTTCACTGAACACATTTAAGATGGTTGATTTAACTCTGTGAATAACAGTTCTGAAGTATGAACTACCTCAGGAATGGTTTCTGGAAAGTTCTTTTTTTCCTGTGTCTTTGCATGTTTTATTTTATTTTTTTTTCAGTTGAGAACTGGAAATTCTGAGTTATGTTGTTCTAATCTTACAATCTAGTTCTCCCACTCCTCTGGGATTGCAAAGGTATTTTTGTAGTTGTTATTAAAGGCTAGAGCTGTCAATTTGTAACTTTTTCAAACTATTTTGCTGGCAAATAGGGAAGAGAAAGTGTCAAGAGGAGGGGGAAAAAGTACTGCACTGCTTCCTTAAGAATCTTCTGCTGCTCTTCCCTACGGGGGGTTGGAACAATGGCCACCCTCAAGATCAACCCTCAAGCGATCTGAAGTAGCTGTGCAAAAGCAGTGAACAACTATCAGACCACACTCTTCTGCATTTTAGAGTTCTAGGTCCTTATAGCCCACCCTTGCACTAGCATGCTGTAGCAGGAGCTGGGGCTGCAGTCTTGGGGGATAGGAGACAGTAGCTGCATGAATGGTGAAACTGACCAGTACTTACTGCAATTTCCCTGGATGTGGCACAATGTTTCACTAGGCTCCAGAGTCCCAAAACAGTTGATTCAGATACTTCCTGCCAGTTCAATGTTTGTTTAGATAGAAGTACTTATTCCTGGAGCTTCCTATTTCTTCTTCTTCGTAACAATTCTCTTCAAAAACAGAAATCAAAATTCCAGCTGTCTTTTCTTCCTTTCTTCTCTTCCCTTCATTTCTCTTCCCTGTCCTGCCCTGCCCTACCCTGTTTTTACCTTTTTTTCCTTCTTTCCTCCCTCCCTCCCTTCCTTCTTTTCTCCCTTTCCTTCTTTCCTTCCTTCCTTTCTTTCTTCTGTTCTGCAAAAATTGACAAGCTGATCCTAAAATTCTTATGGAAATTCAAGGGACCCAAAATAGCCAAAACAGTCTTCAAAAAAGAACAAATTGATTTCTAAACTTACTACAAAAGAATGAAGTTGGTTTCCTACCTCACGTAATGCAAAAAAAATCAATCAAGATATATCAGACAGAAGAGAATTGTTCTCTTTATTCTTTTGTACAGCAATAGCCAGTTGTTCCAACATCGTTAAAAAAGACTATTTTCCCCCTTTGAATTATTTTGATACCCTTGTTGGAAACTAATTGCCCATGAATTTATGGGTTTATTTCCGAACTCTCAACTCCATTCCATTGATCTAGGTGTCTATCTTTACACTGGTACCACACTGTCTTGATTGTAGTAAGCTTAGAAGTCAATTTGTTCTTTTTGAAGACTGTTTTGGCTATTCTGGGCCCCTTAATTTCCATATGAATTTTAGGATCAGCTTGTCAATTTTTGCAGAAAAGAAGAAAGGAAGGAAGGAAGGAAAGAAGGAAAGGAAGGTAAAGACAGGGTAGGACAGGGAAGAGAAGGGAAAGGAAGGGAAGGAAAGGAAGAAAAGACAGCTGGGATTTTGACTGGGATTGCCTTGAATCTGATTATCAATTTGCTGAGTATTACCAATATTAAATCTCCCAATCCATGAAAACAAGATGTCTTTCCATTTATGTAGATCTGAACATTTTTCAACACTATTTTGTAGTTTCCAGTATACAAACCTTATACTTCTTCTGTTAAATTTATTCCTAAGAATTTTATTCTTTTAGGGGCCTTTATAACTGGTATTTCCTTAATTTCATTTTTGGATTGCTCAATGCTAGTATATAGAAATAAAATTTATTTTTGTTTATTGGTCTTGTGTTCTGCAACTTTGCTGAACACATTAGTTCTAATGGTTTGACTCCTTAGGATTTTCTATATATAAGATCTCATGTTATCTGTAAATAAAGAAGGCTTTACTTCTGACTTTCAAATCTGCCTCCTGGCTAGAACTTCCAGTAAAATGTTGACTAGATTTGGCAAGAGTAGACATCCATGTCTTGTTCCTGATCCTAGGGGGAAGGCATTCTGTTGTTCTCCATTAAATATGATGTCATCTGTAGTTTTTGTAGATGCTCTTCACTGAGTTAAAGAAGTTCTCTTCTATTCTATTGTTGAGTGTTTTTATCATGAAAGATGTTGTATTTTGTCAAATGCCTTTCCTCTATCGAGATGATCATGTGGTTTTTGTCATTTATTCTATTAATATGATGTACTATGTTAATTTTCAGATCAATTATGGAATTAATGATTCATGGGATCAACTTCACTTGGTCATGGTATATAAATCTGCATTCAGTCTGCTGGTAATTTGTTAAGAATTTTTACATCTATATTCACAAAGGAAACTGGTTCGAAATTTAAGTGTGGTATCTTTGCTTTTGGTATCAGAGAAATACTGGCCTCTTAGAATGAGTTGGAAAATTTTCCTTCTTCCATTTTTAGAAGAGTTTGTAAAAGATTGGTATTAATAAAAAAATTCATTATCAAAGAAAATTTCTAACATATAAAAAATAGTAAGAAGAGTGGGTGGATGACGGTGGCACAGTGGCAGAGTTCTAGCCTGCTATGCCAGAGACCCGGGTCCAAGTCCTGGTGCCTGCCCATGGCAAAATAAAAATAATAATAATAATAAAAGTATAATATAACAGATACCCACATACTTTTCTGCCCAGCTTCAATAATTATCAATATTTTACCATTTTTTAATCACCTTCTCCCCTCTCCATCTTCCTACCCTTTTGGGAACTGAAATTATTTTAAGGAAAATCCCAGACACTACTTTACCCTTAAATACTCTAACATGTATTTCTAACAGGTAAAGGCATTTTCTTTTGTTTGTTTTTTTAACATAACCAGAATTTAATTATCCCACCTAACTAAATTGGTAGTAATTCCTAATATTATCTAATACTTGGCCCATGTTCAAATTTCCCCAAATGTTTCAAAAATGATAACTTTGTGTGAATCAAGTTCCAAACAAGGTTCAACCCTGTATTTAGTTGCTACAACTCTTAAGGTTCTTTTTTTTTTTTTTTTTTTTTTTTTTTTTTTTTTTTTAAAGGAAAGACAGAGAGAAGGAAGGAAGGATAGAAGGAAGGAAGGAAGGAGGAAAGGGAAACATTTTTAAACATTTTCTTGTTTTATTGTATTCTGTTTCTCCGTTTTTGTTACATGGGGTGGGGCCGGGAATCGAACCGAGGTCCTCCGGCATAGCAGGCAAGCACTTTGCCCGCTGAGCCACCGCGGCCCGCCCTTAAGGTTCTTTTAATACATAACAAACTGTCCCCTTTTTTCTCTCCATGCCATTTATTTGATAGAAAAAACAAACAAAAAGCCCAGTAAGGTTACTTTGTCCTGTAAAATTTTTCCATGTTCTAGGTTTGGCTGCTATATCTTCGTAGTCCATTTAACTTGTTCTTCTATTCCACATACTTTAAATTGGGAAGTTAGGTCTTGATTCAGGTCACACTGAACTTAATGTCTGGCTGCCCACTTTTAGTGTTAAAATTGAACAGTGGGTTCAGGTGTTACCAGCCTGATTCATCCATTATAAAATTTCCCATCAATTTAAATTTGTACATAAGCACATTATTTCAGTATGAGTTGCAGCATGGTGATTTTTTAATTCTTTCAGTTCTTTGAAAGGCTAGGATTTTTTGCCTTCACAATTCTAGACTCCAGGTCTGTGATTCCCAATTAGGGTGGCACAGTCTTCATGTGACATTCTAGAAGCCCTGGGAGTGTTTGTGGTTGTCACAGTGGTTAGGGGAGTACTCCTAGCATTTACTACTTGACAGACACCAGAGATGCTGGATGCTCTGCCAAATCACTGTCAGAGTGCCACATAATGAAGAAATTACCTGCATCTTACAGGACTTTTGAATGTGTTGCAAGATATTCATGGACATACAGAGCCTACATAAATACTGGAGACCAAGGATATTTTATATATGAACATAAAGTATTTTTATACCCTTTTAATGGAATAAAAAAATTCCAGGAATGGTGTAATTGAGGAAATACCATTCACTATTTTGTTCACAATTTTCCTAAGAATAGTTCACCACTTTGGAAAAATCATGTTAGTAATGGCAAAGCAATTACCAGTACTACACACCTATACAGCAAGCTTTTATTACTGTTAAATGTAAGATACTTTCACATACAAATGTAAACATCTGACTACATTCTCTAGTGTAATTCTGCCCAGACACTCATATATTAAAATTCATATTATATCATTATAAATTACTCTTTTTTAAATTTCTTATTTACATTATAGTTAGGACTTTATGCCAATTACTTTTTATCTTATTTTTATTTTGGTATTTTATGCCAATTACTTTTGAAGTCATATTAGGTAAGTTAGGTTATCTATAATTTCTATTTCAAGATAGTACAGGATATTTAACAGAATATTTGTTCTGAAATGGTAGTAGTGGGTCTAAGACAGCTGAAAATTATCTACTTGAGGTCTAAAAATCTCCCCAACTTGATTCCTATCCAGGACTTATTGTTAAATTTTGCCATTATGTTCTGGTTAGCTCATAGCCAGAGCACTGCGCTGAGGTTAAGGCCACAGGACCCCAGTGCCATCTCTGCCTCTTTATTTTTGGCCAGTGACCTTAGGCAGGACATATTACCCATGTTCCCTTCTGTAAAATAAGGAGGTTAGAACAGACAAGATGTTCCAATCTTTTTAAGCACTTTTTATCAATTCTCCTCTCTCTTTCTGGACTTAATATTTTTGGCGTTTTTGCCAACTAGATCTACCAATTATTACTTATAATACTTCAATTGATATCGTTATCTAATCAAAGACATGTAACTGTAAACCAGAACAAAATAACAATGGCTGTTCACATTTTAGTGTTCACTATGTGCCAGGCACTGTTTTACAGTAAATCCTTCCCCCAAATCCCACCAACTCACCATTACTACCATACTGTGGACTCCAAACTGGGAAGTGCTGTCTCAGCTAGAGACTAAGGTCTCCCTAATCCTTGTCACCTTTCTCAGAGAAGAATTATCCAGTCCTACGTGCTGCCATCCTAATCTGCAAAGAATCTGGATGTGACTCACCTATGCCCCATGCAGTTTTGGAAAAGCTCTAAAGTTGTCAGAAATGCCAGGGTGACTATACTGAAAAGAGAAAGGCAGGACAATGGGAATGTATCCCCTCTAGAGAAGTACTTCTGCATCCCTCTGTTTTCCAAAAAAAGCCTGGCCAAGGGCTCTGGACAAAGACCTCTGGAAAAGAATAACTGTGACTCACTTGGACAGCAACCCTGGAGTCCTGCACAAACCCCAGAGGCACTGACCCTAAGGCAGACTCAGGACTCTGTATGGCCTCTAAAAGAGAAGCAAAGCAGCCTTAAGATGCTAGCTGGTTAGCGTGACCTGTAGCAGTGCAAGAACTCACTGTTCCACCTATATCTCAATTTTCTACCTATACACACCAAGATTGACAACTTGGCTGGAGACACAGGGATATCAAGTGGCAGGATGGGGATGGTTGGAATCCCTCTGCAGATGCATGGGCTACCCACTGAGGGGTCTATACTCACCAGGGAGGCTGCCGGATTGTGTGGGGGTGGTGTGGAGGAATCCGGAGTGGGTCTACCTCTCTGGCGGTAGCAGGGGGGAACTCCCGGTGGGGACTGCTCACACTGGTCTTGTCCCGGTGCTCATGGATAGGTGTGATGATTCCAGACACAATACGAGACCGAAGCTCCTCACTATTCTTGTAGGTCCTGTAGGAAGTAGATGAGTTGTCAACTGTTTGCAGCTGGCTGGCAACCCTGTGCACAGTATGGCGACGGCGGCGGCAGTGGTGGCCCTGATAGCTCTTGGTGTTGCGCTTAGCCTGTTTGCAAGGGTGGGAACGGGCCGTCCGGCGGACCTGGGTTGGAGGGGCAACAGCCCAGCGCTGTCTCTGAGGTTTGGGCCTAAACTTCTTAGGCATCTGAGATCCCCCTCCTCATTTACCACCCCATTAGAAAGAGCTGAGGGTATAGGTAACAGGGCTTGGCCTTGGCTACTCCTCTGTACACACCCCACCCCACCCACCCCACCCTCAGTCTCATTGTGTGTTCATCACATGTCATGGGAAGGGTCACGGAAGTCAGAGGCTCTGTGGGTGGATGAACCAGGTTCCAGTCCTGGGAAGTGTGACTCTGGGGGCTCAAGGCTCAGTTCTTTCACTTATTCAGGGGCCCACAGAAGGCTGCCTCTACCATCTACCCCATCCTGCCTGGGCCTCTTTTCTCTGCCTTTGAGAGACAAGCAATGTGAGCTATAGCTGAGATGCTGATGCAGACTGAGATAATAGGGAGTGGGTAGGACTCTAGGGTCCCTAAACAACTGGTATTTTTTAAATGGGCCATATCTTGAGCCATAGAAACAAATAAACAAGTACCACAACCTCACAAATTTTAAAGAAATCAAATAGGATATGAGCTCTGACCTTACGGAATTTAACTGGAACTCAATAGTAGAAAAACAGTAAGAAATCTCTAAATGTGGAAATTAAACAACATACTCCTAAAATAATCCATGGAATAAAGAGGAAATCTTATGAAAATAAAAAAAATACATAGAACTGAGTGAAAATACTATATTAAAATATGTGGGATACAGCTAAAGCAGTGTCTACATTAGAAAAAAGGAGAGATCTCAAATAACTATTGAAATTCCAACCTAAAAGAACCTAGAAAAAGAAGAGCAGATCAAACCCAAGGCAAGCAGAAACAAGGAAACAATAAAAGTATAAGCAGAAGTCAGTGAAATTCAAAACAGGAAAAAAAAATTAATAAATAAAAAAATTAATATTGTTTCAAAAAGTGAATAAAATAAAAGGTCTCTAGCATGACTGACAAACATAAAAATATATATAAATCACAAGTATCAAGAATGAAAAAGGGAAAGTACAAGAGATCTCGTAGCCACTGAAAGGGTAAGGGAACGCTATGAACAACTTTATGCTCATAAAAGCAACAACTTAAGAAGAAACAGTCCAATCAATTCTTCAAAATCTACAAGCTACTACACCAAGTACCACAACTTAGCTGAAATAAAAGAGATCTATAATCTAATAGTCCTGTGAAAGTAACTAAATTCATATTTAAGTAAAAAAAGAAATTTCCAGGACTAGATGTTTCACTGGAGAATTCTAATAATTTAAAGAAAAAGATGGGAGAAAGGGAGAAAGAAAAAGGGAGAGTATTTGTTTGTAAAAATTTAAAAAAAGGGAAAACAAAAACACCCATGATTTTACACAATCACTCCCAGAAATTAGAGGAGGGAATACTTCTCAACTCATTTTACGAGAACAATTGTTTTCCCCCTGCTATCAAAACTAGAAAGACACTACAAAAAAAGAGAAAATTTCAGATTGATTTCTTTCAAGAACTTAAAAAAACAACAAAATATTAGCAAGTTTAAACCAACAATGTATAAAAATTATATACTATAATCACATGTAATTTATTGTAAGGTATATAAGGCTGGTTCAATATTCACAAATCAATCAATGCAATCCACCGTGTCAATACACTAAAAGAGAGAAATCATATGATCACATCAACTAATGCAGAAAAAGCACCTGACAAAATCCAACACCTATTCTGATTAAAAACTCTCAGCAAACTATGTATAGAGGAGAACTTCCTCTCCTTTATACATAAAAAGTAACAACAAAAATCCTACAGTTAATGACATACTTAATGATGAAAGAATGAATACTCTCTCCCTAAGACTGGAGACAAGACAAGGATACTCTTTCTCACCACTCTTATTCAACATAATACTGGAAGTTCGAGGCACTGCAAAAAGGCAAGCAAAAGAAATAAAGGGAAACACTGGAAGAAAGGAACGAAACTGTCCCTGTTTGCAGATGATATGGTTATCTACCTTGAAATTACTAAGGAATCTACAAAAAAATTCCTAGAATACCTTGAATTCAGCAAGGTGATAGACACAAAATGAATGCATAAAAATGAATTGCACTTTAATATACTAACAATGAACATGTGAAAATCAAAATTATAAACAGTATCATTTATATAACCACTCGAAAAAGAAAGAAATACTCAGATATAAACTTATGAAAACATGTACAGGACCTATATGTGAAAAATTACAAAATGATTATGGAAAAAATCAAATAAATGGAGAGGTATGATGTGCCCATGGATTAGAAGACTGAACATAGTATAAAGATGTAAATTATCTCCAAACTGATCTATAGGTTTAATGCAACTCCTATCATAATCCCAGCAAGGCTTTTTTGTAGACAAGCTTACACTAAAATTTATAGAAAAGGCACAGACCCTAGAACAGCTAAAATTATCTTAACAAAGAAGAAAGTGGGGAGGAACTGCTCTACTCAATAATACGACCTACAATGTAGCTATGATCAACAGACTGTGGTATTGGCAGAGGGATAGATACATACTTCAGTGGAACATAACAGAGAACCCAGAAATAGACCCACACAAGTATGGACAACAGATTTTTGACAAAGTTTCAATATCAATTTAGTAAAGGAAGAACAAATGGTCTAGAGTAATTGGCAAACCATTGGCAAAAAAAAAAATTTCAACCTAAATCTCACACATTAAAAAAAACCAACTCAAAATGGATTGCAGACTTAAATGTAAAACATAAGACACTTAGGGAAAAACATAGGAAAGAATCTTTGAGATTGAGGGCTTGACAAAGTTCTTAGACTTGACACCAAAATATGACCCACAAAAGCAAAAACTGGTAAACTAGATTTCATCAAAATTAAAAACTTTTGCTTTGTGAAAGAGCTGCTAGGAGAATGAAAAGATAAGCTTCAAGCTGGGAGAACATATTTGTAAAGCCCATATCCAACAAAGGACTTATACCTAAAATACATAAAGAGCTCTCAAAAACACTATAATAAAAAACATACAATCAACTAGAAAATGGGCAGAAGACATTAACATCATTAGCCCTTAGGGAAATGCAAACTAAAACCACAATGAAATACTACCACACACCTATCAGAATACCTAAAATGAAAAATCGTGACAACACCAAATGCTGGTGAGTATGTAGAGAAACTGGATAACCCATACATTGCTGGTGGGAATATAAAATGATAAGTCCCTCTGTAATTTGGCAGATTCTTATAATTTCTAAATTAATAACTTGTAATTTATAATCTTAAATTTGGCAATTATTTACAAAACTAACCACGCAATTACCATTGGGCATTTATCACAGAGAAACAATAATTATAACCACACAAAAACCTTTACATGAATATTCATAGCTTTACTGTATTATCCAACAAGTGGAAACATGAGAAAGTCAAGAGGATGGGACACTGGGACTCTATTTCCCCCCCAGCCCTTTCCACCAAGGCAACTCCATTTTACCAGTTTAACATGTAGCTTGAAGAAAACGTTCCTGGTTCAAAAACATAACTTCTGCAAGATCTGGAGGATCTAAGGTCCTGTTGCTCATTCATCCCTATAAAGATCAGGTTCCTACTCAGAACACGGAATTTGGGGGATCCTGCTGCTTCCTAGATAAGTGGGATGGAGGAGATAAGTTTAACTCCTTTTTCCTTCCCGTGAGATGAGCTGTATGAAACAGGGTTGGCAGGCCTCTGATCTTCCAGGGCAGGTATTTACCTGTTGAAATCCTGGCCTGATCCAAAAACTGCTAAATCTTGAAGGAGAGGTTCTCAAACAATTTCTAAGCCTTGGCAGAACAACTGCCATTTTAATAGTAGCAAAAAGAAAGCCTGTCATTTTGCCTAAAACAGAAAGAAGGGGCATGACAGAAAGGAAAAATAAAAAACAGTTTTATACCCCACTCCTTAGCAGATTCGTTTGTCCACTTGCCATCTACTAAAGGGGCCAGATGGGGAAGGTGACTAGGACCAGGCAGCACAGCGCTGCAGGCTCTAAGGCAAAGGAGAGAGGGGGGCCTTATAATCAGGGGGCAGAACCATATCCTAGCTCTGAGTCTCAGTTTCCACGGAGATGATTCCTGGGGATCGGAATATGTGTATATGTGTGTGTATGCATGTGTGCTAAGAGATGGGCCCAGTGCTAAGCAGCACTCTGTGTGCTGACATCTCATGTCATTCTCAGAACACTCTGAGGTTGTACTATTGTGTCTCTCATTTCACTGTAATTAAAAAAACAAGAAAACAAACCACCAATTCCCCTCTCCTTCCCTCAAAAAACCCCAACAACAAATGTTTTTGAAAAAGCAAATGGAGACAAAGATACTATCCCCATTTCTCTCAGACTTGCTGAGGGGAATAAATGCTCTTATAAGCAGGAACAGCCTAATACACTGCGGGGGTGCTTCCACAGGTTTGTCAATTTCTCTCCTAGTGGAATCCCAGAATAAAAAAGTCAAGAGACAGCCCACACCCCAAATGTTCTTCCCTTCCCCCTTTCAAGGACATCCTGCTGCTCTCTGTTGCAACACCTAGAAAAGTAGCTATCTGCCAAAATCAGGCCTGGTCTCCCTTCACTCTTCATTCTTTTGTTGACACTTGCAAAACAGACCCAGGCTGTGCTTTCAAATGGAGGCATAAAATACCTACTGAGCTTAAAAGGATGTTTTGACATCAAGTACAGGAAGTCAAAGGTGGCTTCTGGACATTTAAATACCACTTAAATTGGGAAGCAAAGAACTAAGGAACTGGAGTTGACTGTGTGAGAAGGTCAGGCAGAGGAAAGAGCCCTGGAGAGGGGAGGAGAAGAACAGCATTATGGCTGAGGCACAAGGACTGAGGATAGTGGTACAGGATGAGGAAAGGTAGGCACTACAAGGCCTACTTTAAGAACAATAAACATTCACTGAAGGGTTTTAAGCATAGGCTTTAACCATGATCTGATCTACGTTTTAAAAAGACTAATTGCTGTGTAGGAAATCAACTGGAAGGTGGTAAATGGAAGTGGAAGCAGAGAGAACAGTTAGGAGGCTGGTGCTTGTATTGGGGTGGAGGTGAAGGGGAATGTCAAACCTGAGAGACATTTAGGAGGTAGAAGCAATAGGACTTGACAGTGAAATAATATGGAGGTGAGGATGAGCACAACATCAGAGATGATCCAGGTTTCTAATCTGAGCAGCCAGGGGACAGTGGTATCATTTTCTAAGACAGGAATATGGGAAGAAAGGCAGGTTTAAGGGCAAGATCAAGGCCTGAATTTTGGATATCAAGTCTGACATGGATTTGAGACCTCCAAGTGCTGATGCCAAGCAGGGAGTTAGCTCTAGGGCCTAGAATCAGATAAGAAGTCTGGGCTAGAGACATTTTCCAAGTTATTCTAAGAGTTATTCTAAGAGAAGCCACAGGAGTGGGCAAAACAGCCAGGGATAATTGATAAGCAAGACAAAGGCAAATGGCACAGCCCTGCAGTTACTTAGCAAACTAAATATCGAGTTGCCCCATGACCCAGCAATAGTACCACGTGGTGTATACCCAAAAGAGCTGAAAGCAACAACACAGACATCTGCACACTGATGTTCATAACAGCATTATTCACAATCTCCAAAAGATGGAAACAAACCAAAAGCCCATCAACAAACAAGTGGATCAACAAAATGTGGTATATACACATGATGGAATATTATGCAGCAGTAAGACAAAATGATGTCCTGACAAGATGGGTGAGCCTTTAGGATATAATGCTGAGTGAAATTAGCCAGACACAAAAGGATAGATGCTGTATGATTTCACTTTTATGACCAGCATAAAGGTATAATCAGAGGCTTTTAATACAAAATATAGGGGACTCAGAGATATATAAAAGCTAGAGATAGGTGAACTGTTAGCTAATAAGGTTGAATTCCAATGTAAGGGAACAGATAGGAGTGAAGGTGGTTCTCTAGTGGATCTACAAATAATATTATCATATTGAAGATGAACAAGATTGAGAGGGATTGTATAGACCTACATGTACCACTGACTAATGCTAGAAATAGGAATTAGTGCTTATAAAAATTACTTCAAAGATAGGATTCTTGTACAAAGAGTGTTTAAGTCCAGGGTACAAGGGGAAAACTGCTACTGCATGCTATGAGCTTTGTTCAAAAGGAAACCATCAGCACTACCACAGCAACAGCAGAGGTAAATAATGGGAGTAGGGATGAGAATTAAGAGGTTTAGATTTTCTTTTTGGTGAGGGTGTGTTTATTGGTTTGCTTTTTCTCGGGAACAATGAAATTATCTAAAATTGAGAATGTTAATGGACTATGGACTTTGGGCCCTCTACATGATGCCGGATGAATGCAGGTGGCTGAAGGATGCATTGATGAAGAAAAAGATTGGCGAATGACGGTGTATACTTATATAAAGGTTGTGCTGCTACAAAAAGAAACAAAGTTGTGAGGCATGCAACAATGTGAATGAAAAAGTGGGACATGTAGTGAGACAAAATAAGCCAGAAGCAAAAGAACAAGAATGGTATGGTCACCTTTAGAAAATGCTCATAAGAAAACAGGGACCTAGATTGTAAGCTTTTAGAACAGATACATTAAGTCTGGAGTGTGATTATTATTTTTGGATTTTGAGAGGCTGTTTTATATATATAACCTGATATTTAGAGATAAGAATGAAGCCAAACAGGTTGGGGTAAAAGTAATTCAGAACACAGGGGTAATGAAGACAGCATCTATATTTTAGAACCACATGCACTCTTTGAGACCAATGGAAGAAAGGTTTATTTGGTCTGGAACTGAAATTTTCTGTAGTGCATAATCTAATTCAACCTATCTGCTTAGCTGTTTTGAACAACTGAAACACAGGGCACACAGAATAAGAAAGAGGTCCTTTAATCCTATATAGATTATTGTAATGCCTGGATACATCCTAGAGTATATTAAGCAGGCAATCAAAGAGTATTGGCAAAGTCCCCTGAGGGATGGGAGAAAGAATATGGAACTATTAAACCTTACCATCAGGGAATACCCTGATTCTGTATCAAACTTAAGGGCCACTCAAATCAATAGGCCCTGAGGCTTACTCTTGTGAAGCTTATGTAGGTAGCAGAGAAGCTTAGCCTACCTAAGCCTAGCATGCCTAAGAGTTACTTCTGGAGGACCTCTTTTGCTTCTCAGATGTGGCCTCACTTTCTTTAAGCCCAACTCTGCAAGTGATATCATTGCCCTATCCCCTACGTGGGACATGAAATCCAGGGGTGAAAGTCTCCCTGGTAACGTGGGAGATGACTTCCAGGGATGAATCCAGACATGGCACTGTGGGATCAACAATTCCATGCTGACCAAAAGGAGAAAAGTAAGTGAAATATATAAAGTATCAGTGGCAGAGAGAGTTCAAATGGAGTCGGGAGGCTACTCTGGAGGTTGTTCTTACACAAGCTTCAGGTAGACCTTGCTACCTATCATAACCTGCCAACCCCCAAACAGGACCATTCCAGCCAATCCTAAAGAACACCCAGGGCAATATATAAGATTCCACAAGGGTTCCATGCACTAGAGTGACTTTTCAGAAACTTTCCCTGGTTCAGATAAGTCCTGAAATCTAGCCCAGCCTCTCCAGAACATCAGATAGTTCCATCTCCCTACCCCATATTAGTGACAGACCCTTCCTATACGAAAAATTTAGAATGGCCATAACCCTAACACCCCCATAGAGAAGGATGGAAAGATCAAAATGATGGTGGATTTAACAAATGAGTTGATTTCTGAATCATTATACTGATATTTCTTTTAGTCTCCAGTATCTTAGAGCAGCTAGAAAACCTAAAATTGTGGAATTGTAACCCACGTCAAACTCTGAAATATGTTCTACAACTAATTGTGGTGCTGTGCTTTGAAATTTATAGCTTTGTTGTTTATATGTTATTCTTCACAAAAAAAGAAGGAAAAAAAGTTGATTGTGACAATAAAAAAATATTTAAGCCCTCTAGCTTCCTATATTCCGGAGCAGCTAGAAGGAAAAATATGAGAGGATCGTAGGGTAGCCTATGACAAACTCTGGGATATGTTCTATAACTACTTGTTGAAGGGTACTTTGAAAACTATTACTTTTTTATTTCTTTGCTTTGTATACATGTTATACTATAAAATTTAAAAAGTTAAAAAAAAAAAAAAAAGGCAGAGCCCTAATGAGGAATTCCTCATGTAACGGCAGCACAGAAGAGGAGCTTCCAGAATGATGGAGGCAGGTGGTCTGGAGAAGTCTGAAATGGGTGGGGTGAGTTCAAAATGGCTACTGCTGAGACTGGAAATCAAGCTGACTAGAGAAATGCAACTGGGTTTCTGGGCAGTTCTGAGGTTCAGGTAAGATTGGTGACTGTGAATTTATAGTGATGCAGGCTTCCCTGAAAACCTAAGGAGGTCAATGAGGATGGAGGAAAGTCCCTAGAACATAATTAAGCAGAAATAAATGGACCTCGCTATATGTCAACTACATCAGTTAACTGCATTGATAGAAAAAACAAGCATTAATCTAAGTGCCTTGTGAACATAATACTCTGACTATACATCCTCAATGGGACATAATCAAAGGACAAAACTTCTAGAAAAAATGCCATCTGGAACTTCACTTAATAGATCTGTTCTTGGTAGGTACTGAAGTAGCAATTCAAAACTATTTGCATGAGCAATACTAGGGGTAAATAACTGGGTGGGGGAGGGACAAGAGTTAAGGGGAATTTTGGATTTTCTCTTTGGTGAGGGTATGTTTATCTGTTATTTTTCTCTTTGGAGTAATGAAAATTCTCTAAAATTGAGAGTGATGATTATTATACAACTATGTGAAGATACTGTGAGACATGGATTGCTTATTTTGGACATTATGCATGATGCCCAATGGATAGAGGTGGCTGAGGGGTACAATGACTGAGAAACAGAAAGGCGAACTGTGGTGTATACATATGATAGAATATTGTGTGGCTACAGGAAGGAATGAAGTCATGAGGCATGCAAGGAGGTGAGTGAAACTTGAGGACTTTATGTTGTGCAAAATTAGCTAGAAATGAAAGGACATATATTGTATGATCTCTTTTAGAAAATATTTATATGAAAATTCTGGCCTAGGTTGTAAGTTCTTATAGTAGACATTTTATTCCTGAGCTTTAACTGCTATTTCTAGATTCTGAGATGCTATGCCATATATGGCATATTTCCCTGGAACTCTGGGGTACCTGTGTGACACCTAAGACTCAGAGTTGGAGTTCCACAGCTCTGAAAGTCAGCATTGCTACATGCAACAACTGTTAAAGAAACCAAAAAAGAGATCAGGCTTCAATTAGAGATAAGAATGAAGCCAATCTGGTTAGGACTAAGGTAAATCAGAATACAGGGTAAACGATGATAGTGACTGTATTTTAGAACTTCACCTACTGTATGACACCAAAGGAACAGAGCTTTATTTTGTCCAAAACGTAAAGTTTCTGTAGCACACAATCTAATTCAACCTGTCTGCATTGCTCATTTAAACAGCCCAACTACATGGAGCCCAGAATGGGAAGGAGCGCTTGTAATTCTGTATAGATTAATGTAATACCCAGATACATCCCAGAGTATGCTCGGTATATAGTTAAAAAGTATTGGCAGGGGGCAGTGCAAAGATAGCTCCAGGGGGGCAGTGCAAAGATAGCTCCATGGTAAAATTCTTGCCTGTCATGTGGGAAACCCGGGTTCAATTCCCAGAGCCTACATGTTTAAAAAAAAAAACAAAAACAAAAAACAGCAGGGGTGCAAGAGTGGTTCAGTAGTACAGTTTTTGCCTGCCATGCACGCAGGTTCGATTCCTGACCCATGCAATTCTGCACCGCACCCCCCACCCCCCATCCCCCCAAAATTCAACAAATGGTGCTGTAACAATGGGATACTCACATGGAAAAATACTGAAATGTGACCGCCCCCCCCCCCCATACAGCGTACAATAATATTGGCAAAGTCCCTTGAGGACATGGAGAAAGAATATGGAACTATTATACTGTACTTCCTGGGAAACCCTGGATACTCTCTCAAACATTAGGGACTCCCAAGTCAATAGGCTAAGACCTGGATCTTGAGGATTGCTCTGTTTTTTTGGGTGTATGGTCCAGGAATCGAACATGGGTCTCCCACATGGAAGGCAAATATTCTACTACTGAACCACCCGTGCACCCTTTTGAGGCTTGCTCTTATGAAACTTATTTCTGTAGCAGAGAAGCCAAGCCTACCTATAATCATACCTAAAAGTTACGGAGAACCCTTTTTGTTGCTCAGATGTGGTCTCTCTCTCTCTAAACCCAACCCTGCAAGTAAAATCATTACCCTCCCCTCTAAGTGGGTCATGATGTCTAGTGGTATGAGTCTCCCTGGCAACATGGGACTAGATTTCCAGGGATGAGCCTGGTTCTGGCACAGTGGGATTGACAATGCCTTCCTGACCAAAAATAGAAAAAGAAATATAACTAAATAAGGTATCATCGGCTAAGAGAGTTCAAACAGAGTTGAGAGGCTATTCTGGAGGGTACTCTTATACAAGCTTCAGCTAGATATTGCTAATTGCCAAGGTCTGCCAAACTCCAAACAACATCATTCCTGTAACCCTATAGGACACCCAGGGCTCTATGTAAGCTGCTACAAAAGTTGCATGCACTAAGTTTACTTTTCAGAAACCTAAAATCTTCAGATGGTTCCTAGGTCAGATAAGTCCTGGAAACCCAGAGGTGCCAGCCTCTCCAAGTCATTAACCATTTCCATCCCCCTAGCCCATATTGTCAACACCCTGTAAAAGGGAATTTTATAAAGCTTAACAAGTAGCTAATTTTTCCTGCTTAATTTCGCTATTTACATATATTTTAGCTTCTGAAATATCCAGCAAAAGCATTTGTGTCATTTTATATTCATGGCTATGCATTTGGTGTGAGTTAAAAATTATAAAGAAAAGAATTATGGGCCCCATCAGGTTGAAAGTAAACAATCCGAGACTTTCCTAGGGCGGTTATCTGTTTCTCGCCCTTTCCCCCCCCCATGACTCCTTGCGCCTAAATCACTTGTTGTAAAACTGCGGCTATCTGCAACAGCCACTCCCACGACTCATGCTCAAGAAATGCTCGCTGTGAAACTGTTAAAAGTGCTTGTTGTAAAACTGCTCTTATCTGCTTTTTGCAAAACAGCACCTGTGACCCATGCTCGACCCCCACCCCCCCCTCATCTTACCCCTTTTAAAAAGCTTTTGCAAACTTAGGTTCGGGGCTCTCTGTTCCTGCATACTCAGCGAGCCCCACACATATGTGGAAAATAAACCCCTTGCGTGTTGCATGAGAGAACGTCTCTTGGAGTCCTCCTTTGCATGGCAAAATTCTCAAATTCTTACAACCCCTTTTTAACATGAAAAAAGTTAGAATGGGCATAACTCAAATATCCTTAAAGATTGAGAGAAGGATCAGAACAGAAGGAGGAGCTATAACAGAGAAGTTGGGATTTAAGAAATGAGAATGACTACTGAATCATTATATTGATACTTCTTTTTAGTTTCCAGTGTCTTCGAACAGCTAGAAGAAAAACCTGAAATTAGAACTGTAACCCATACCAAACTGTTACATGTACTTTGAAATTTATTGCTTTTTTGCATATGTTATAGTTCACAATAAAAAATTTTAAAAAAATTTGTGTGTATTTTAGGATCAAGCAAATGAGTAAATATATTGATGCTGTTGGAAATCAAGGGTCTCACTACAGGAAAAGGAAGATAGAAGAAGAATTCAGTGGTGTTAGATGAGAATTAGGGACATCAGCAGGAACTCATGATTTAAGAAAAAACACTTCCCAGCTCTATCGAAAGCACCTAGATGCAATGAATGCCTGAGCGTTAATGACCACACCCAGAGCCCAGACAGCAGTTTCTAAATACATTCCCCACTAACAGAAATCACGGCTCCGTAGAGAAATGGCTGATCCAGCGCTGGAGTAAAGAAAGTACAAGATGATCCTAGAATATATTTTGTTGTGCCAGATAGTAAGATAATGCTCAAACAATGACAGGGACATGTTAAAAGGGCACGGGAGCCAGCTTGAAGGGGCTCCTACAAGCTAACTCTGGGACAGTTTGAGCATTCAAAGACTGACAGGAATGGATTATAACATTAAATAAAAAAGAATCTACAAAAAGTCCATAATGATACATTTTTAAAGTAATAAAGGTGACAATAAAAACTTTTTTTACCAAATGTAACTAATAAATGTAAATAGAATGATTAAATAGGAAATTACTATTTTATACCATTACAATAATAACTGATTCCAGCAAGAATTGTAAAACCACTGGGCGAAAGACTTGTAGGAAACAAATATTCACATAGTCTCCAAATATAATCCCACAGATTACTTATCAAAACACAAAAAATAGGTGTTTTTACTACTGAGAAATCTGAGAGTCATTTTCTCAAGTAGGTGATTAAATTTAACAACATCACTCCTAAGACAGACAGACACCACGTGCCTGATGTGGGGCACTCAGAAGGACACAGTGTCAGCTATGTATTGATTTTGTCAAAAATGTTCAACCTGAATCAAATTATGAGGAAACAATCTGAACATTCTGCAACACAGAATGGAGTTCTGGAGTCTCCAAAATATTAATACCATGAAAACAACAAAACAAAACAAAAGGCTAGGGAACTGTTCTAGATTAAAGGGAACTGAAGAGACTTGAATATAAATATAATATGTGATCTTTGGATGGATAAGGAAAAAAAAATCCTAAAACCAAAAACCAAACAACCAGCTACAAAGGACATTGCTGGGACACTGCAGAACTTTATATTTGATTCTATATTAAATGATATTATCATATTAATGCCAAACTTCCTGAGTGTGATCATTCTATCAGGGTTATGTAGGAGGATGCTCTAATAAGAACAGAGATACAGGCTGAAATATTTAAGGGTATAGGTTCATAAAGTCTGCAACTAATTCTCAAATGGTTCAAGAACAAAAAAGCACATAAAAAGATTAAGTAAATGTGGCAAAAATGCTAAAAACTGGTAACGTAGGTGTTCACTGTGCTATTCCTGCAATTCATCTTTTCTGTGGGACTGCAACTTTCAAAATAAAAAGTTGGGGGTGGGGTGGGGATCTGATTAGGCAAGCTTCCTCCCAGGAGTGTACCCTGCCTGGACCTGCTCACCTGGCCCATCTCTACTCTGAATCCACAGCAGTGCTTTGTGGACTCTTGTTTGCATAATTTTATTTCATGTGCCCTTTCCTTTGTGAGTCTTCTCTTCAAATAAATTAAAAACTGAAAAATAAAAAAAAACTGAGAAAAGGCTGTGCCCAGCAATGAAAGAGGCTTCTGTCAGCCTTTCTCAACTCACTGGACACCTCCCCCGAATTCCTTGTATCCTACCATTGGTTCTCTCTTCTTTTTCCCTGGGAAAAGTCATAATTTGGAAGTACCTGTGGTAGTCATGCAGATTTTCTGCATCAACATAATCCTCCAAGTTCAGGGTCAAGTCTGTCACTAGCTGTGAGCCACATTCCTAGAAAAATGAAAACAAATAAGAGAGTGGGGACATTTCTGGGCTAACAGGTAGAAGTGAGGAAGTAGAGGGGAGAGCAATAATTAAACATTTAACCTAAAGAAATACTCACATATGTGCAGACACAATACAGACACAAACAAGGACTGTTTGTAATATAGGAAATGGCCTTCCAATGCTTGGGGACTTCGCTCTAAGACAAGGTCCAGAAAACATACTTCCCAGGCTCTTGGGCAGCCTGGGAATAGGCATATAATTGTGGTACAAAGAGCTTTTCTGCCCTAGGGTTTTCACCTCAGGATAAAGTGCCAGAAGTGGGATCACTGGGTAAAGTCTCCGTGAACATTTGATGCTCTTGATCCATACTGTTAAATGTCTTTCAAAGGCATCCCCCCAATGTCCACCCCCATCGGCGGACCCCTGCATTTCCAGAGACTCACCAGCACATTGATGATCATGCTGTTCTCTACAGTGATGGCCTTCACAAGGAGCCTCTTTGACTCATCCTTCGACTCATACCGGAGGATGTAGAGGTCCTTATCGTTGTTCCACCCGGCTGGCAGCAGTTCTGATTTCTTATCATTGGGATGAGGCTGAGAAGACATCCAGGGTGAAAGAGGAAGTTCATGACTTCAGAACAGAGTTTAAAAGGACCTTAGAGATAATCTAATCCCAAAACTCCCTCATTTCACAGATGGAGGTCAAGAGATTAACTTGTCCCAGGTCACACAGCAAATTAGACGTCTGGGATCTGGGTCTCTGGACACCTGGTCTAGTCTTTCTCCTTCATATCTGACCTAGCACTGGAAACTTTCAAGAATCTGCAGCCTTGATTTTATAATCAATCATCTCCTTTCTGTTCCCTGTCAAGAACAAGGCAAATCATCTTAAGGGACACTGAAATTCTAGGGCTGTATTTTTCAAAGTCTGGACACTGGGCCATCTACAATAGGATCACTTGAGTGTTTATTAAAAATACAGAATCTGATGTTCTAGTTTGCTACCTGCCAGAATGCAATATGCCAGGAACAGAATGGCTTTTAAAAAGGGGAATTTAATAAGTTGCTAGTTTACAGTTCTAAGGTCGAGAAAATGTTCCAATTATAACAAGTCTATAGAAATGTCCAATCTAAGGCATCCAGGGAAAGATGCCCTGGTTCAAGAAGGCTTATAAAGTTCAGGATTTCTCTCTCAAGTGAGAAGGCACATGGTGAACATAGTCAGTGTTTCTCTCTCATCTGGAAGGGCACATGGCGAACACGACATCATCTGCTAGCTTCTTCTCCTGGCTTCCTGTTTCATGAAGCTCCCCGGGAGGCATTTTCCTTCTTCATCTCCAAAGATTGTTGACTTGTGGACTCTGCTTCTTGTGGCTACATCGTTCTGCTCTGCTCTCTCTGAATCACTCATTTTCCAAAATGTTTCCTCTTTTATTGGACTTCAGAAACTAATCAAGACCCGCCCAAATGGGTGGAGACATATTGTTACCTAATCCAGCCTAACAACCACTCTTGATTAAATCACATCTCCAGGGAGATGATCTAATTACAGTTTCAAGCATTCAAGTATTGAATAGGGATTATTCTGCCTTTATGAAATGGGATTTTGATTAAAACATGGCTTTTCTAGGGGATATTTACCCTTTCAAACCAGCATAGACATCTACCCAACTGACTGCAGTTTAATAAAAATTAAAAACAATTACCATACAGATACAAACTATAGCATAAGCACAAGATAAAAATAATTATAAAATGGACAGCTGTGTATCTACTAACAGCTTAAGAAACAGAACATCACCAATTCTGCGAGAGCCCAGTATAGCATGCCTCAGTGAATCTCCTTCCATCCCCCTCAGGGGTAACCATTATTCTGTATTTTTAAAAATTTCCTTACTTTTCCTTACAGTTGTACATATGCAACCTTAAAAATATATTGTTTCTGTTGTTTTTGAATTGGACATAAATGGTTGCCTTTTTTCATTTGAAGTTTTTGAGATTCATCTATGTCAATTCATTTAACTATAATTCATTCACATTCACAGCTCTTTACAGTTTCTTTGCATGAATATACTGAAAAGTATATATTCACTTGTTGATGGATATTTAGGGAGTTTTTCTATTTTTCTATTAAAAACACTGCTGCCAAGAGCATCCTTTATATGCATCTCCTTATACAAGTATATTACTTTCTCTAGGGCATGCTTGAGAAAAGAGCTGTTAATAAAGATAAAGTTCAATTCTTTTACAAAGAGGTACTAATTTACATACTTCCCAGCAATGTACAAGAGTTCTTACTGCTATATACCCTCAGCTCTATTGCTATTGTTCAAATATTCCATTTTTGCCATCCTAGTGGGTATAAAATGCATCTTACTCTGAGCTGTGTTTCTTTCTTTCTGTTCTTATTAAATAATCATTGGGTTTTTCCTTTACACACTAAAGTTTGAGCAACAGTTCTAGGGTGAAAAAAACAAATGTGAAAACTAATATAGTGATTTCCAGGTGGGGAAAGATTTCTTCAACAAGACCCACAAAAGAAATATATGATGCCTTTGACAATGTTCACAATTTAAAGCTTCTGACCAAAAACAGACACGATAGACCAAGTTAGTAGGTGAGCCAAAGGCTAGGAAGAAATATTTGTCATGGTTGCAAATGAAAAGAATTAATATCCAGTATATAAAGACAATACCTAGAAAATGAACAATAAAAAATTGTGAACCAACTTGAAAAACTGACAAAAGATGAGTGACTAAACTATTGTATAACAGAATGTACAACTTTACTGGCAATCAGAGAAGTGTACATAAAAATGAGATACCAGCTTATCCCCTTCAGAGTCTATTTTTTTCAGTCTCTATTTTTTTGCCAGGTGCTTGCATGGGTATAGGGACAACAGGAACCACCAGGCACTGGAGGTCCTTGGAGAGCAATGTGGCAGTATTTAGTGCAATTAATGAGCCAACCCCCATGACCCAACAATCCTCACTCCTGAAGAAACCCTTGCACAGGGGACACACAGCAAGGGATTTCATCACGTTGTTAGGGACTGATGAAGTAGAAGTAAAATGCAAACTAGGCTTACAGCGGAATACAAGATAGCAGTCTGAAAGAACAAGCTAGATCTGTAGCATTATAGATAAAAGATATAATTTAAAGAAAAATCTAGAAAAAGTGAGGTTTAAAGCCCTGCCCACTTATGTAAAAAATTTTTACAACCCACGGAAAATACCTTTCTTTTTCATGGACACACATTTATAGAGTTACACGTGGAGTAGGCAGACAGGGAGGACCTGCATCTACGAGTGGGTGCTCACAGCAGAAGGGAAATGGGACCTGAGATAAGGTTAAAGATCCAGCAAAGAAAGAGACTACCTAGACCAAGGATAATGGGAGACCTCAAACTGAGAACTGTCAGCTTTTCCTCTGCGGGCACCCCTGGTGCTCAGGAGTCCACTTGAGGGAAGCGGTTCCAAACAAACTTCAGGATGGCGAAACTGGCATAATTAAAAATCTGGCTAAATGACAAGGAAACTCACAGGCCTGAAATGGAGAAATAAGGAGAGTGACCTGCCTGAAGTGGAGAAACAAAAGTGAAACTTAAAAATCACTGAACTGAGAAAGAGAAAATACTGCTCCCTGGCCTCCTTTCCCAACACAGAGTACATTTCCTGAAACATGGTTTGAGATTTACATGGTTTGACATTTACAAATCTCATGATTTGAGATTTACATCAGAATCCAGGATTTTGGTAACATGCTTTGTCTTTGTTCTTTTCAATAAAAAGGTGAAGGTCTTTTAATTTCTATTATATCTTCCCATGTTCAGCATTCGATTCACCAGAATTCTCTCTTGGAAAGTAGAAATTTGGTCTGCTTACCATTCCATTACCTCCAGGGTCAGAGGGAATCCTGAGGCCGGGCAAGGCTAATGCCTCTTACTGTAGTGGGACTAAGGTTCCCTGGCCCAAGGGCCCTGACACAGGGAAAACAGAGGCGGGACTAAGAGGAACTGCCCCTGGTGATAACAGGCCAAACATGACACTCAGCTACTTCTATGCCCTGATATCAAATCTCAGGCCTTCCAGAATGCGACAGTTGGACAGTAGCCAAAGTGCACGGTCTTGTCTTTAACTCCCTCACAAGCAAAAATCTACGGCCTGAGAGAGAGGGGCTGAGAACTGCGCAAGGTCACAGCAAGTCAGGGCCAGAGCTGGGTTTGGAATTCAGAGCTCCTGGCTGCCCAAGTTATGACAGGAGAACAATTAATCCCAGCCAGGTCCACCAGACTGGCCCAAAGAGAGTAAGGTAGTTGTTCCCTTATGCAAAATTCTGGGGATAGAAGACTGGCAAGGAGGAAGGAAGCTGAGAGCTAAGGGGAAGCTCCAAGAACAGGACTTAAGTCTTCTTTCCCCAATCCCACTGCCCCATGCACTGAGTATATATATGTCCAGGATAAAGTTAAAATGAAATGACTGGGGCAAGCTAAAGATTAGAAAGATGGAGCGGAGCTAGTGAGGAGACACAAGATTTCTGTTGGGGGACTATGCACAGGGAGGGGGAGCTTGGCATTTGTGAGAGAGAGCCCGGTCTCTATCTGGTCCCAAGGTCTGAAATGTTGAAAGGCAGGTTAGGTGGATCAAAGTTCAGAGCGAACAGAAAGAAAGGGATGGATGCACTTGGGGGGTGGATGTGGTTCCTGCTTCTGGGTGTATATGTGCTGGTCCTTCTTTTCCTGCCTCATCTCCAGTTCCAGAACCCATGTGAGGGATATGAAATATGTCTGTGTGAGCCTGGAGGTGGGGGGCGGGGGATGCTGAGTATATATCTGGGGTCCTGGTGAGATAGTTGAGGTCTGAAAGGAACATAGCTAGAAATCCATGTCAGTTCTTGTGTTCGAATTCCTGCCAATGGGGGACAAAGTGTGACAGGGATGTGGTCTTGATCCCAGGTTGTAGGTGACAGAGGAATGGGGACAGTGGGGACAGGGCTGACGCTAAGTGCTCAGGATGTGTAAAATGTGTTTGTGTGTGGAGGGCATCCCTAAAGCTCTGTGTCCAGAGAGGAAAATTAAGACTCGGGATGTGTATCTGAGAAGCTAAAAAAGGGATAGGGGTTTGAGAAACGAAGCAGTTAGAAATAAGAAAGTTAAAGCCTCACTGCAAGGCACAGGGGAGGGGATGGTCTACTCCCCAGAACTAATCTTGCTTCTGAGAGTGGGAGGTGGGTAAGAGTGAGGGGCAGCACTCGAGTGTGGCTCGAGTATGTTTTCTCAATTGAGTATGTTTTCTCAATTGAGTATGTTTTCTCAATTGAAATAGATGGAAAAAGAAGGGACAGTGCGGGAGCCAGGCCCAATTATTCCAGAAAGCTATTGTGTGGGACGGTGTGGAAAGTTATGGTCACATGGAAAGGACAGAGAGGATGGGAGAAAGACAGATCAAAGAATTAGTGAGGCAGACTGTTAGGGGATAGCAACAAAGGCCCCCAGCTGTGAAGGGCAGGGCCTGGGGATAGGAAAGGGGATGGCCCTGTAGGGAAAAGTGTGGTGGAGGAAAACTTACCCAGACCCCTCACACCCAGGGTGTATGTGTTTATGGGGGTGAGGGTGAGCGTGGGGGAAGGGATGTTGCTTCCCAGAGCCAGAGTTGGGGATGAAGGTTGTGAGTGGGCTGCGCCAGGCCCTCCAGTGAAGGGTGAAGGGTG
Source organism: Tamandua tetradactyla (assembly GCF_023851605.1). Lineage (NCBI taxonomy): Eukaryota > Metazoa > Chordata > Mammalia > Pilosa > Myrmecophagidae > Tamandua > Tamandua tetradactyla. Next base: position 23,027,635 of record NC_135327.1, on the reverse strand, counting down.
TGTGAGCTCCCTGAGCTGGAGGTGAGTGGATAAAACTCCTCCCCATACCCGTGCCTGGACTGAGATGTCTGTTGGAAACTCAAGTCCAGTATGAGGGCTTCTGTGTACAGGGCTCGCCCTCCCCACCCGTCCAGGATATGTAGTAAGGAGTTGAGAGGGGTTCAGGTAGAAGAGACGTGCTCATGGGAACTACACCCGAAGTCTCGGTGCCAGGGCCACGGAATCTTGGAGTGAGGGGTTGAAAGACCGAACTGAAGGGAGCTTCTGCCCTTGAGTTAACAAATAATACTGTGCCAGCTGTGTTGTAAATGTCACTGGGCTGGGACAGTTGAACATGTCCCGCCTGCAGGCTATTTCAAAAGTGTCACGAGCCCCAGGCCCCGGACTTGGAGAGGGAGGTGTCAGGCGCTCTGATTCCGGCCTCCGGTCCTCCGGGTTTGGGCAGAAGAGGGCCTCCCCTCCGCCCTGGCCCCGGGGCGCCTCCGCGGCCTACCTGGTCGCCGACCCCCAGGCCGTAGTAGCCGTGCGTCACCACCTCCCAGTGCAGGAAGCAGATGATCGCGTCCTGCGCGCAGGTGATGGCCGGCGCCACCGACGCGAACAGCACCTCCAATCCCGCCATGGGCGACGGCGGCTTCTGCGGGCGGGAGAAGGAAGAGCAAGAACGCTGTAAGCCACCGCGGCCCTCTGAGAAGTGACAGCGCAGCTTGGCCCCTCGGCTCGTCCCGGCCCCGCCTCCCCGGCGCAGCCCCCGGAAGTAGCTGCGAGTGCCGGCGCAACAGTGTGCGCGCCCGGCTGGGAACTGGAGCGCGACGATTAAGGTTCCGCCCGAGAGCAACCGGCCGGCGCGGACCTGGGTGGCTGGAGGCGCGGCCATTCCAAGCTGGAATCCCCTTCTCCAGGCCTCAGGATCCTTGCACTGAGCCACAGACTTCCTGTCCTCAAGATGGGGTAGGCATATGCTAGGTAGGGGAAGAGGTTAGGAGATATGGCTTAAATATATTCATAATAATAATTGACACTTGGGCAGTGCCCAATTGCTTGCCACGCGCCACAATTATTCTAAATGTCCTACTTGTATTCATTTATTTAATCTTTACAACTAATGATAGCCCCATTTTATAGATGAGAAAATTGGGGCACAGAGAGGTAATCTGGTCAAAGTGACACAGCCAGTCATTGAGGGGCAGCGATGGTACTAGAACCCAGTAGGTGCTTATTGTATGCTAGATCCTGTGCCAAAAATCTTTACTTCATCCTCTTAACAAATGTACGAGTTTTGTTCCATATTGTCCCCATTTTGCAGACGACAAAAACAGCTCAGAGTTGAAGCTACATGCCCAAGGGGACACAGCTGCTCTCCTCAGAGCTGGAGCCTCCAAACTTCAAATCATTTATTTTGTGGTATTTAACAGTTCAAATTTTCTTAACAATTTTCTTAAAATCCACTCACTGTTTTTACTTAAATAAATTTAGTTTCTCTGTCCCAATCAGTCTTCTGCTGTAAAATGCCAGCATCTCTCACTTGGATGACTTAGATTATCAGCATCTGCTCTGGCCCGTTCCCTCCCTGTTCCCTCATGTCTGTTCTCTACTTTGCAGCCAAAGAGAGTGTTAGAAGATAAGTCAGGCCACAGGCCTCCTCTGCTCAAGACCAGGGCTCCCATCACACTCAAAGGAAAGATCAAGTCCTCCCATGGTCTGCAGGGACCTGCCATGGTCTTCTCTCAGCCCTGTATTTCTCAGACCTCATCTCTTCCCACTGTCCCCTCATCCTCTGTACTCCTGGCTGCAATTAACTTGGCTCTCTTCCTTCTGTCACACTCACATCTGATCCAACAGCAAAGCTGGTCGGCTCTAGCCTCAAAGTATGGTCTAAATCTGACCACTGCCTCCTCCCGGTCTGATCTGCCAGCATCACAGGATTGGCCAATCGCCTGGCTTCCTACCAGCTTCCCTCTTCTTCATGTTCTGTTCTCCAAGCCTTTGCATATGAGCTCTTCTCTCTGTAGAATGCTCTTTCCCCAAACATCAGCATGGTTTGCTGCCTCATATCGAGCAGCTCCTTCCCTCACCTCCTACCAGCCTCAGAAAAGGTCTTTTCTGCCTACCACATAGAAAATAACCCCCTTTTGCCTGCGCATGGGTAGGTTCCCACCAACTCCTCCAGCACCCAGCCCCTTGGTATGCCAGTACTTCGCACACAAGTAGTCATATAGAGTGCACCTCCCAGGACTCGGTTCTCTGTTATACACCAGCCTCCTTGTCTCATCTGGGTTCTCCCAGAAGCTGATGCTGAGACAGGGGTGTGAGTACATGTGGTTTATTTAGGAGCCGATTCCAGGAAATACCAATGGGGGAGCAGGGAAGCCTGGCAGGGGAGGGAAGGCAGCCAAGAGAGGGTGTGTGCCTAAACCCCTTGCCTCCATGGGCATGGGTACAGCACACAGCTCAGAGTTTTCTCACCTAAGGGCGAGGGAACTGGGGTCTTTTTTTCACTCATCCCCTGTCTGCTACAGGTGCAGGGCTGTCCCTGGGGACATGTGGAGCTGCACAGTTCGCGGGAAGCAACTGCTGGTTCTTGGGGTGACTGCTGAGGGGTGAGTGGGGCGCGGCAGCATCTGTTGTGCCTGCTCTCAGGGTGAGCCATGCCCTCGTCAGGTGTGTGACCCGTGGCCAGCACAGAGCAGGCACGGGCATCTGTGTCCTGAGAGAACAAGGTGAGTTTTGCTCCCACACTGGGCTGTGAGTCCACCTGAGCACCGGGCCCCTGTTCAGCCCTCCCTGGGCCCTGCGGTCTTCAATGGGTGGGAGGATTCTTCAGGGACAAAGGTTGGGACCTGCCCCTGGCCCATCCAGCCCTTTCTGTGCACTTACCTACATCAGCAACAGTCTCAGTCTGCCCGGGGAGGCCTGGAGTGGCTGGGAATGGGAGCAGGTGGAAGGCACCTGCCCTGCTGGGCCCCCCTATTTGGGCAGCGCAGAGGCCATGTCTGAGACGGGAGCCCAGATGATGGAAGGAACTTGGGGGGTGGGGCGACAGCCACCAGTTCCAGGTTGCCGAGTAACAGCAATGTGGGGATTCCAACCTGTCTCCCTGGAAACAGTAAAGAGGAGAGCTGGGGAGCAGGGCCCAGAATGTGCTGAGGTGGGCCTCCTTCCTCTCCTATCAGCCTGACCCCCTCACCTCTTCCAGGGAGCCCTCGGGACTGATCCTGTTCTTTGCTAATCACCAAATGGCTAAACTGGTACTGTCAAGACACGTATTTGACACTTGGAGCAGATAACTTTTTAACACTCCCTCCTCTAGATGACGATTATTTCAATAAAAATCACATGATAATCAGGAAAAATTGTTATTCTCCTGATTCATTATTTTTCTTCTCTATTTTTAAAATTACAGCTATAAATTATATACGTAAAGCCTTCCCTCTTTAATGCATAGCTCTCTTGAGTTTTAACAAATGCAAAAATTCATGTAACCACCATGCCCTCTAGATAGTTCCAGAAGGAAGAGATTTTTTTTTTAATAATCTTTACTGAAGTATAATTTATAAACAATACTATGCCCCCATTTTAACTGTACAATTTGGTGAGTTTTGACAAATGATAAACCTGGGACCTCATCATGACAATCAAAATAAAGAACATTTCCATCGCTCTGAAAGTGTCCTCAGGTCCCTTTGCAGTCGATCTCTCTGACATGTGGCCCAGGCCACCACTGATCTGCTTTCTGTCTCTATCAGTTAATTTTGCCCCTCTTAGGATTTCATACAGATGAGATGTGTATGTCAGTTGGGGGCCTCGTGAAGCAGAGGCCCAGATGAAGTTAGCAGTGCTACACTGATCGGGTCTTAGGCTTGTGAATGTAAAAGGGGAGACAGAGCAGGAGCAGACAGGGAGAAGCTTCACTGCAGCGTGCAGGCTGACACCTCTGAAAGCAGAGCTGGGGGGGGGGGGGCGGTGGTTCTTAGTTTGCCAGGGTTACTGTAACAAAGTGACACATACTGGTTGACTTCAGTAACAAGAATTTCTTGTTTCCTAGTTTTGGAGGCTAAAAGTCCAAAGTCAAGGCATTGGCAGTCATGTTTTTTTTCTCTAGAGTCATCAGCATTCTGGCGGTGACTTGCCGGCAATCACAGTGCAGTCTCTGCCTCTGTCACATGGCCGTCTCTCTCCTCCTCCTCCTTCCTGTGTCCACACGTCCTCTGCTTTTGAGGACTCCAGTCATACCGGATTAAGGCCCACGCAGATTCTGTTTGGCCTCACCTTAACCAACAGCATCATCAAAGATCGTGTTTACAAATGAGCTCACATCCACGGGACCAGAGCTGGGACCTGAACGTATCTGTGGGGGGACATGATTCAATCTGCAACAAGGGGGAAGGAACCTCAGACTTTGGTGCATTTCTGAGAGTCTCAGCCTGCCCAGGGAGTAGAAAACTCCAGTGCAAAGATTTCCCACAGAGTTCCAAGATTTCCCCTTTTATCGCAAAGCTGCTGCAACCTAAGGCTGTTAGCTAGCTGCGCTTCTCAAACCTGATGGGCAATTTCTTTAATGAAGGGAGTCGCAAGGCACCCCTCCATGATTGACACGTGTTCTTTTGTAGCTGGCTCTTTTCATCAGTGTGCCTGAGAGTCATCGGCTGTTGTGTGCATCAGAATCTTCCTTTTTATTTCTGAGTAATATTTCATTGTGCACATGCACCACAGTTTATCTGTCCCCTACTGATGGACATTTAGATTGTTTCTAATTTGGGGTTATTATGAATAAAGCTGCTATAAACAGGCATGCACCGGTCTTGGTGTGGTCACATACTTTCATTAGTCCTGGGTAAACCCCTAGGAGTGGAACTGCTGGGACATATGGTAGTAGTGTATGCTTAAAAGAAACTGCCGATCTTTACCAAAGCACTTGTACCATTTTAGGTCTACCTGTCATGAGTCCTAGTAGCTCCACATTCACCAGGAAGGGATTAGGGAGGCTGCTACCATGTGTCTGTGCCGGTGTACTCGGAGGAGGCGAGAGAGCCAAAACTTAGGACAGTTTTTCAGACCTCGGCTGGTGGTGGGAAAGGTGTAGGCAAAAGGGTCCAAGCTGGCACAGAGAAAGATCTAGGCATGGGAAGACTCTCCATCTGCAGGGACACAGGGAGGGCCCATGCAGAGCAAAGGCAGGCCACAAGAGGGCGCCTGGGCCCACCCAAATGCCCACAGAGAGCAGCCCAGCTGGGCGAGGTGCCCAATAAACATTTTCTCCTTCTACCCGGACTCACTCCATCAGGTAGTGCAGAGGCGGCCCAGACTGGAAGCTCTCCAGCAGTTCTCTGTCCGCAATGAGTCAGAATCTTCAAGCCTCCTTTTAGCTCTAGGCATCATTGACCCCTGGGAGATGCAGCCCTAGAGAACCAGAGTCCTAGGGAACACAGAAGGTTTGCTCTGCTGGTTTCTGAAGCCACTCTCCTTCCCAGGGCCCCCACTTCCCTCGGCAGGCATCTTTGTATCCATCCTTTCACAGACTTGGTCCTCTGTCCTGCCCTCCCTGCCCCCACGTCTAGCTCCAGCCCTGATGCCCCATTGGGCGGGTGCCCAATAAACATTTGTTGCATGAATGAATAAATTAATGACTGCAGAGTGGAAAAGTGTCTAGATAATGGAGTCAGGCAACCTGGTTTACATCTCAGCCTCATCATTTACTCACTGTGCAGCTTCAGGCAAACAAATTATTTTTCTCTGTCAAATAGGGATTGCAACAGTATCTCCCAAGGGTTGCTGGGCGGCTTCCTGGAGATGATGTCAGTGAAGTGCTGTCCACCTTGCCTGGCATATGGCAGGAGCCCATATAAAGGTGGTTCCTTATTTGAGATAATGAGGCGTTGGGTAGCAGCTCCTATGTACTGAGGACTTACCATGTGTCTGCCACTTGGCTCCCATTATCAAATTCAATTTTCTTAATGACTCTCATGAGAGATTAAGTAGCTCAGAGAGGTTAAGTAACTTGCCCAGACTCACACAGCTGAGAAAACTCAGACATTGAGGGCTTCAGCATGCAAGGTCTCAAGTCAGACTTTTTGGGATTCAAGTCTTGGCTCCATCACTTAGAATGAATATGACCTTGGGCAAGTTTCTCACATGAAAAATATAGAAAGGTTCAAAAGTGGGCTGCCATGTAGGCCTGGACTGTTTTTTAGGATTTGGTTGGCCAAAGACCCCACCAACTGGAATGCAGCAGCCTGGGTACCTCAAGATTGAGTGACCCAGCATGGGTTCTGAAACATGTTCATTTTTTTTTTTTTTACACAGGTAGACACCATGATTTGAACCCGGGTCTCTGGCATGGCAAGCAAGAACTCTGCTGAGCCACTGTTGCCTGCCCCAAAACCTGCTCTTTTAACCACAGCATCATCTGACTCCCCCATCAAGCACCAAATCATTTCCAAATGTATTCTTCAGGCTCCAGTCAGAGCTGGATTTATAATCTGGCCCAGAAGGTAAGACACATACACATACACACACACATACACGGAGTGGGGAGAGGGAGAGAGAGGGAGAGTTAGAAGAGTTAGCTTTGCTGTGTAACTTTGGTCAAATTGCTTTGCCTCTCTGTGCCTTAATTTCCTTATTTGTAAACTGAGGGGTGATACTTAATCTGTGTGAGAATCATCTAGGAAATACACATGGCAGGACTGAGTCCTGAGCACTGAAGGAGAACAAGGGCTAGAGGAGGAGGCTTTCCAGGACTATTGCCACAAGCATCAGGCATTCCTCTCTAAGATTCTTTAAATGATGCTTTTCTGAAAAAGATAGAAATCATGACTCTTACGCTAATCTAAAAACAAACATGTCTGATATTTGATTTTATTTGTTAAACAATGAGGAAACCAGTCCAGTTCCAAGGAAAGATAAAAATGTAAGAAAAGCCCAAATTTATAGGAGTAAAGAAGTTGAATGATAGATGGAGACAAAAATAGTTTTTCCACAATGAGAAAAGAAGCCCATTCAACCCAACAAGATTCTGCATATCTACCAGCTACCTACAATTTAGGAGGTGCAAAATAGCCCAAAGGCAAGGAGAAGGCTAGACTCAGACAGCTGGGATGTGTGCTACAGGTTTCCACTGTTATACCCAGTTTTTTTCTATAGTTTCTTTCAGCCCTGAGATTCCAGACTTCTTTGTCCATCAGTCTGGAGATGGGCCTCGAAGCCAGACTTTGACTGGGACCATTTCTAACCAGATGTCTTCAGAAGGAAGTTTCTCAACTTTTCTGGGTTTCAGTTTCCTCATCTGTAAATACGGCTGTCACCTCCCAGAGTTATGGTGAAGACGAAATGAGCCAGCACAGGTAGGTGCTTAGAATGGGACTGTGCATATAAAAAGCTGTTATTCTCTCTTTTTTCTCACTGGGAGTAGCCACGGGCTGAGGGATGGTGCTGATTAGGCACCTTCTTTGTTTGTGTGTGTTGCTCCTTCATCCTCCTAGCAGCCGGATATTGGAGAGATATTACAACCTTTGATTAGGGAGGTTCACAAAGGTGGCAGGACTGGCCCGAGGCCACTCTGAAAATAAGTGCAAACTGAATGAAAACCCAGGTCTGTCTGCTCCCTCCAACACCTGTGATTCATTTCAAGGCTTGAGTAGATCTCTAACTCTCACTGGACCTCGGTCAGGCCCTCTCTCTCTAGGAGGCCTGGCCCAGCTGACCTCCTGGATGATACCTTCTCGATTCCCTCCAGTCTGTGGGGAGCTCCGCGGCTGCCGGGCTGGCCAGGCTGAAGCAGCTCTGGAAAAGTCCTAGTGGGCAGGTAGCATGGGAGTGGCGGGTCCAGGCAACTGGATGCCAGGGACACAGCCGGGATGAGGTCTAGCCCTCTGGCACGCAAACCCCAGCCCCGCCCAGAACCCCATAGTTTCCACCTTGCTCACAGAGCCGGGTGGAGAGGGCCAGCGCCAGCTGGACTTTAACAAGAGAAAAGGAAAACATGTTTCCCAATCATTGGGTCAAACCCTGAGTTGGCAAGAATTGGCTGGATGGGGCAGAGGCCAGCTTCATCTGATTCAGCATTTTCCCTCCACCTATTCATGGGCCAGCTGTCACCCTGCAGGCAGCTGTCATCTTAGAGTATCCCTGTGTCGACTGCAGCAGCAAGGCAAATTGTCCTGCCCTCAACAGGGCTACAGTGCACCCTGCTCCATGCCAAGCCCTTTGGTGGAACCAAAAGTAGAACCCTTGTCTTCAGAGAGTTCAGATGCCAAATCCTCACTGAGGTGTAATGGTTAGGAATGCTTGGTCTGCAAAGGAAGGGAAATTCAACTCTAACTGGTTTGGGCAAAAAAAGGTGATTTATTGGCTTATATAACTAAGTAGTCCACTGTGGTCAGGGCTAAGGAAGAAAGTGAAGTTAGGAGGAGATAAAGATGGCAAGAGTGAGGCAGGTGCATTTTTATGAAAGAGACTAGTGCAGGCCTCATTGATAAGAGGTATTTGAGCAAAGACTTGTAGGAGGTGAGGGAGGGAGCCAGGTGGATGTCGCAGGCAGATGGAACAGCAGGTGCAAAGGTCCTGAGGTGGAACTGTGCCTAGCACATGTATCCAGAGTCTGGGAAGGGATAGGTGGGAGTGGAAAATGAGCTCAGAAAGATAACTGGGAAGCCAAATTATTAGGGCTAAAGAAAATAGATTAAAGAAAAGACTTGAAAAACAATTTTTTTTAAAGAAAGAAAACCTTTACCCTGTGGCCTGTCAGCAGAGTCAGGTTCCTGCAGACCTTGGAGAAGGGAACTGAGATAGGGAGGAGGAATAGGGGAGAAGGAGATGAAGTAAAGGTAGTGCCTTCTCAGCCTGGCCGCCCTTGGCCCCGGGAACCCTGACCAGCAGCTAGGAGGGGAATCAGTAGTCTGGGCTCCACAGCGCAGCTGGAAAGGGACCCCAACTTCAGTGACAGCTCCAGCAGGCAGAAGCCTCCTCCAGAGTCACCTAAAGCTCCTGGGCAGCTACCCTGAGCACCAGTGGAAGGCTGCTGCGGCCCACATAGAAAGAGCCCGAGAGGACTGGGAAATTTTCATGGCAGTAGCATCCAGGCTGGTCCCTGCACAGGGGCCATTACTTTGTGGGAGGGAATGTGCTGGGTGCTCCAGGCTCCAGAGAAAGCCAGAATTCTGGGAGAAAATAGGAAAGCCCCTAATACCAGTAGGCCACTTCATTTTCCGTATGGGGAAATTGAGGCAGAAAGAGGAATCGGAACACTCAAGGTCACATCGTGGGACAGCAGCCAAGCTGGGCTATCCAGACTCCAAAGCCAGTGCTTCCTCCTCAGTGTTAGGATGACAGAAGAAGCCAGTGAGGGCACCACCCCTAGAGTTAAACTCTGCATTTGAAGCCTGGCTCTACCGTTTACTGGCTGTGTGACCTTGGGCAAGTCACTTCAAGTCTCTCTGCCTCAGATTCCTCATCTGTAAAATAGAAATAACAAAAATGATAATATCTACCTCATAGGATTATGGTAAAGATGAAATGAGGTGATTTCTGTGAAAGGTTTAAAACAGAGGGGACATCAGAGAAAATAGCAGAATAAGAAATTTCTGAAAATTCTTTCATCCATTATATGCTTATCTCACATTTTACTTATCCAGTCATCAGTTGATGGCCATTTAGGTTGTTTCTGGTTTTTGGCTACTATGAAAAATGCGGCTGTGAATATTCTTATACAAAAACAAGTACATGACTGTGGGTATGAATGATGTCATCTTGTTATGGCTCTGATTTGAATTTCTCTAGTGCCTAATGATGGTGAGTATCTTTTCATGTATTTATTGGTAAACTTCAACTCTTCTTTGCATCAATGTCTATTCAAGTCCTTTACCCATTTTAAAAATGGGTTATTTATCTTTTTACTGTGGAGTTGTAAGAGTTCTTTATATATATGTCTCTCAATCTGGTTTAAAATATAACTGCATAAAGTAATAATTTTATATCAGTGTTGGTGGGCAAACAACAAATGAAGATGTAATTTGTAGGGTGCGTGGGTGGCTCAGTGCATGGGATGCTCGTCTTCCATGCAGGAGACCAGGATTTGATTCCTAGACCATGCACACACACACACACACACACACACACACACACACACAAAGGTAATAGTCAAACGGATGGAGGAGGAAACAGAGCTAGAACAAATCTATTGAAATTAAGTTGGTATTACTCTGAACTAGATTGTTACAAGTTAAGAGGTAATCTTCAACCCCTTGGGAAACCACTAAGAAAATAACTAAAAAAATACATAGTGAAAGAAATGACTGGGGAATTGCGATGGTACACTAGAAAATGTCTAACCTAAAAGAAGGTGTAATGGATAAATAGAGAAACAAAAAGAAACATAAAATACATAGAAAACAGGTAGCAAATTGGCAGATGTAAATCCTACTTTATTAGTAATGATGCTAAATGGAAATGGATTAAATACTCTAATTAAAAGGCAGAACTTGGCAGAACAGATTGAAAAAAAAAAACATGATCCAAATATCTGCTATCTATAAGAGACACACTTTAGGTTAAACAACATAATAGGTTGAAGTAAAAGGATGGGAAAATATATACCAAAAGTGAGTTGAAGTAGCTATACTGATAACAGAAAAAATAGACTTTAAGACAAAAATTGTTACTAGAGACAAAGAATAATATTTTATAATGATAGGAGGCTCACTCCATTAAGAAGATATAGTAATTATAAAAATATATGCATCTAACAACAGAGCATCAAAATACATGAAGTAAAATCTATCAGAACTCAAGGAAGAAATGGACAATTCAACAATAACACAGTTGGCAATTTCAGTACTCCACATTCAGTAGTGGATAGAACAAACAGACAGAAGATCAAAAGGAAACAGAAGGCTTGAACAACATTGTAAACCAATTAAATTTAACAGAATCTATAGAACACTCCACCCCAAACCAGAAGAATACATATTTTTTTCTCAAGTGCATGTGGGAAATTATCCAGGATAGATCATATGCTATGTTTTCAGCAAGTCTTAATATATTTAAAAGAATCAAAATCATACAAAGTAAAAAAAAAATCATACAAAGTATTTCTCTGACCACATGGAATAAAATTCCATAAATTTATTTTATGGAATAAATAAATTGCACTTCATCAAAATTTAAAACATTGGAAGGAAGGAAGTTTGGGAAATTTACAAATATGTGGAAGTTACATAACACACTGTTAACTGACAATCAAAGTAGAGATCATAAGAGAAATTAGAAAATACTTTGAGGTGAATGAAAACAAAACCACAACTTGTGGGACCTTGGCAAAGGAATTCTTGAACATCTACATTCAAAAAAGGAGAAAGATATCAGTTCAATAACCCAACCACCTTACGAAGCCTTACGAAACTGGAAAAAGAAAAGAAAATTGAACTTAAAGCAAGCCAAAGGAATGAAATAAAATGGAGAGAGATAGAGAAGACTCAAATGGCAAAATCAGGAATGGAAGAGGAGATATTATTATTACCTACCTTACAGAAATAAAAAGGATTATAAGAGAATACTATAAGCAATGATATGCCAACAAATTAAATTACCTACATGAAGTAGCTGAATTCCTAGAAAAACTGAAGAATTAGAATCCATGAATAGCCTATAACAAGAAAAGAGATTGAATTAGCAATCAAAAAATTTTCCAAAGAGGCCCAGATGGCTTCACTGGTGAATTCTACTAAGTATTTAAAGGAGCCAATACTAATCCTTCACAAACTCTTCCAAAAATTAAAAGAGAAAGAAGCACTTCCAAACTGATTTTATGAGGCCAATTTTATACCCGTACCAAAATCCAGACAAAGACATCACAAGAAAAGAAACTACAGACCAACACCACTAATGAATTTAGATGCAAAAATCCTGAATAGAAAAATCAGCCAACTGAAAAAAAAATTATATAAAAAAGATTATGCACCCTCACCAAATGAGATTTATCCCAGGAATGCAAGGATAGTTCAATATACAAAAATAAATCGGGTACATTGGTGATTCAGTGGTAGAATGATTGCTTTTCATGCAGGAGACCCGGGTTCGAGTCCCAGATCATGCACCCCCCCCCCAAAAAAAAAGGGCAGGCCATGGTGGCTCAGCAGGCAAAGTTCTTGCCTGCCATGCCAGAGATCCAGGTTTGATTCCTGGCCTGCTCATGCAAAAAAAATAATAAAGAAAAGAAAGAAATGTAGGGTTCAGTTCCCGGTGCTTGTCCATGCAAAAAAAAAAAATCAATGTAATACACCATTTTGATAGGAAAAAAGTCACAATGAAAAACCTCACATCTCAATAGGCAGAGAAAAAGCATTTGACAAAATCCAACACTCTTTTGTAATAAAAATGCTCAGCAACCTAGGAATTGAAGGGAACTTGCTCAACCTGATAAAGGGCATCTATGAAAACCCCATAGCTCACAGCTTTCAATGGTGAAAGACTGAAATCTTTCCTCCTAAGAGCAGGAGCAAGACAAGGATGTTCACTCTTGCATTTCTATTAAAAAATGTACTAGAGGTTCTAGCCAGGCAATTAGGCAAGAAAAAGAAATATAGGTAAACTGATTAGAAAGGAGGAAATAGAACTATCTTGATTAACAGATGACTTGCTCTTGCATATAGAAACCCCTAAGGATTACACACAAAAAAACTACTTGAGCTAATAAACAAGTTCAGCAAGATTGCAAGATAGATCAATATTCAAAAATTAATTGTATTTCCATATACTAGCAACAAACAATACAAAAGTAAAATAATGAAAACAACCCCATTTCCAAAAGCATCAAAAAGACTAAAATTCTTAGGAATAAGTTTAACAAAAGAAGTGCAAGATTTGTATACTGAAAACTATTAAACATTGACAGAACTTAAAGAAGATCTAAATAAATGGAAGAATATCTTGCGTTCATGGATTGAAAGACAATATTGGCAATATCCCCCAAATTGATCTACAGATTCAATGCAATTTCCATCAAAATCCAGGCTGGCATTTTTTCAGAAATTGACAGGTAGTTCCTAAAATTCATAAGGAAATGCAAACAACCCAGAAGAGTCAAAACAATCTTAATAAGGACGACACTGGATGTTTCATGCTTTCCTATTTCAAAACTTAATGCTACAGCGAAGACTTGAATGTACAAATAAAACTATAACTCTTAGAAGAAAACTTAAAGAGTAGCTCTTCATGACTTTGGATTAAGCAGTGATTTCTTAGGTGTGAAACCTAAAGCACAGCAAGTAAAGAAAAAATAGATAAATTGCACTTCATCAAAATTAAAAACGGTATTTCCAAAGACACTGCCAATAGAGTGAAAATAGAGCCCACAGAATGGGAGAAAACATTTACTAATCACACCTGACAAGGGTCTAGTATCCAGAATTTATAAAGATCACTTACAATTCAACAATAAAAAGACAAATAATTTTAAAATGCACATAAATCTCTTCTTTCTCCAAGGAAGAGATATAGATGGCCAATGAACACATGAAAAGATGATCACCATCATTAGTCATTAGGAAATTGCAAATTAACCCTCAATGAGATAGCTCTTCAAACCCACTAGAATGATTATAAAAAAAACAAAACAAAACAAAAAAAGCAGGGAGCAATTCAAAACTCTCTCAACAGTGCAGGTCACGGTGGCTCAGCAGGCAGAGTTTTCACCTGCCATGCCAGAGACCTGGGTTCGATTTCCGGTGCCTGCCCATGCAAAAAAAAAAAAAAAAAAAAGTCTGTCAACAGTGGAATGAATGAATACATTGTAGTATCTTCATTCAATAGAATAGTAAAGAGCAACAAAAAGGAATGCGCTTCTGCTCCGTGCAACAACCAGATGAATCTCCCAGTTTATCATTTTGAGCAAAAGAAGCTGGACACCATAGACCATGCTGCATGATTCCATGTATATGAAGTTCAAAATCAGGCAAAATTAATCCATAGTGTTAGAATCGTGATCAGGGTTGTCCTTGGGGGCCAGGAAATTGGGGGGTTGGGTGGAGTGTTGGGATGAAACACAAGCAGTGGTGGTTGTATGTTGTGTTCATTTTGTGATAATAAGCTGTACACTTAAGATTTGTGAACTTTTCTGCATATAAGTTATACTTGAATAGAATGGTTTATTTTCAAAAACCAGTATAATAATACCTACTGTTGTGGGGATTAAATGATACAACAACAAGAACAAAATAGTTGAGATCATTGAGCATTAAGTATTCGGCCCTGAGTAAGTGATTCACAAAAGTGTAACAGGATTCTACTTCTGAAATATTTCAATGTGCTTATCTTTCATCTCTTTCTTCCTGCCCAAACCTGCCTCAGGCAGCCAGGGATGTCCATTTACCTTCAGGGCGTGGTGGGGGATCAGAGCTTTACAGCAGGAGCTCAAGAATTGATCTTTAGCCTTGGACTTTTAAAGTAGGGATTCTGAATTCCTTGCAAGGAAATGATCTCAAAAGCCAGGGTTATTTGGAGAGAAACACATTTTCTCAGTTCCTGGGGGTCCCATCAACACCTCAAGAGCCTAGCTTGGAGGACAGGACCACAGACCTTGACTATAAGCTGCAGTAGAAAAAATCTGGGAGAAGCTATTAGGGATGCCCCATCTGCCTCTAAAGGATGTAGGGTATTTTTTCTTGGTGAAGAGAAATCGGGGAGGGGGAATAAAAAGAGGTAGAGAGAGGAAGTAAGATCCTGGATGGCTTCTTTTACGCACGCACACGCACACAAACACACTCACAGACACACACGGCTGCACTGCAGGGAGGGGTGGGGTGGGGGGCTGCTACCAAAATGTCCAGAGGGGCATTGGAGACAGTAACAGTGATCAGTTAAGAGAAAGTATAAAAATTCTGCTTGGTGCACATCTCAGTGTCACGGTAAATTCTCACCCTGTACACACGTGCTTTCTTTATCCTCTTAGCAATCCTGCGAGCTAGGTGCTGTGTTTAGTCCCATTTTTCACTTGTGGAAACAGGTTTAGAGCGTGAAGTGCTCTACTCAAAGTCACAGCCTGACTCCAGCAGTCGCTTTTGTCCACGGTGCTGGGCCGTTCGTAAAGCACTTACTGAAGTGCCTGGTATGTTGGCAGATATTGTTATTGTCTTCCCAAATAAATTGTAGAGGCTGCTGGAATTGGGAATGAGCAACTTGAGTTCTAGGAAGATGTAATTCTGCTATCAATTAACTGGCAGCCCTCGAGCAAGTGTTACAGCAGCTAACTGCTTCCCCGAGTTCCTTAACCGGTCACAGGGCTCTCTCGCAGATGGGAGGTGGGGGTGGGTGGGGGTGGGTGGGGGTAGTCAGTACCACCCTGTCTAAGCAGATTCGAAAACCAAGGGACTGAGCTGCTGGCCATAGGCTACTTAGCTGTCAGGAAGAAGGTTTGAGATAGGGCTGGTCCCTGTGCCTCCCTGGGCCTCAGTGTCCCCATCTGTAAAATGGAAAGAAGGACACTTAGACTGGAACATTTCTAAACTCTCCCATCTGGTTTTCAGTTTCTCGAGTGCAAAAGTAAAAAGAGAAAGAGAAGGGGGCCGGGGGAAGCAAGGGAGAGGGAGAAGGGCAGAAGAGAAGCAGAGTGCTAAAGGGGTGGTTTGGGTTTCAGCTTTTTTTTTTTTTTTTTTGGGTCATAATGAGAAAAGATTCAAACCAGATGTTGTCCCAGTGACTTGCAGTAGCAGAGAGTGGAGCTGTGTTGATAATACCCCATTAGCGTGAAGCAATATATCTATCAACAGGTCCGGAGCAGAGTGGTTGGCATTTGCAGGAACTGTGAGTTCAGCGTTTGAAAGGATCTCAGACCCCGACTGGGTTTCCAAACTCTTCCAGGAAGGGCTGGTTCATCAGGGCGTGTCCAGCCCTCGTTCCCACTCGCACCTCTCGGGGAGGCCCGGACCCCTGGCCCTCACTGGCGACACACTCGGGGAGGGCGGGGGGTGGGGGCAGCGGCGGCCCAGCAGAGCCGGCGCAGTGGGCAGGTGGCGCGTGGCCCAAACAGCCCACGGGATCCCAGCCGCATTGTTATTACTTTTTAATTAAAATGGCGTCTTTTCCCCTTATTACAAAAGCCATGTCTGTTTATTTTAGCAAAATTAGACTGGACAGACTAGAAAAAAGAAAAAAATTTAAAAAGACCCACGGCCCAGAGAGCGTCATTGTTAACACTCGGGGGTATCCAGGGGTCACGAGGCCCAAGGCCCTTGGGGGCCAGGCGAGTCCATGTGGGCGGGAACGGTGTGTGTGTGTGTGTGTGTGTGTGTGTGTGTATTAAAACTAATATAAATGTGGGAGCACGGTGAATTAAGGTATAGCACAATTCCTATAAATATGTAGATTGTGCTATTATAAAATACTAGGAACGTCTGAACCAGTGGAATAATAGAGAGCACACAGCCAGTGTAAAGGCATTCAGAACTCAAAGAGATTTTTAATATTGATTTAGGCTCTAGGGGGCTACCAGTTTGAAATTCCTGCTAGGTATCATCTAGAGCTACCCTTCTCTAGCTAGTATCTCTCTCTCTATCAGTATATGCACAGATGTACATATTTATGTACATATAAACCGACACACATACACACATATATACATATACATGAAATGGAATTTTATGTGACTATCCAGTATAATATTCAGATAAAAGTGGAAGTACTTGGGTTGAAGGGAAGATTGGGGACTGGTGCTTCCCTAACCTTCTTACGTAATGGCAGCCCTTAAATCTCTGGGGCAACACTGGAATCTAGTTTGAAAACCAATAATTTATTTCCATAGTTCCCAGTCATCAGCCTTTCATGGACTACTAAATTAGTAAATTCTACTCCCCCAAAGTTAGAGTTGTCTGGGCTAGAGTTGCCTACTTTCTTTCCGTCAAGTGTTAGGCATGGTTAGTTGCCCTTTCTACAGCTCTAGCACCTTCTTTTGTGGTTTTGCTTGAGGCGCTTTGTATGGAGCCTAGGCAATTAATCCTGCTTAGTGAAGCAAACAAGGGAAGCTTGTTCCCTTCTGCTAACTTCTTATTTCCTGGACTCCCTTGCAGCTAAGAGTGGTCCTGTCACCTAATTTAGCCAATGAGACATAAAAGGATGTCTGCTGGCCATGTCTGGGAAAGCTTTTGCTTTCCTCTAAAAGGGAAAACATCACTGGCACCATCTTATTCCTCCCCCTTCCTACCTGGGGCATGAAAATGATGCCAAGACCATGAGCG
This sequence comes from Tamandua tetradactyla, assembly GCF_023851605.1. Classification (NCBI taxonomy): domain Eukaryota; kingdom Metazoa; phylum Chordata; class Mammalia; order Pilosa; family Myrmecophagidae; genus Tamandua; species Tamandua tetradactyla. The sequence continues at coordinate 23,010,410 of NC_135327.1, read as the reverse complement.
AAAGGGCAAGAGACTCACAGGGACCTTTACCCGCTTTGTGTTAGTGAGCACTGACACCCACCCAGGGGTCCCTGCCTCCAGATGTCTTTTTATGTAAAAAAAAATAATAAGCCCCTATTTGCTTAAGCTCCTATAATTGGACTTTTTTGTTATTTTCAGCTTGGGGAAAGGAAAAATGTTAACATTCATTATCATCATCAAGCCAAAAAAGTAGAGCAGATAGAATGTAACAGGGGGTAAAAAAAAAAAAAAACAGTTTTATAAAAATCTTGCTATTGTCTTTATTTTCTGATTCTGTCACAGGCTAGTAAAAACTTTTTCACAGACCAGCCTTGGCCCACAGACAAATGTCTGGCAATTGTTGATATTTATGAGGGCAGACTGAATGACTAAAGAGTAGCTCTTGGGAGGACTTCCAGTTGTTAGATGACCAGTCTGCCATTGTGGGACACTCAGATTGTTCCCCATTATTTTCCTTGTAAACAGTGCTGAAATGAACATCCCTGATGTCCTCAGTTTTATTGATTTTCTTAGGCTAAATTCCTAGAAATGGAATTTCTAGGTTGAAGAAGATAGCGTTTTAGGCGTTAGTTCGTCTTGCCCCATTGTCTTCCAGAAAGCGTACCCCAAATTCTCCATCACCTCCCGACAGGCTGCTTGTTCCATACATCTTGGATCAGTTACATGAGCCAAACAGGATCTTCGCCAAACTGCCTCTTAGGCCAAAATGGTTTGAGTTGGCTTCTGTCCCCTACAACCAGGAGTCCTGATTTACACACCTGTGCCATCCTCCAGCCCTCTCAAGACCCAGGCTACTTGCATATCTACAAGGGTCACTCCCCACCTGAAAGTCCTCCCGTGCCCTGTCCCCTTCCCCCAGAGCCAGGAAGTCAAGGCTGTGCTCAGCTCAGGCTCCGGCGGTCATCCCCAGCCTTGTCGCCTTCTTCTTGCCGGCACAGCCAGCCATAAGGAGCCATTTATTTTCTACGACCACATCATGACCTTTTGTGCTTCCGAGATTTTGTACATGGTGTTCCCATCACCAGGAAGGCCTTTCCCCTCTTTCTAGCTAACTCCTAGTCATCTTTCAAAATTCAGCTAAAATGTCAGTGCCACGGGGAAGGTCTTTGATCTCCATACCCTGGGCAAGGCCCTGTGCTCAGCCCCGTCCACCTACATACTGCTTCCTTCTGTAAGGCTCCAGTCACACTCAGGAACAACCGCCCTGTTTGCCTACTTTATTCACACATAAGACTCTTAGGTCCCCCAGGGAAGGTAGAATTCCCCTCAGTCAAACTTTGCCCACTCTTCAAAAGCGCCCTCAAAGAGCTCCCCTCTGCACCCATCCTGCCCCCAGGAAATCCCTGGGGGCCTCAGGGACCCCCTTGAGGCCTGGCTCCTTTGGCCTTGCTCCTGAGGTGGCAGTCACCAGAGTGTGGCAGTTGGTGCCTGGAGGCACGCCATAGAGCCTGGCTCTGCCATTGATGAGCTGTGTGACCCCAGGTACATGCTTCCACTCTCTGGGCCTGGTCTCCCCTTTTATACAAGAAAAAGATCAGAAAAGAAAATTTCCATCAGTCATTTCCAGCTCTCACAGTGGGTGCCCAATAATCATTTACAGCCTCAAATGGCTGAGCCAGATGGGAAGCTGCTTAACAAATGGTTCCCCCAGAAGGTCTAGCAGGGAGTGGGGGCCCAATGACTCTAAAGGGGGACATTTGCGGTTTTTGACTCCACCCTGCCAGCATCCATCCCTCTTTCTTCTGACAAAGTCCTGATTTTGGGGCGGGGGTGAGGGGGGTGGGGGCGGGGGTGGGATGGGGAATTCAGCCCTCCCCTTCAGCGGGTCCAGGAAGGGTGGAGCACTGGACCTTAGCCAATCAGGCTTCGTAATTCCCTGGGTCTCAGCGATTGGTTCAGGCCTTTGGGACTGTGAGCTGAGAGCCAATCAAGGCGACTCCCCAAAGTGCTGCTGAGATTGCTAGAAGCTTGTCCCTGGACTGGAATCCAGAAAGCTGTGGCCACCCGGGTGGGTGGAGAGTAGGACCCAGGCAGGTGCAGTGGACCGAGAAAGAGATAACATTGTTAGAAACCCTGTGTCCTGCCCCTTCTGGACTATTTCTCTCTTCCTTCCCCCTTCCTCCTTATCCTCCTCCCCTCTTTGTTTATCCTTCCTCTGTCTTTCTTTCCTATCTCTCTATTTCTCCATCCCCCCACCTCTTACCCCCTTCTGAGCATCTTACTCCCTCCACTGCTTTACCCACCACATATGCATTTGACCCAGCTGTTCCTGTGACCCCTGCGGGGATGGGTGGGGCAGAGTAGGGCCAGCTGGTCCGCAGGGGAGCTGTGAGGAACAGACTGCAGAGGGCACGTGGAAGGGACAATGTGGCCGGGAGACAGACAGTGTTCCTGGAACCCTCCATGGGGAGTTTCTTTATTCTGGACTCATTACTTAGTTGGCATTGGTAGCCTTGTTACCAGCTCAGAAGGAGCTTGCCACTGTCAGCTCTCTGTGTTCCTCCAAGCACTGTGTGGGAAAGGCTTTTTACTCATTACCGTGGCTGTTCAAGGTCAGCACTGAACTGTACAGGGAGAAATAAAGGGACTGGTCTTCATTCTGGCTTGAACGTTCTCCTTGGGATGTCGGTTGGCAGGGTGCTGGCATCAGGGCACACACATCTCCTTGCCCAAGCCCCGGCCCATCGTCACGCTCACCCCGCCATCAGCTTTTCATGTGGTCTCAGAATCGCTGACAGCATGCTTTGTCTGAGCATGATTTACTCAGGCTACTTCACAAATTCTGGGAGTTGGGTTCTGTGCTGGTTTGAAAGGATGTATGTCCCCTAGAAGAGCCATGTTTTAATCTAAATCCCATTTCATAAAGGCAGAATAATCCCTATTCAATACTGTATGTTTGAAACTGTAATTAGATCATCTCCCTGGAGATGTGATTTAATCAAGAGTGGTTGTTAAACTGGATTAGGTGACAACATGTCTCCACCCATTTGGGTGGGTCTTGATAAGTTTCTGGAGTCCTATAAAAGAGGAAACATTTTGGAGAATGAAAGAGATTCAGAGAGAGCAGAGCAGAATGACGTAGCCACAAAAGCAGAGTCCACCAGCCAGCGACCTTTGGAAATGAAGAAGGAAAACGCCTTCCGGGGAGCTTCATGAAACGGGAAGCCAGGAGAGGAAGCTAGCAGATGATGCTGTGTTTGCCATGTGCCCTTCCAGATGAGAGAGGAACCCTGACTGTGTTTGCCATGTGCCTTCTCACTTGAGAGAGAAACCCTGAACTTCATCAGCCTTCTTGAACCAAGGTATCTTTCCCTGGATGCCTTAGATTGGACATTTTTATAGACTTGTTTTAATTGGGACATTTTCTTGGCCTTAGAACTGTAAACTAGCAACTGATTAAATTCCCCTTTTTAAAAGCCATTCTGTTTCTGGTATATTGCATTCCAGCTGCTAGCAAACTAGAACAGGTTCATTTCCTATTCCTGTGCAACAGATCACAAAACATAGTGGCTTAAAATGAAGTTTGGCAATCCACAGCCTGTAGGCCTAATCAGGTCTGCCTCCTGCTTTTGTAAATAAAGTTTTATTGGAACACAATCAAACCCATTCATTTATGTAAAGTCTAAGGTTCTCAGGGGTGAGTGGTTGTGACAGAGAACATCTGGCCCACAAAGGCTAATGTATTTACTATCTACCCCTTTACAGAAAAAAATTGCCTACCTGTGGCTTACAACAACAACAATCATTCAATACCTCTTGTGACTAAGAAAAAAAGATGATGAACACAAAAAGAAAAGAAAAAGAATTTTTAAAAAGAAAGAAAAAAATACCTCTCATGTTTCTATGGGTCAGAAATTCAGGAGCAGCTTGCTGGGTGGTCTGGCTTAGGGGCTTTCCTGAGGTTGTAGTTAGTTGTTGGCCCGGTCTGTAGTCATTGGAAGGCTTGACTGGGGCCGAAGAATCCACATCCAAGGAGACTGGCTCACACAGTCAGCACGTGGATGCTGGCTCTAGGCTGGGGGCCTCGGCTCCTCTTTTATAGGCCTCTCCACAGGACAGCTTCAGTGTCCGCAGGGCATGGTGGCTGATATCCCCAGAGGGAGTGATTAAGAAAAACAAGGTGGAAGCTCAGTGCCTCTGTGAGATAGATTCAGAGGTCACACACTGCCACTTCTGTCATAATCTGTTTGTCACACAGGCCAGCCAAGATTCACTGTATGGAAGGATGACACAAGGGCACACATATCAGGATGTAGGACCAATGCGGGGCTTTGTAGAGGAGAACTGCCATATGGAGGATGCAAGACCGTTTTGGTACACAAATGTATCCTCTCAGGCTTGTCCCATGCATAAGTCAACATTTTAAAATGGGGAAAGTTCATAAAATTTCCCAATTATCCCCCATTTCCATATAAGACAACAAAATGAAGGGGAACAACAGCTGCCCTCTTTCATGGGGCATGATTCTTTCTGGTTTGCCACAGTCCTTACCATTCCCTATTGCATCTCTAGCATGGAAACTGAGTTTTAGTAGCCATTAATAATTATCCTTGGGCTGTTTCCTCAGTGTAGAAGACTTACTTCTCTGCAACCTCATCTCTATCAAAAGAGAGCCAAGAAAAGATACATTAAGAGGGCCTCCCGTTTCAAGAAGTATTAAGGAGATCTCATTTCTTATTTGGAGGGAAGGATATTCCAGTGTACTTAATAGGCTCATAAAGCGTGTATTTTAAACAACTGCAACCACAGCTTTTAAATGTTACTGCCTGGTGTGTGGAGGCCAACCTCCTTCACCTGGCATTGGAGACCTTTGGTAACGTGGCAATGTCTATCTTAAAGACAACACAACCTAGAAATTAAGAATTGAGATACTTGGGTCAACCACAAGGATTCAAATACCAGGTCTGCCCTTTATCAGCTGTGTCCTCAATTTCCTTTATCAAAATGGAGGTAATCAGAATCTACCTCGTAAGGGTTTGTGACTCTCCTTCCAGATCTATTTCCAGTTCAGCACTCTAGCTGTCTGAACACTCCAGCCTATTTCAGGCCTCTGTGCCTTTGCATATTTCTCCCTCTGTCTGCAATTCACATGTTCTCCATCTCTGCTGCAAATTTCAGTCCACCATTACCCACTAAGGTTATCCTTAACACCATTCACCGAGCATGTCTCGTTCCCCCAGGTATACGGGTGAAACTTCTTGGTCTCCTTGTGTTATGGTTGGTCCCAGGTGATGAGATCTGGCTAATGAGTTGTGAATGCAAGTAAGATGTGTCTCTTCAGGTTGGAGTATTGTTAACAGCCGGTTTGAGATCCCCCAGAATTCTCTCTCTCCTCTACCATGGAAGCTGGGTCCTGGAGTGAGGATGATAATGTGGCAGAGCCACAGACAACCCATGTCAGGTGCACTGATTGAAAAATACACCTTTGTAGTTTAAGACTTCAGGTTTGTTATTACAACAGCGTTTCCTAGCCTATACTGACTCCTATGTCCATCCACTCTTTGTATCTTTCCTTAATTCTCCCAAACAGAGCTAGTTGAACTGCCCCATGGGTTGCTATGGCAACCAATGCTGACTCAATCAATATATAATCCCTTACTGGCTTGTATGACATGACTGACCACTATTTATTATGGTCTCCAGTGGTACCACGATCACTTATCTTTTCATCTCCGGCTCTTGGCACTAGGCTTGCTGGCTGAGCATGCTGGTGAGGAGCATGGGCTTTGGAGCTGGACGGTCTTTGGCTTACAGATATGGCTCTGCTGCTTACTAGCTTTGCAACCTTGGGTAAGTTGATTCACCTCTCTGGGCTTCAGTTTCCTCATCTGTGAAATGAGGAGTAAAAATAACACCCACCTCACTGGGTAATTGTGGGCTTTAAATGAAATTAAGGGGGTAAAGTGCTTATATGCGACTTTTCAAATAGAAAGTTTTCAGCAAATGTTTATTAATATCATCAGAAACATAAATATTTTTTCATTTTAAGGTATTTGGTACATGGTCGTCGAATCAAAATATACCAACATACCACAGCACAGGCCAGGTTTGTGGACTCACACACACACACATTCACACATCTCAAAATGTTTTCTGCTCAGGGAACTACTGAACTACATGCCATCTGAATTATGATGGGGCTTTCAAGGATAAGAACAGTGCCCCAGAGGGGTAGAACCTTAGGGCTCAGCTTTACTGTTCCCTCCTCAGAGAGGCCTTCCCACTACTCATTGTAAAGGCAATTTCCCCAGCCTTCTTTGGATGAGCACTGAATCTATTCAATTCTTGGTACTTTGTCAGCAGCAATTATTTATGAAACAATAAGTATATAGCCCAGGGCCCTAACTCAGTGTCTGACTCAGAGATTTTAATAAATGAACAATTGAATGACTCAATGCAAAGTATACATACAGTATCTAGCATGGTGCCTGGTTCATGATGCGCAATCCTGGATGAATGAATGGATGGATGGATAGACCCTGATACAACTCAACAACTCAACCCTTCATCACGTTTCCACGCATCTTCTCTCAGGCCACAGCTCGACTTGAGAGAAAGAGCAGAAGTTTCACTGTAAGGGATTCTTTCTGCTGTCTTTTGTCTTTCCCTCTTTCTGCAAAATCTCCTGTGACCATTTAAAGCCAGGAAGCAAAATCAAAGGGCCCCGGATTCAAAGGACACTAATTACCTTTCAAAGAGCTCGCCTTGGCTTTAGTCACACAATTCCCGTTAGAAGCTGGGGGAGTTTGTGGTTCCTGTGCTGGGCTTTGAAACTGGGAGGAATTAATGGGACTTGATTAAACCACAAATGTCAGGAAGTGCAGAGGGCAGCTCGGAATACTGGCCATCTCCATCCTGGAGGGAAGAAGGGAACAGTTGCTGCAACCGCTGCACCCCCAAACTCCGCTTGATTTTCTGATAAATGGGCTGAGAGGGAGGGCTTCTTTCCCCCTTCTCTTAAGGATACCACTTTCATGGTCATGATGACACTCATTTACATGGAAATGATTGCTGCACTAATGAGAATTTAGTTTTGCCTTTCATTAAAACAGCTCTACAGGAGGTATAATAAGGAACCCACCTGGTAATTCTGTGTGGCCTGATGGCTGAATAGGAGTCTCCTCATGTCACATAGGTTTGCACTAATATGATGATAACAATAATTGATACTTAACACCAGGAACTGATTTGTTGCTTGATGCCCCTGATCTTATTTCATTCTCACACTTTCTGAGGGGGAGACAGAGAGCCCCACTTCACAGATGAGAAAACTGAGCCTCAGAGAAGGGGAACCACTTGCTCAAAGTCACACAGCAAGGAAGTGACAGACCGGAAGTTAGCCATGATTCTCTCCCATTTCAGAACCCAAACTGCTCTATCCTATTCACTCTTTTGACTAATTCTGAGGAGCTACCCCCCTCATTTGCCAGGAAGAATGATCCTGTGAGAAACAAAAAGACAAGAAGATAAGAAAAGTGGAAAGATACATTGGAGAACCCCATGCCACATGTCATAGAGCCTCAATTAATTTACAAGTCAACTCTGGGCCTGACTCTTACATTTTTTTTTTTGTTTCGTTTTAATTAGAGAAGTTGTGGCTTTCAGAACAGGATTCCCATATGTTCTGAATCCTGTGATGCTTTGAAGCTGCATGTCGCCCCAGAAAAGCGTGTTCTTAAAGCTAATCCATTCCTATGGCAGTGGGTCTTTTGGTGAGTAGGATCTTAACTTGAGATGTGACCCACCTCATTCAGGGTTGGTTTTAATCCTCTTACTGGAGCCCTTTATAAAAAGATAAAAGATAGAGAGAAGACACAGAGAAAAGCCACAGAGAAGGTCAGCGAAGAAGTCACTCAAACCAGAATCTAGACGTAACAAAACCCTAGGAGAGAAGGAAGAGACTAGCAGACGTCACCATGTCAATAGCCGTGTAGCAGAGAAGTTGAGGATTGCCTGTAGCTGGTCTTTGAGAAGGTATCATCCTGTTCATCTTTGATTTTGGGCATTTTCAAGCCTCAGAACTGTAAACTTGTAAGCTAATAAATCCCAACCCATTTCTGGTATATTGCATTTTATCTGCTTTGCAAACTAAAACACTACTCTTTATTAACAGACAATTGCACTGTTACAAATGATGAAGGCACGTTATTATAATGGTGCTATTAACTATAGTTCATGGCTTAACTTAGGGTTCACTGTGTTGTGCAGTTCCATGGATTTTTATTTTTTTATTTTTATTCTAGTATTAAATATACAACATAAAATGGCCCCTTTTAACTACATTCAAATATATAATTCAGTGCTATTAATTATGTTCACAGTTATGCCTGCACCGTTTTTTTAAAATATATATTGCATATAAATATATATAAATATATATTTCTGATAAATCAAATTAAGGAACATTTTTAAAGAATCATACAGTTTTTACCTTTATAAGATAAAATACAGCATCTTTTATTCATCTTACTACAGGAGGCTAATTGCTGTTTAAATGTTGGCTAATTTAAGATTAGGTAAGCTTTATGCCTTATTTAACTTTTTTTTAAATAATACAGGAGCATCAGTGAAAAGTTGATAACAGTTTTTTTTTTAGCTTTTTTTATTGTATAATATAACATATATACAAAGCAAAGAAGGAAAAAAAAGCAATAGTTTTCAAAGCACTCTTCAAGAAAGTAGTTACAGGACAGATCCCAGAGTTTGTCATGGGCTACCATACCATCTCAGATTTTTCCTTCTAGCTGCTTCAGAATATAGGAGGCTAGAAGAAAAAATAACATGTACACACAAAAAAACAAATTTCAAAGCACAGTACAACAATTACTTGTAGAACAGATTTCAGAGTTTGATGTGGGTTATAATTCCACAATTTTAGGTTTTTACTTCTAGCTGCTCTAAGATACTGGAGACTAAAAGAAATATCAATTTAATGATTCAGCAATCATATGTGTTTGTTAAACCCTATCTTCTCTGGATAACTCCACCATCACCTTTGATCTTTCTATCCCACTCTTTAGGGGTGTTTGGGTTATGGCCATTCTAACTTTTTCATGTTGGAAGGGGCTGTCACCAATATGGGGTAGGAGGATGGAATGAGCTGATGTTCACCTGCACCATTTTTTTAAATGTCCCCAACTACTAAGGAAGAATTGGTAACACTTCCTGTCAGGAAGCTTTTCAGCAGTGAGTAGCTAGAATTCAACTCAGTGAAGAGATACTGTGAATTTGCTTATTCCATAAAGCCCCTACACTTCTCCTTTGCCTGCCTCCATTATACAGGTTGGAAAAGCTAAATACTCACTTTCTCGCTTCCCTTGCTGCTAGGGAGCCCACGTGACCCATTCTAGCCAATGAGACGAGAGTGGAGGCCGCCCAGGGGCATCTGGGAAGCCTCTCCCGTCCTGATAAGGCGGCCACCACCTCCCTGCCTTCTGCCAGAAGTGCGATGCGATGCTGGAGCTGCGGCAGCCGTCTGGTGTCTACAGGGAAAGGCTCAGAGAATCACAGACGTTGCCGAGCCACCGGTACTAGTCACTGCTTCCCTCTAATTATTTTGAAAGTGAGAATAAAGCTCCTATTTAAGTCCCCATCAGCTGAGTTTTTTTATTGCTTGAGACTGAATGCATCTTAACCGGCACAGCCTTTCTCCTAGGTATCTTATTAAGAGTAAGGAAATTTCCCAGAAGCCCCCTTCCTTACAGACTCCCCTCACATCTCTGTGCAGAATTTGTCCAATGTATCTTCCTAAGGTAACTGCAGGGGAAGGGCACCAACACGGTTGGCTTATACCAGTGCTTTGCAAGCTTGAAGTACATCAGTCTTTTCTCTGAGGGCTTATTAAAACCCAGATTGTTGAGTCCTGTCTCCAGAGGTGGGTTTTGTTTTTTTTTTTTAATATTTTTATTTTTTTTTGAAAAAAATGATTGTTTTTTGTTATTGTTAAATGTAACACATATACAAAACAATAAATTTCAAAGCACACTGCAACGGTGAGTTATAAACAGAGTTCAGAGTTTGGTATGGGTTATAGTTCCACAATATTAGGTTTTTCCTTCTAGCTGCTTCAAAATACTGGAGACTAAAATATCAATATAATGATTCAGCAGTCATACCCATTTGTTAAATCATATCTTCTCTGTTATAACTCCATCTTCTCCTTTGATCTTTCTCCCAATCTTTAGGGATATTTGTGTTATGCCCATTCCAACGTGAAGAAGTTGGAAAGGAGTGTTAATAATATGGGATGGGGGGTGGAACTAGTTGGTGTTCTGGAGAGGCTATTGACTCTGGTTTCAGGACTTATCTGGCCTAGGAACCCATCTGGAGGTTGTAGGTTTCTAGAAAGTAATCATAGTGTATGGAAGGAACCCTTGTAGAATCTCAAGTAGAGCCTTAGGTGTTCTTTAGGGTTGGCAGGGATGGTTATGGTTGGGGGTTGGCAAACCATGGTAAATAGTGATATCTATCTGAAACTAGGAAAAGAGTAGCCTCCAGAATAGCTTCTTGACTCTCTTTGAACCCTCTCAGTCACTGATACCTTATTTTGTTACAATTTTCCCCCTCTTTTAGTCAGGAAAGCATTGTTGATCCCATGGTGCCAGGACCAGGCTCATCCCCGGAAGTCATGTCCCACATTGCCAGGGAGTCTTTCACCCCTGGATGTCACGTCCCATGCAGTGGGGGAGGGTAATGATTTTACTTGCAGAGTTGGGCTTGGGGGTGGGGGGCACATCTGAGCAAAGAAAGAGATCCTTTGGAAGCAGAGTTTTTGATTCAGTCAGTCTGAGGTAGAATTTGAGAATCTGCATTTGTAACAAATTCCCAACTGCTGGTCTGGAGACCAACCTTTGAGAACCACTGGTTTAGACCAAAAAGGAGCCACTGTTATTGGTTCTATCAAGAAGAAATGGACAAGTCTGTCATGGTGGGTGGGTGGGGGGCCAGCTTTATACATGCTTTGGAGTTGAAGATTCTTAATTCTAAATAGACCCTGACAGGTAGACTGGAACATATTGAAAATTTCCACCCATTCTTCTTTTACCACTAGAGACTTGCTAGGTATCTTATTTTGTTCTTTCTTTTGGTCTAGCTCCATGGATATCAAACTCCAGTGCATAAAGTTGTCTGTATAGGCTGACTCCCCAGAAAGTCATCAAAACATCCTGTGATAAGACAAAGCTGAGTTTATGGCTGTACTGGTTAATTTCATTAGCACTACAACTAAATACAGTAGTTTACAGATTAAGGGCGACCACTACCTCCACAGAGTCTTACTAGCATTTCACAGGGGGAAGGGAACGTTTGGATATTTGTTAGACTTTGAAGTGTGGTTAAAGTTGAGTTTTTCAGTGTAGGGCCTTGATAGCAAGATTGGGAAAGGAGCATATTATAATAGTTTAGTATTGATGGACACAGCAAGGCAAGAATTTTGGGGTGAAGGACTCAAAGAGTCCTGGAGTGTACTGGTATGCATTGTATCGAGTTGATGAGTCTTTTAGAAAGTTTCTGAAATGAACAATAAAGTTATTTTCAACTTCTATCTTCCCGAGCAAGAACTTCCTGGGATAATAAGTTTATGTTGATGAAGACACAGAATAGAGAAGTCATGCTAATGTAAACAATAAGCTACGTAGATGGTTTCAATTCTCAGTATATTCAAAATCATATATACTCTACTTTCTGAGCAATTTAAAGGACTTATAAAACAGTTTTTACTTTAAGAGCTGGCTATAGGGCTATCATGGTTAGGTTCATGTGTCAACTTGGCCAAGTGGTGGTACATGTTTGCCTGGTTGGGCAAGTGCTGGCCTGTCTGTTGCGATGAGAACATTTCATAGAATTAAATCATCATCACGTCAGCTGCATCCACAGCTGATTCCATTTGTAATCAGCCAAGGGAAGTGTCTTCTGCAATGAGTGATGCTTAATCTAATCACTGGGAGCCTTTTAAGGAGGATTCAGAAGAGACAGGCTCTTCCTGTTTCGGCTGGTGAGCCTCTCCTGTGGAGTTCGTCCAGACCTTCCATCGGAATCGTTGGCTTCACAACCTGCCCTGCGGATTTTAGACTCTGCGTTCCCGCAGTCACGTGAGACACTTTAATAAATTTTATATTTGCGAGTGCTCCCTGTTGATTCTGTTTCTCTAGAGAACCCTAACTAATACAAGGGCTTACCCTCATCTCCATATGGCTCGATCCCCAGGGAATTATTCTCCATCAGAGAAAGTTTGCTATGGGAGAGAAGTAGTTAAGAAAGTCTTCTTGGAGAAGGGGTCATGAGCTAAGCCTTAAAAGAAGGCTTAAGGATGGGAGAAAAGGTGTAAGGATGGTAGCGAGCAGGAAGGCACTGAGAAAGAGAGGAAGGAGGTATGTGGGGCCTAAAGGGGTGTGGTCAGGAGTTAGTGGAGAGGATTGGATTGGGCAAGTACTGTGACATCAACTGATAAAGGACCTTCAACATTAGTTCCAGAGGCCAGCAGTTGTTTTTAGATGCAAGAGTAAGGTAGATAGGTTAAGAGCTCAGTCTTTGTTGTTGCCAGAAAGACTTGGGTTCAAGATGTTTTTTGACTGTAGTTTCTCTGAGCAAGCCAATTTATCTCTCCAAACCTTCATTTTCTCAGCTGCAAAACGGGAATAATCAAACCTGTCTCACAGGGTTGTTATAAGATTTAAATGGCATAATGCATGTAAAGTGCCTAGTGTTCAATACTTGATAGCAAAGAGAAAAAAAGCATTTTGAGAAAAACCTGTGTTCCAGACTCTCATGGTATGTTAAGAGGCAGGCTGAGAGTCCCATCACCAAATGAGTTTTCTTTACTGCAGGATTTTGCAGAGTCCTTAATATGTCAATATGAGGGGTGGATCTCCAAGAAGCAAACAGTGGCAAGTGGCAGGCAGCATTTCCCCAACTTGTTTTGCTTGCAAAATGCCTTTTTAGCTTTTTTAAAAAATATAAATCCTTGGAATATTTTGGGAAATGCTCATGTTTAGCAGAACAATGAGAACTCAATGTGATGCATCAATGCACTGATTATAAAAACAAACAACTGTCATTTATACCCTAAAGAAGAACATCCACTGGCAGCAGTTTATCTATTTGTTAGGTTGTATTTCTGTACTCATCAGCTTCCCTAAATTATGCTGACTGCCAAATCTCACTGGTTTGCATCAACAAACATTTATATCCCGCCCATGTTACACTCAGGGTTGGCTACAGCTCTGTCCGTTGTCATCTTTATTCTGGGGTCCACATGAAGGAACCACCCTACCTAGGATTTGTTGCATCTGGTGGAAGGGAGAACAAACCCATAGTGGAAATGTGATGACTCTTAGAGCTTCTGCTTTTCGGTAGCATTACGTCACAAGCACTCACATATCATTGGTCAAAGTCACTCACATGGCCAGCCCTGAGGTCCCTGGGGCGGGAAGTATAATCTATTTACAGGGAGAGGGAGCCCACTCACATCACTTTGAAAGTAGCCAACTTATTTTAAAATACTCCCTAATTTGCATTGCTCACTAATCCAGAAAAGCATTCTTTAGGGTAAGGGATAACAATTTTGTCCATATTTGGTATTTTATGGTTGAATTACTGTAGGCTTAGATTGAGTGGATCCTGAGTTCTTAAAGGAGAAATCCTCCTTTTTTAAGCTTGGTATTTCTGGTCCTTTATTCTTCAACATAAATTGGAGGATCAATGGTCAGTTCAATGAGAAACACTGTGGGGATTTTGATTGAAATTGCATTATATTTATAGATTTAAATTGGGGAAATAATTACCTTCTTTATAATATTGAGCCCTCCCTCCACGAACTTGGTATGTCTCTCCATCTACTTAGTCCCTCTTTTATATCCCTCAATACAGATTTAAATTGTTGCCATTGAGACTTTGCAGATCTCTGTTAGATTTATTTTGGGGACTTTTATAGACTTTGTGGCTAGAAGTAAATGGAGTCTCTTTTAAAAATATATATTTTCTAATTTTTCATTGCTGGCATATAGAAACACTACTGATTGTTGAATATTGATCCTCTAGCAACTTTGTTGAACACTGGTAAGTGTTCTAATGGTCTGTTTGTAGTTTAAAATTTCTATAAAGTTAATTTTATCACTTTCAAATGTAAATAATTTATATTCCTCTCTATTCCTTATACCTTTCTTTCTCTTTTTTTTTTTTTGTTACTAACAGTTTCTGAAGTATCTTTAATTCTATAAGTTTGGTACTGTGATTATTGCCATTCAACAGATGAAGAAATTGAGGCTAGGAGAAAACCTAAGTCTGTTTTATTCCTAAATCTGTGTCTTGGAGCTGCTTCAGACACAAGTGACAGAAAACCAAATCAAAGTGGTTCTTAAAACTGGGAAGCCCAGGCCTGGCCGAATCTGGGGGTCTCGCTGGTATCACTGGCAGTGTCTCTCCCTCCATTTCTGAGCCCAGCTGTCTCCTTTGTTGGCCTCCTTCTTGAGCAGGTGTTCCCCACATGACAGCAGAGAAGGCTGACGGAAGCTTGAGGCTTACATGGTTCTGACTGTTGGCAATCCTGGAGAAAACACCGAGCCTGCCTCTCCCCCAGCATCCACGCTAATCCCGAAGTACTCTGATTGGTCAATGTGGCCTTGTGTCGTATGGGATCACATGATTGGCAGCCCCACCAGAATCACCTGGAGTCAGGGATGGGAGAGAGAGTTCCCAAAAAGAAAAGAGAAGAGAAGAGGGGAGTGATGGTAGGTGGCCAGAACGGTGGAAGTTCACTGCAGAGTGCAGTCCCCACTGCCCCTTATTGACTGGAGTGTGGAGTCAGGAAGGCTCCGTTCCGGTCTGACTTTGCCACTAGCACCTTTGCCTAATTGTGACTTGCGGGACTGTTCCCTTGCTCCTGTAGTAAATGGGCAGTCTAACTGCACAGGTGAACGTTGAATGAGAAAATGCATGGAAAAGCATATCTTCAAAACAAAACACTCTATAAAGAATTGTTTACCTCACAGCTGGCCTTGATGAGTAGAGTCACGCTTCCAGGTCAGAAAAACAATGCCTGGAATCCTTTACAAGAGGAAGCATTTTTGGAAAAGGTTTGAGATTCTGAGAGAGCAGGGAATGACAACAGGATGACATAGCTACAAGAAGCAGAGTTCCTTTTGAGAACGAGGAGAAACACCACAGAACCTCAAAGCAGAGTCCACCAGCCAGCAACTTTTGGAGATGAAGAAGGGAAACAGCTCCCAGGGAGCTTCATGAAACAAGAAGCCAGTAGAGAAAGCTAGCAGACTTCACCATGTGCCCTTCCCGCCGAGAGAGAAACCTTGAACTTCATCAGCCTTCTTGAACCAAGGTATCTTTCCCCGGATGCCTTAGATTGGACATTTCTGTAGTTTTGTTTTAATTGGGACATTTTCTTGGCCTTAGAACTGTAAATTAGCAACTTATTAAATTCCGCTTTTTAAAAGCCAAAAGAAAAAAGAAAAAATGATACCTGGGTGCATGGGTGGTTCAATGGTGGAATGCTCACATTCTGTGCCAGAGACCTGGGTTTGATTCCTGGACCAAGCACCTAAACAACAATGATACCTGAGTCCCCCTGTCGGACTCACCAAGTTCATGACTTTTGGGGGCAGGGTTTACAAGGCCTCCTCCCCCCATCCCACCTCCTCCTTTCCAAGCAGCTGAGGCTCCTTGCTGCCCTGCCAACCTCTGCTTCACTCAATCCCAAGGTTCCATCCCTTCCAGCTGGGGTGACTTTCTAGGAAGCTCAGTTTGCTCATTTCTTAAATGGGAATAATCATTTCACAGGGTCATTGTAAGTGTTACATGAAAGCACATGGGAGCTCATTCCTCCCTGCACATGCTCCACACTGGTTTTCCCTCCAGTCCCTTTCCTAGGCAGGCCCTAGGGCTTGCCTTTGAGAGTGTGCTCAGCAAGGAAGCGGTTTCCCCTACAGGAGTATTTGTGCCCATCAGAGGCACTTAGGTTAGAATCTTCTAAAAAAAAAAGTATGGGATCAACCTTTTATGTCCAAGGACTCCTGGAATGGAAGAGGAAGGAAAAACGGTTGGAAGAAGATGAGGAACTAGTTGTGTCAGCCATCTTGTGGACCAGGCTGGGGCTTGGGATGAGCTCAAGTCTGTGGACAGGGAAAGAAAAATCTGCTGTTAGCAAGCAGGGTACTTGTGCCTGGACTGGGTTCTGTCCCAGAGCTCCCTCATGGCTGAGCACTCCAGGGGAAGCCCCCCCCAGGCAGGGACCCTTCTGCTCTTGGCTCTGCACTCATAGAATATGGTGGACATGACACAACGCATGGCCAGAGGCTGGGCCATAAAAGGCCTTGTGGCATTGACCTTGTGACGCTCACTCTCTGAATTTGTCTTTCATGACACTCTGGCTGGGAACCATGAGAAGCCCAGGGCACACAGAGAAGCCATATGTAGGTTCTGCAGTGGACGATCTAGCTGAGCCCAGCCTTTGAGTCATCTCAACCAGTCATCAGCTATGTGAGTGAAGAAGCTTCCAGATGATTCTAGCCTCAGCCATTTGAGTTTTCCCAGCTGAAGTCCCAGACATCACAGAGCTGAGTCAGGCCATTCTCACTGTGCCCTGTCCAAATTTCTGACACAGAGAATCCATGAACTTAATAAAATGATGGTTTTACGTCACTAAATTTGGGGTGGTTTGCTATGCAGAAATATTAACTGGAAAGCAATACCTCTAAAAATCTTGACTTGCCAACATTTAAAATTGGAAGGTTTCACATGCAAATTTGGATTTCTGGTCTTTTATGAGAGATCAGAAAATCTGGCCACACTCGGCCCAGTTCCCATTTGGCAATAATTTGGTGGAGCTTCCCCATTGAGAGGGTATCTGAATGTCTTGTCTGCCTTGACCTTCATCTGACCTTCTTTGCTTATTTAGGTCACCATCCTAGTCCCTGAGGGCATGTGGATGTACCAGCCCTGAGCCAGAAGCCTCTGGGGCACCCAAGTTCTCACAACCTTTTTCTCTCCTTGATGGTTTGGACCTCCCTGACCTCCATGCTGAGCTCTTTTGTCCTCAGAGCTGCATAAAGCTACCAAACCAGGCAAGGTTCTCCCCTTCTCTCTGTTCCAGAAAACTGCTTATGCAAAATATAAACCAGGCAGGGGCTGGGGGTGGAGATGGTGTCTGGGGCTTGCTTGTCCTGTAAACAATTTGCTGGTGATAATCTTTCCAATTATCCTCCCAAGCTCGAACTGCTGTGTGAAATCAAGCTGGGTGTCCTTGGCTTTTCCTGTACATCCTGGAGTCTTTAAGATCTGCTTTATATTTCAGGGTAAGCTGTCCGGAGCCACTGAGGCCAGGATTTCTAGCATCTTTGAAACAGACACAGAGAATCACAGTATTGAGTGTAGAAACTTAGAAACAAAGATGGGGCAGGTTATAGAGTCTTATAGACAGCACTCTTAAAAATCCATCAGTCTTAGTACCAAATACTCATGATGAACCAGGTATAAATTCCAGCAAATGTAACTTTCTTTATTTTCCCTTACATGAATTTAATTTCTTTATAAGCTCCCATTCACACAGGTGGAAGAGACTTAGTTAACTAATTCAAAAAACGTTTACCAAGGGCTTCTAAGAACCAGGCATTTTTTTTTTTTTTAGGGGATCGGAATATAACCAGAGAAATGACAGCTGAAGTCCCTGCCACTATAGAGTATAATTTGCATGCAATGTCAGAGACAGATGAAAAACAAATAAATATATCAGTAGGTTGTCGTAAGTGGTGATAAATGCTCCAGTGATGGAAAAGAGGTGCTGTTTATATAGGACGGTCAGGAAAAGTGTCCCCTGAAAGTGACCTTCCTGCAAAGACCTGGTAGATGTGAGGGAGTGGGGTGTAGGAAGGCGAGGGGAAGAAGGGTGCATGCAGAAGAGGGAACGGAAAGTGCAAAGTCCCTGAGGCTGGAGTGCGCTTGGCCTGTTGTAGGAGAAGCAGCAGGAAGATACAGCCTTGAGGCTGCACAGAAGTGGAACAGCGGGGGAGGAGGAGAGATTGAGATTGAAATCTCAGTGAGTTTAAGATTCTTCTTCCTCACAGGTTTATGTCCAAGTCCTGAGAATTTCACATAATCCCAGGGTGGGATGGAGCATCTAGTCCCGTGTATTATCCATCCATATTGGCAGCTCCTGCTGGGTCCACCTTCTCATGAACGCTGCCAGCCAGGAGGGTTGGTTTTATTTATTTATTTACTTAATTTATTCAGTATGCTTTAGGGTGGGGGGTCACATTTCATTTCATTCTTTTTCCATGTGACTATCCCATTATTGCAGCACCATTTGTTGATTTTTTTTGGGGGGGGGGGGTGGAGGGGGTGCATGGACCGGGAATTGAACCCAGGTCTCCTGCACAGCAGGTGAGAATTCTACCACTGAACTACCCTTGCACCCCTGAGTGTTGGCTTTTGATGCCTCACTTGTGCCACCCTTAGGTGCGTGACTCACCGCAATTCTCTGACCTGCGGGAGTCTGGGAGAGGCTGCTCAGAACTGGGTGCCACGGTACCTCCTGTGGAATTTCTTTGGCTCCCACACTAGGTCAGGAAGGAGGTATCTGAGATTCTTCTTGCGTTTCTTTTCACCTTGAAATTTTCTCAGGCAGATGGCAGGGTGAAGGTGAAGGGTGTAAGCCGGCTGGGGTCTAGTTTATGTGGGGCCTAAAGCTGGTACCATTTTGGGCAGCCCTCTTTCAGAAAAAGAAAAGGAAATTCTGAATATGCATTTAGGTATGAAAGTGAGTATTTAATTAGAATGAGAAAATGAGATAAAAATAAATCACAAATTTTCAAAAGTTGATGAATATCTCAAACAACACAAAATCCAAAAAAAAAAATACATGATTTTTATCATTTTTTTTATACACTCCCCATCATCCTTTTCTCCTACATTTTTTGCTGCAGATTTCTCATTAGAAACCACGGAAGTCAGAATGAAGTAGAACAACATATTTCAAGTATTGAAAGAAAAGAACCGTCAACCCAGAATTCAACATCTGGCAAAAAATATCCTTGTTTGAATGTTGTTTGACAAGCAAAAGCAAAAAGATGTTGATCATTGCCTGATGGACATTGCAATATATGTAGTCATGGTATATAAGAAACTGTAATATAACGATATATGGTGATAAGGTTTCTAAATTTCATTAGAAGTGGTAAAATATTGGTTCTGGGAAGAAGTAACAAATTAAGTATGTATACTATAATCAATAGAGCAACCATCAAAAATAACTACACAACAAAATAGAATAAAAAACATAAATTAAAATAGAATACAAAAACATGTTCAAATGGCCCCCAAAAATCAGGAAAGGAGAAACAGAGGAATGAAAAATAGAGGAAACAAGCAGAAAACAAGTAAGAAAATGGTAGACCTAAAGCCAAATATATCAGCAATTTCATGAAGTGTAAATAGTCTGAACATATCAATCAAAAGACAGAGATGATCAGATGGATGAAAAAAAAGTGTGACTCAACTGTATGCTATCCACCAGAAACTCACTTCAGATTTGATGATACAAGTAGGTTAAAAGTGAAAGGATAAAAAAATAATATAGCAGGCAAACAGTAATCAAAAGAAGGCTGGAGTGACTACCTTAATTTCAAAGTGAATTCAGAGGAAAGAAAATTAGTAGAGAGAGAGGAACATTAAATAACGATAAAAGGGGCTATTCGACAAGAAGACAAAACAATCCTAAAGTGTGTATGTGCCTAACAGAAGGTCTTCAAAATACAGGAAACAGAAAATGATAAAACTGAAAGGAAAACGAGTCAAATCCATAATTATTGCTGAAAACTTCAATACGCCTTTCCTAATAATCGATAGAACAAGTAGACATAAAATCGACGTGGATATAGAAGAGCTGAAATGGCAACAAACAACAACGACAATATGCAACAGCAGCCACGGCCTGTTTCTGATGTTTAACTTATCAACTTGTGTTAAAGACCCAGCCAGGTCAGAATTTGATCCAATTTAAATTAAAATTTCTTGAGGATTTCTGGGATGATGGCAGCAAGGGTGGAAGCATAGCTTTTGTCTCTTCCTAACCTTCCCCACAAATGGAACAGACAGCAAAATAAAACCCATGGACAACATTCACAGCAGAACTAAATGGCAAGTTACCTCCTTTAACTCCAAATACAGATGCACAAATAAAGTGAGTAAAACTTGCCACAAAATTTGTGTGATATCAAGTCTGCGCTGGAACGGACAGAGGTAAACCTGTGCCTGCCAGACATGACAGTAGGATAATCTCCGAATAACTAACAGGTATGCAAAATTGAACAAGAGAGAGATAATAGAGATGAAGGAGAAAGAAGGTCCTGACTAAAATGAGGGAGGGTAAAAGCAAGACCATCTTGAAAAGCAATCTACTAGATTTTTGAACTTCAAAAACAAAAAAAACAACAAAAGAGAAGGAGCTCCAAGAATTGAGAAAAACTCCCCTGACTCATGGGTTAATTCTAAATGGCCTCTTTCTAAATGTCCATGTAAATTAATTTCACACACACACAAAGAGCCTCACAAAAGTATCCAGGTCAAATCCCAAACAAAGATATTAAAAGAAATATAAAGAATGAGGAGAATAACATCCCTTCATATAATGAAAGCACTCCAGAGAGACACGTCCATAAAATAGATAAGGACTGCAACATACTATTTCAAAACAAGCTAAATGACATTAAGGAATACTCAGACACGAAGTGAAAACTTTCAAGAAAAAATTAAAAATTAGATTTATAAGTAAAAGAAGAACTGTTTAAGAAATAAAGGATAAACTAGTAGGAACAGAGTGAATAAATACAACAGACCATACCTTAAGAGAAATAGAAGGTGAAACGAAGGAAGTTTTTAAAATAACCAAACAGAAAAGGAAAATACATAAAAGGTTTAAGAGACAGTGACAAGTCTTGGTAGGCAAAGAAGAACCATTATAGACAGTGGGAGTCTCTGAAACAGAAAATCAAAGCAAAGGAACTGAAGAAAAAGTCACAATTATAATTCAGGAAAACGTTCCAGAAACAAGCAACAGATTTAAAATGACATATTGAAAGAGCAAAGTGCATACTTGACAATATTGACTGTGATGGACTAACACCAAGACATATTTCAGTAAAATGACTAGACTTGAAAGAAAACTTTTTAAGCTTTGAGCATCTGGACAAAGGGAGTACGTAACTTACAGAGAAGGAGCCTTAGAGGGTCATCAGATTTGTAAAGCCTTTTTTTGTGTTATAACCCAGCTCTCTTACCCCTTGGGGATAGCAGTGAGGCAACTCTGGGGATTGTTCTCCTCTTGACCAGTGCTTCTCAGACTTTAATATAGTTTCCTTGGAGATCTGGTTCAAAGGCACATTGTGATTCAGTAGGTGTAGGGTGGAGTCCGAGATTCTGCATCCCTAACGGGCCCCCAGGGTAGCTGATGCTGCTGGCACATGGACCACATTTTGAGTGACAAGAGTCAGTCCTTGCCCATAGGTCCCCCAGGAGGACTGAGCCCTGGTTGCCAGCAGAAGGAAGCTTCCCGTTAACCTGGGGTCTGCTTCCCTTCTGTATGTCAGTGTCTCTACTCCCTCACTGGTGCTCCCCGGATCCGATGATTGTTTTGGCAGAAATACATTAGGCCAGAAGAAAATGGAGTAACATTTAAGGTGTTCAAGGAAAGAAAATTTACCAAGGATTTTATACCCAGCCAATTTGAATTTCAAACGATTATCAGCATGCAGCAATTCAAGAAGTGTTGTCCCTATGAACCTTACCTGAAGAATCTACCAGAAATGGAGCTTCAGACAAGAATGACTAGAGAGATGTCAATATAAAGATTTGTAGTGAGCATCAGTATAAACTTACTTGTAGAACTAAGGTGAGGTCATGGTGGAAAGGGAGAGAGCATTGTACTGAAAATTTTATGGTCTGAAAATGTAAATTTTTTAGTACGGGAGGGCTAGGAGGATAGCATAGGCAAAGATATTTTAACTGTTCTTGGTAAATCATGATTGGTTTAGGTATATACTAATTATTAACTATATTAATTAATACTAATAAATAGTATACTATTCTGAGACTGTTGTGTGTATAACATGGAATAAAGCAAATAAATCATTGTGACTATTGCTATTCTAATTCTGTCATCCCCTGCGAATTTAAGATCTAGAATTCTCAGCACGGAAGAAACGTGATACAGATATATTGTAGATGAAGTTAAGTAAAAAAACCATAGTTCTAAATTAGAATTGGAAGTCTCAGTATGAGCTCATGAGTCATTTTATGTCTCCGTATCCTAGCTCTGTTCACTGAAATGGTCTAGAGATAATGACCAACCTAGTCACAAGGAGCATTTCCAGCATTCTAATCCTGGTCTTGAGAAAATACCATTTCCCAAGAGAACCAGGAATTCTTGAAAAAATGGCTGGTTCTGTGTCCAGGGCAGGAAATGAGGGCAAGAAAAGCCGGAAATAATGTGTCATCTAGATGCAAAGAAGCTATCAATGAGTACTGGAAATATGTCAGAAGGACCCAGGAGCCACCATGAAGAAGTTCCTACTGACCAAAGATGGGACAACTTGAGTGCCAAATCGGTCTAAAAATGCAATAGAATGAAAACCATCAAATATGCTTAAATTCATGATTTAATAATAACATAAGAATCTAAGTGGTGACCTTTTGAAGATGACAGGAACAAATTTATTATCCTAAAAGCTGACAAATAAAAAGAAAGAATCTTCTCTTTCCTGTATGTACTATGCCACTGGTTAACCAAGTGGTCAGTAAGGAAAATGTCTCTTAATAAAGTTATTCTAGTTAAAAATGAAAATGAAATGATAGAATTAGAACATCCCATTTCACAGTCTCTGATGACTTCCTAGATGTGGGCATGGAGCATCACTGCCTTCTGAAGAGGAGACAGCCAGCATCACGTGCCACCTGATGTAAGAACACAGCATCTGAGTCAGATCAGGCCTTCGGGTCTGCTGCCCATTTGCAGGAACCACAGTGGATGGGGAACACGTGAAACTGCATTGTGTGTGTGTGTGTGAGCAAAATCCAGACTGTGGAGCACTGTAGAGGTCAAATGACCTGGTTTCTTCAACAGATGAATTTTGAGGAGTCAAAAGGAAAGGGATGGAAGGGATTAAAAGAGACTAAAAAGACTTAAAAATTTTTCAAAATGGAGAAGGCTAAGCTGAAGTGTCTGGAGATGCACACTTGGGTAAAAAAAATATATAAAGTGATTACTATAAAAGGCAGGGGAGTGGCTGCTTTTGGAGGAAGGGGGATGCTGGAATTGGGTCAGGACGTGTGGAGGGGCTTCTGGAGTGTCTGGAGAAGTTATATTTCTTGCCCTGATTAGTGGATAAAATAATTTAACTTAGAATAATTTACCAAGTTACACATTTGTTTTTGTCTGATTTTTCTATAGCTTTACTTTATTTTACAATTAAGAGATTAAATTATTACGAATATCTCTTCAACAAAAGATAGGTAGACAAAGATAATAGGGAGATGTCAGATCAAAAGAAGATATTTGCAGTTTCTAAAACTGACAGAGGAAATATCACCAGAAAATCCAAAGAAGTTTTGAAAATCAGCAACAAAAATACATGATCCATAATAGGAAACTGGCGAGGAAAACGAATACCTACTTTAGAAGAAGAACCAAACCAACAAGTGAATGAGAGATGCTCAAAATTAGTATCTGGTAAATAAAAATCAGCCAGCTGTCACTTACGCCTGACAAAAATTAGAATGATGATAATGCCAAGTGATGGCGGGGATGTGGGCACAGGAGTCTGTAAGTACTGCTGGAAAGAATATAAACTCGAGCAGCTATTCGAAGAATTTGGCTGAACTTTGTCAAATTAAATATATACATATGCTATGACCCAGCAACTACGAAACTTCAGAAATCCTGAGTGCATTGGAAGGGAAGTTGGGAGTCCTTTAAGAGAACTTCTCAACTTCCTGGAGAAGCATACAGAATAACAATTCCATTCTTGTTGAAGGGAAGGGCATTTGCAAAAACTTGGGCTTCTCTTTGGGGTCTACCACATATCATCCATGTGATATTAGGTGAGGTCTCTGAGTCTGTGTTTCCTGGATTAATAATATTAGTTCACTTAACTAAGATAATAAAATGTTTATTCATTGCAGTGTTGCTTGTAGTGACAGGAAATAGGAGCCAACCTGGCTGTGCAGAGGGAACCTCGAGCTTACAAAAGAGCTTCTTGGTAGAATCATTTGGGATACAACAGTGTATAGACAGTATTCAAATTCATGAGACTGGACAGAAGCATCTAGAGTGAGTATAAAGAAGGAAGATAAGAGATAGGACTTGGCTCCGGAGGTTTCGAAAATTCAGAGGTGAGGGACCTGAAGAAGAACTGGCATGAAAACTGTCTCAGATGCCTCTGAGAGACCAAGTAGAGTGAGAATGGTGCACTGACCCCTGGATTTGGGTCATCTTTGGTGGAGTGGAGAAAAGAAACCTCGTTGGTGAAAGGAGAGGCAATGAAGACAGTATATACAATTTTTGAGGAATTTTACTGCAAAGGGGAGAGAGAAATGTGGATGTAGCTAGTCAGGCATATTGTGCTAAAGGTGGGTATATTTTTCAAAAGATGAGAGAATAATGATAGATTTATCGGCTATAGGAATGATTCAACAGAAAAGGAAAATCAATGATGCATTGCCAGGGGGCATGACGGCAGGAGGAAAGTCCTTGCATAGGTGAGAGGTGCTGGGATCCAGGACATACATGAAGATGCATGAAGAAAAGACAATATGAGAAAGGGAGAGGAAGAGAGAGATGGTGGAATTTTATTATTATTACTATTTCCGTTGCTTTTATTTGCT
This sequence comes from Tamandua tetradactyla, assembly GCF_023851605.1. NCBI lineage: Eukaryota > Metazoa > Chordata > Mammalia > Pilosa > Myrmecophagidae > Tamandua > Tamandua tetradactyla. The sequence continues at coordinate 22,985,507 of NC_135327.1, read as the reverse complement.
CAGTTGAACAGGAGCAAGTTCATTAGCTAGGAGTGAGGAGGAGAACGAGGCATCAAAGATTTGAGGAAATAAGAAGTGTGAAATAGTTGTCCATGAGAGTGGAAGACTAAATTGTCTAGAGAAATACAGTAGTCTTGTCAGGCCACCTGAGGACCAACTTGAAATGAGCAGTCATGAATTTAAGCCCAGATAGCATGCTGCGTACTTTCTCTCAGTCATATTCTTCTGCCTGAGGCAGGTGGGGAGAAAGTAAAGAGTTGGATTTGGCCAGAATTGTTTTTTTGTCCCCAGGTGAGAATGAGAAAGAGAGAGAGGCAAATGAGTCCAGAATGTGTAATGATGATGGTGGACCACAGGCATCTAAGCTGCGTGTATTAGTTTGTTAATCTGCTAAAATGCAATATACCAGAAATGGAATGGCTTTCACAAAGGGCATTTAATAAAGTACAAGTTTACAGTTCTAAGGCTATAAATATGTCCTAACTAAGGCATCCAGAGAAAGGTACCTTGGCTCAAGGAAGGATGATCTGGGAAGGTACCTGGCTGGCGCCTGCTGGTCCTTATTCCCAGTTCTGTTGCTTCCTGCTTCTGATGCCAGTGGTTTCCTCTCTGAGCCTCGGTGGGCCTTCATTTAGCTGCTTCGGGACACAACTCTGAGTTTCATCTCTTAGCTTAGATTCTGCTGGGGCTGGAGATTTCTTCTTTACAGGTTCTGGCTATTTCTGAGAGTCCTTACTTAGCAACCTGGGCTATTTTTGTTTTGATCTCCAAACATCTACATCGACTCTGCTCTGTCAGTTCTATAGCAACTATTTCCCAAGCATCTCTGTCAGCTCTCTGCTCTTTCACCAAAATGTTTCCTCTTTTAAAGGACTCCGGTAAATTGGTCAAGACCCACATGGAATGGGTGGAGTCACATCTCCATCTAATCAAAAGGTCACACCCACAATTGGGTGAGTCACATCTCTAAGGAAGTAATCTAATCAATAGTTTCTGCAGGACAATATTGAATCAGGATCAAAAGAAATGGCTCTCTCCACAAAATTGGATCAGGATTAAAACATGGCTTTTCTGGGGTACATAAAAGCTTCAAACTGGCACATTGGGTAAGGGAGAAAGAAAAGGTATGCTAGAGAGAGGCTGTAAAAGGTGGTGGGACCAATGGACCATGGGCCCTGGTGAAACTGGAATTTTATAGTGACCTGGAAAAATTATTTGAAATTGAAATGATGGAAGAGTTGGCTTCTTGCTAATAATAAGGTCTGAGTGTGACTATGGGATTGAATGGTTCAGTGGGGTGGAGGATGAGATGATGGGTGAGATGGAGACAGGGAACTGAGCAGCCAGGGGCAAACAATCCCTGTGGACATTCAAATCACAAATATTATGATATTAAAGCATCCACTTTGCTGGGATGTTCTGGGGACACCAGGCATTCCACATTCTCTTCCCAGGGTTTAGAGAATGTCTGACATGTACTAAAGATGCTCAGTAAATATTTATTGAATAGCTGACTGATCCTCCTGCGTGGAAGGAACTCAGCCACTGTTCTTTTTTTTTTTGGAGAAAATAGGTCCTAGTGCCTTGGAGGAAATTCTGAAGGAGAGAAACCTGAAGGAATTGACCTGGTGGCATGCAGCAACTATTTATCCATGTCTTAGATAAACTATAGCTAAGCTTGGGGTGCATACACCAGAACGTCCCTGGGCATCCATCTGTGAGTTACTAAAACATCTCTGGAATAAACTAAAAAATATAGTTACAGCTAACTCAACTGTCTACACAGAAGTCTCTTAATCATCCATCACCACCATCACCATTATGAGCACTGCTGACTTTATTAAATGCTTATTACTATTTGCCAGGTACTATTCTAAGCACTTTATACATACTTATTTATCCCATCACAGAAATGCTATAAGGCAGTGATATTATCACTTCCATTTTAAAAATGAGGTGCAGAAAGGTGACATGCAAATTCGTCCAGTTCATTCCAAAATAGACGTCTTGAATGGAAAAAAACTCTCCTCATGAAGCCAACCTCTTTCAGCTGAGAACCTTTTTACAACACCCCATGCACTAGGGAATCATAATTAAACAAAACAAAGTTCTTGTCCTCATGGAGCTTATGTTCTAGTCGTGGAGAAAGATGATAAACAAACAAATATATAAGATCAGGTGGAATTTTTGCCGCTGGGTGGTATGGAAGTTGCTAGCAGCACAGCTTTTTTTTTTTTTTTAAACCAATTTTTTTAGTTGTAAAATATAACATGTATACAAAGAAAAGAAAGAAAGAAAGAAAAAAGCAATACTTTTCAAAACACATTTCAACAAGCTCTTTTTAAGGATAATAGAAAAGCCAATGAAATGCAGAATTACTGTCTTGAAGGCACCATAGAGCTGTAGAGACTGAGAACTAGAGGAGCCCAGTCTCCAGAGGTGCCAGAATTCTGAAGAGGGAGAACAGCAGAAGAGTGGGCTGAATTATTAGCTACTTTTACCCTAGGTCGTTTACCAAATGTGAGAGCACAGGCTGAAAATCCAGGCTTTGTACAAGAGAGGGCCACTGTGGAAGGGCAGAGAAGACAGTGGCGCCTTTGACAGACTTGGGGACTTCAGCATGCAGCCAGTAGTCCCTCAGGACATTTGCAAGATTCTGGGGATACATAGGGCAGGAGGCTAAAAGCATAGGCTTAAGGCTTGGAGAAGGAGGATGCAGTTTATGATGAACAGAACCAGCAGGAGACTGGGCCTTACCAGGGTTACAAACAGTTGAGATTCAGTAGTCCTTCCTGGCTGGATTATGGGGATCAGCTTCACTCACTGCCTAGCAGAGGGAAAGGTGAGTCTTCTTTGGAGTAATATATTAATGGTGTCTCTACACTTTTTTATATTTAATATGTGACATTCAATTAAAATTGTTCACCACGTCAAAAACCTGGATCAGAAACCTAAAAAACAAGATAACAAAATTGCAATAAAAACAGATACATAGAAAATCCACAGATGATAATGTCTTTAAAATAACTATGGTTAATATGCCCAGAAAATATGCACGAAATAGGTGAAAAGATGGAGAATTTCACCACTTGGAATTTGTAAAAAAAAAAAAAAAAAAAAAGAAGAATCAAATGGTAGTTGTAAAAGGTAAATATACAATATATATGAAATTAGCAACTGGTAGATTCAACACAGCAGAGACAGGATTAGTAAATCTAAAAAAAAAACAAAAAAGAAACCAAAAGGTACCCAAACTGCAGTATATAAAGAAAAATAGATGAGGTCTAGGAAATTTTCAAAAGCTGATGAAAGATATCAGCCCACAGATTCCAGAAGCCCTTCAAATCCCAAGTAGGAAAAATACTAAAAAAAAAAATTATACGTAGGAACATCATAGTACAACTGCCAAAAACAGAGAAAAATCTTAAAAGTAGCTACATTATCTACAAAAGAGGAATGGTCTGACTGACAGTAGACTTTTCAGAATGGAATTTTCAGAAATGATGGAAGTCGGAAGACAATGAAACAGCATTTACATAAAGTGCTAAAATAAAATAAATTCTTAGAATTCTACATCAGTGAAAATATCCTTCAAAATTGAAAGCAAATCAGGTTGTTTTCATACAAAAACAAACAAAAACTAAAAGATTTCATCACCAGATGACTTGCACCAAAAGAAATACTCAATAAAAAGGAGTTTCATAGACCAAAAGAAAATGATCTCAAAGCACAGAACTTCAGGGAGGAATTAAGAGTAGCAGGAAGGGAAATCTGAGTTCATCACACTCCTCAGATCATGACTGTTCTAGTTTGCTAGCTGCCAGAATGCAATATGCCAGAAATGGAATGGCTTTTAAAAAGGAGAATTTAATAAGTTGCTAGTTTACAGTTCTAAGGCCAAGAAAAATGTCCCAATTAAAACAAATCCATAGAAATATCCAAACTAAGGCATCCAGGGAAAGATACTTTGGTTCAAGAAGGCCGATGAAGTTCAGGGTTTCTCTCTCAAGTGAAAAGGCATATGGCGAACACAGTCAGCCTCATCTGGAAAGGCACATGGCAAACATGGTGTCATCTCTTAGCTTTCTCTCCTGGCTTCCTGTTTCATGAAGCTCCCCAGGAGGTGTTTTCCTTCTTCATCTCCAAAGGTTGCTGGCTGGTGGACTCTCTGCTTCTCATGACTGTCATTCTCTGCTCTCTCAGGATCTCTCACATTCTCCAAAATGTTTCCTCTTTTATAGGATTCCAGTAAACTAATGAAGACCCACCCAAATGGGTGGAGACACATCTCCACCTAATCCGGTTTAACAACCACTCTTGATTGAGTCACATCTCCAGGGAGATGATCTAATTACAGTTTCAAACATGCAGTACTGAATAGGGATTAGAAGAAACGGCTGCCTTTAAAAAATGGGATTAGGATTAAAAGGTGGCTTTTCTAGGGCACATACATCCTTTCAAACTGACACATTGACGTTCAACTGTCACCAAGATATATAAATGTTCCTACTTGTTTTCTTTTCTTTTTTTCTCCTCTTTTCTGAATCAACATTGTTATCCTCCTACCCCACTCCCCAATCCATTTTAATGTGTGTGTTGTCTCTTTTGATATGTACGCCTCTTTGAAAATCATGAACTGTTTGTGTATATATATGTTTTAAATTTATATGAGTAATACTGTGTTGTTGATCTCAAAATCCACATGTATACATACATCTTACAGATCTGCTGTATACTACATAGATGCTATGGTGATAAACTCTATGAAAAAAAAATGAAGCAGAATACAAATTTGAGTCACCAGGAGAGGCATCTTCGAGGAGGTGCCATGTGAGCAGAGATCTGAATGGAGTGAGGGAGAGAGAAGAAGGGGAACCATTAAGTGCAAAGACCCTGTGGCAGGAGCGTAGTTATTGTGTTTCAAAAGCTTCTCATCAGTTTCCTAGAACCATCCAGCAGGCTCCCTGGATATTGCATTTCCAGCCCCAGTCACTCATTTGGTTCCAATTTTGATGATTTGTAGCACCTGGTGCTGGGGCAGGGCTGCCTCTGAAGTTATTAACACCTTGTAAATCTGTCCCTTTTAAGCAGCACCACGTGCGTCTGCTTTGGCACAACTATAATTGAGGTTTTGGTTTTAATCAAAGGAAGCCCCCTGGGGTACCAGCCGTGAGCTAGCAAAGGCAGTTAGGCATCCTGCCTTAGAGTCCTCGGCATGGAGGATACGCTCCAGCCACGGGGGCAGGCTGGACCTGGGTGACCTGGGCAGTTCAGGGCAGCAGGGGGGCAGGGGCAGCTGAGAGACCCCCTCAAGTCCCTTCCTCCAAGGGGTCTTCCTTACGTTGGCATCGGCTCTGTGGAAGGAGAGATCAGACCTGCCTGTCCCATTTCATGGGAAAACTAAGGCAGGACTTCCTTCCTTAGAGTTTCTTCAGGCAAATGCCATTCCCATCAGTCATGAAACATTTATTAAAAACCCACTTGGTGCCAGGATCTGTGCAAACATCAGGGATAAAAGAGTGAACAAGCCATTGTCACTGCACTCAAAGAACTCAAAGGCATTTTCACATTTGGGTTCTGCTGCCTGTGTATTCTGTCCCAGGTGGAAGCAGTTCTGAGCTGTGAAGCTGGAGACCTGAGGTCTAACCCCTAATCTGAACCACCACCTGGGGGGAAGGACGAAGTCCGTGGTGGGGAGTTCCTGGGCTCTGAGTATGGCCAGACCTCTCTTTCTTCTCCCTCTTTCCCTTCCCTCTGTCCCTCTACCCCTCTATCCCTGCATCCCTCTGTCCCTTCCCCCCTTCCCAAGTATTTTCTGAGCACCCACAATGTCCCAGGCACTCTCGAGGGCACTGAGTCTCCAATTATGAACGAGGCAGGCATGGTTCCTGCCCTCACAGAGGGCACAGTCTAGAGGGAAAGACAGGCAATGAACAAGTAACTTTACAAATCAAGTATCAGACTGGAATAGGTGCTAAGAAAGAGATAGTGTTATGATAAAGAAGAGCAGGTATGTCAGGGACATTCTTTCTGGGGAGGTGATGTTTAAACAGAGACATGAGAGGGGAGAAGTAGCCAAGCAGAGTCCCAGGGATCAGACATCTGGGTGGATGGAGCAGTTGCCACAGTAATAAAGAGTGTGTTTTAGGGGCCGAGGGAGGCTAGTATGAAAGGAGCACGAAAGCCAGGGACAGAGTGGAATGAAACAAGGTAGGGCGGGGGACAGGGCCTCACTGGCCATGAACATGCCCAGATCAAGATGCTTGCACAGAAAGGATCAGGGTGGCCCTCCAGGCTGGCCTGGAGCTACTGAATGAACAAGGCCTGAAGGAGGACATTCACACAAGTCAATCTACAAAGACAGGGAAATGTTTCCTGATAAAGGAAACAGGCATGAGAGGAGAGTTCACAGATGCCACCCCACCCCATCCCATCCCACCTTCTTCCAGCTTTGAACATCAATGCTAATGCTTAGAGCTGAGCTACAGCAGTCATCTTGTGATCATGAGGCTTGAGGACAAAAGGAAAATAAATAGTTGATAGATGGCTGAGTGGAGAGATAATAGGAAGGAGAAAGAGAGAGGGGCACATCTGGGTCCTTGATCACATCACTAAACTTCAGAGTTGCCTACTTCTAGACTTCTTATGTGTGAGACACTATCATTCAAGTGGCTACGAAGCAGGGGTTGTAATACAGGAAGATTCTAACTTACTTTCGGCATCTGAGAAAACAGAGGACAAGAAAGGGGGCAGGAGGCAGGGCAAGATCAGATGTGGATTCATGGGCTCACCCAACCGTGCTTGTCTGTGGGATCACTCTCCCCCCACAGGCAAGGACTATGTCCTTGCACATCTCCTTGCACAGGTCCACGGATGGGACCTTCCTCCATGAGGACCTTCTTAACTCCTTCATACTGACAAGGCGGGCCCATCCCTCTACTACCGCCCCCTGCCATGCCCCCGCAGCATCCATTGTTCCCCCCCCCCCGTCATGCCCCCGCAGCATCCATTGTTCCCCCCCCCCCTCCATGCCCCCGCAGCATCCATTGCCTCCTGCTCCCCTGGGAGTTATGCCATAGGTTGCTCACCCTCTCTCTACAGCATCTCTCTCCTCTTCCTCTCCACAGGGCTGCCCAGACATTAAATGAGTTCAGGCCTCTCTCATCGCGTTTGTTTTTAAGTTTTCATTTTGAAATAATTTCAAACTTATGGAAAGATTGCAAAAATAGTACAAAGAACTATTACCCTTTACCAAGATTCCCTAACTATAAACATTTTGCCACACTTTCCCTTCTCTCTCTTTTCCTCCCTCAGTCCTTCCTTCTTTCTATTATTTTTCCAACTATTTGAAACCAAGTTGCAGACAGTATGCCCTTTTACCCCTAAGTACTTCAGTGTGTGTTTCCTGAGAGTGAGAATATTCTTACATAACCGCAGTGCATTTGTCTAATGCAGGAAATGTAACATTGATATAATATCATCTCATCACCAATACAATGATTATTTAACCAATAGCCTGTATTAAAATTTTGCTCATTGTCCCAATAATATCTTTTAGAAGCCTGTTTTGATATGGAAAAACATGTATGTAGGGAGACACACACACACACACACACATACAAAGCTTGTTTTTTCCTGATTCGGGTCCCATCCAGGATCACATGTTACATTCGTCATGTCTCTTTAGACTCCTTTAATCTGAAGCAGCTCCTTAGTCTGTCTTTCAAAGGAAAAAGTATAGTTGTTATTTATTTTTTGAAAAGTAAAACCCACTTATTTTATGGAATGGTCCTTAATTTGGGTTTTTATGTTTCTTCTCGATTCAATTCAGGCTATGCACTTTGGGGGGCAGGAATATTGGAGAAGTGATGCTGTGGCCTCTCTCTCATCCTTTAGTCATGATGGCAGGGGGGGTAGGAGAGAAGCAGAGTATCTCAGGTTTCAGACAGGATGTATTCAACCGCAGGACCCAGAAAACTTGTGAATTCTGGCTTAACATTTAATTATCAAGGGACATTTAATTATGAAGGGAGGAAATTTAATTCCAAGGAGGGGACCAGCAAACTGACTTAGGTATAACAGGTTCCCTCTGGCCACTGAATGCAGTTAATGACAGATGATGGAATGCACAGAGAAAGAAGCAGAGAGAGGACTGGGGGGGAGACTGGTGAGTGGGGTTGGGGAGGGGGACCTATTTCTCTAGGGAAAGTTGAGGAAAGCCTCTCTGAAGGGAAGACATGTCGGATGAGATTGGCATGAAGTGGGGAATGAGCATTTCAGGCAGTAGGAAGGGTGTGTTCCTAAGACAGCGAGGCCAGAACGGGCTGGAGCAGGGAGGGGAACTGACCTGGAGCATGCTGGGCCAGCCAGGGAGGAACATGGGGTGATGGTGAAGGACTTGGCATTTACCAAAAGACATTTGAGATTATTCCTACTTCTTCACCTTTCCCTGTGTCCATGCCCTTTGCCATGTGGCCTGTCAGTTTCTTCTGCTAGAGGTGAAGTGTTGAGCCCACGGATATTGAGCATGTGGCTTCCCTTGGCCCTGAGAATGAGAGAGGGAGCTTATGGGGCCTTGCGTGTCCCCTCTCGCCCCTCTTGTGCTCTGCCACTGCCAGGAGAACACACTACAGGTAGCTCTGAGGTTCAAGGGCAATGGGAAACATGCGGCGCAGACCTGCTTTTAAGCACGGAGCCAAGCCCAGACTAAATCAGCCCAATCCAGCAGACCTATGAATTCATGAGTAAGAATAAATTATTGTTGTCTTCAGCCACTGAGCGTTGGGGTGGTTTATTAGATAGCATTATCGTGGTAAGAGCTAACCAAGACAAATGCAAACCCATTATAGTGAGGGAAGGTGAGTGGCATGATTAAATAGCCTCATAGAGTAGGTAGACGTTCAAACATTGACATGTGATTAAAATTCAGAGTGACTGATAAGTAAAATGAGAGAGGGCGGCACATGGTAGGGTGGAAAGATGGAGAAGGAACCTGGCCCTCTGGAGAGGGGCAGCCAGAGAAGGCTTCCTGGAGGATGTGGCACTGAGCTTAGTCTTTATGCTAAATTCAGCATTAACCAGATGGATAGAATGGGGTGGGGTGAGGAAGGGGGTGGTGGTGTCTGAAGGTAGAGCCTGCGCCAAGTGTGCAAAGGCATAGAGGTGTGAGAGTGCATAGTGCCTCTGGGAAACATGGTGTCAGGCATAGCCAGGGGTTGCTCTTTTGCAGTGACCACCCCCGTGTCCTTCTCTGCCCAGGAAAAACACATGCTATCTACCTTGTGCATTGCTCTTAGCAAACATCTCATGGAAATGTAAGAGGTAAAACCTACTCTACTGACTTGGGTAGTTTCTTTTATTTTGCCAATTAATTGCTTGAATTTCTCCATACTGTATTATCAAGAAGTCTGGTCTCTCTCAGCTGAGCCTCCCAGCTCATCTGCCCAGATTGTCTGGGAACTATGACAAATATCAAGTGGAAGGAGAGCTAGTATAGTGCAGTGTGTGGTCGCCATTGCTTCTTGCTGCCACATGGTGTTGTATGTTGCTCCTACACAGGTGGGTGGATGGACAGCTGAGGGGTGCCCTGGCTGGTCCAGAGCCTTTCTTGGGCTCACTGTTGCTCACTGGTGTTCACCTCTTTCCAGTCCATATGCTCATCCTCAGTTGTTTAGGAAAAAGGAAAAATGGTTAATGTAGACAAAAAATTTGGAACACTGCCTGGCATGTATTAGGTGCTCATAACTGCTCATTGTTTTAATTAGTGTCTATAGCACCACCTCTGTAGAAATGTGAGTTGGTACAGGAGAGCTGGTAGCTCAGCCCCATGACGGGACCATCCCAAACCCTTTCCTAGAACCCTTAGCCCTTATCGTGAGTCTGAGGGTGGGGTGGAGTAGACAGTGGATACTTCCCCTTTCTGGAGGGAATTTTAGTTCGGGGGCTTCTTTCCACTGGATCTTAATTAGATCAGACATTTTGACTCCTTGGGATGTTCTGATAGGCAGTTCTTGCTCCAGAGTTCCTTACCTGGTTGGCCAAGGTCTATTGCACTTGCACTGCAGGTCAAGTTCTCCTCCTACTCAGTCTTGTGTCTTCTCCCTGCCTTCCATGGGTGTTGATCACTAATAAATGTCTTCCACCCCAAACTCTTAGTATCTGCCTGCATAGAACCAAACCTGCAACACTATTTCTGATTCCTAGAGGTTAGATATTAGTTCCTTTGTCCCTTATTCCCATAAGATCCAGGTCTCCTTATATAAGCGGGTCTCCCAGAAATGAGATCAGAAAACCAGGCAGTATGGTGAAGAGCAGCTTCTGTCATAAAGGCATCCACTGCAGCCTTATCCCAGGAAAATGGTGCCAGTTTGCCAGCTACTTACATAGCCCGTGCACCCTCCCTGGGCTAAAAGAGTTTAGGGTACCTTGTGTTTCTTCTTAGTTGTAACAATGGGTGGTGGCTTCTGTCATTTCATTATACATTTTACTTATTTATTCTTAGTGTGCTTCTGCCACTAGCTTGGGAATTCCCTCTTTCCTTGAGGATAAGGAATATCTTGCTAATTTCTCTGTCCCCAGTTACTGGACTGGAGAAGCTCTAAAAACATATATTGAATGAGTGCCCATGAGTCTTCTTTCCTCCCTAGACTGTAAGATCCTTGGAAATGGGACTCATGTCTTATTCTTCCTTGGTACCTCAAGGTCCACAGAAGGAGGTAATTAATGGTTGGGTGGAGGGATGGATGGATGGATGGATGCCATGAGGACTGACTGTTCAAGGGTAGAGGTAGATTGTAAACACCCAGGAGAAGGAATAACTTCAGCTGGGGCCTTAGAGAAATCTCCTGTAAGAAGAAGCTGTTCTCGTCAAATGGGAAGAATATGCAGAACTGGGTAAAGAGTGGGAGCAGATATTTCATGCAGAAGGGACCTTCTGAATGTGGAATGAACCCACATGTCATGTCTGCCCTCCTAGCATTCATGACCCCTTTGGGTAACACCTCCCTGGTCTTCCTCTGAGAAACAGTCCCCACTCTCAGTCCAGGTGGAGCTGACCCCTTCCTATCCCTAAGCTTCAAGGTTGTGGTGGGCATGGGTCTCAAACCTAGTCAGAAGGATTATTTTGGGGATGGGCCCTTGGCCTGACCAGGTGCATCAATGACAATGAGCCTGTGCCTCAGGACATTTACTAGAAATGGTGGGAAAGAGAACTAGCTGAATCTGTAGGATGCCTTCAGCTGCAATCAAGAAAAACAAAGACAAAAACAAACAGACAAAAATCCAGTTTAAGTGGCTTAAAGAACAAGATAAAATGCATTATTTCACATAATGGGGAGATCAGAGGCAGGGAAGCTTCAGGGATGATTATTTTGATTGATCAACAATATGATCAGTGGCTCAGGTTCTGTCTCCTCCTATTTGGCCACAAAATGCTGCAGATCCAGTCATCACACCCAGACACAACAAAGACCAAAGGTGGAAAAGGGACTATCCCCTCCTTTTTAGCTCTTACATCTGTTATCTACATTGGCCTCACATACCCATCCTATCACAGACGGGGAAAATTGCCTTAAACCATGCATTCTCAGTGGGGATGAGGTGACTCCCAAAGGGGGTTATTGGAAAAGGGGGTATTCTTGGATATTACAATAGTCTGTGTCTCTCCAAAGGCCCACCGTACATAAACAGATATGCAGTGTATCTATAGTACTACATTTTCATGGGGGCACAATTAGGAAAAAGAGAAAAGAAGGTCTAAAAAGGCCCCATGGGGGGACAATAATGGAAAAAAACAAAACAGTTGAAAACCACTGCCTTAGACCAACCATGGTTTACCGCCTGAGCCTGCAACCTAAAACAGCTGGACTGGGGAGATGAGCTGAAGGCATGGCAAAACCATCAAGGAAACAGAGGCAAAGGTTCTGGTCTAAGCAATCCCTGTGACTGCTGCAGGGCACTCCCTTTCCCTGGAGCTGCCCAAGTAGGATAAGAGCTTGGATTTGCTAAAATGGAGAGATGCCCTGGCCTGAGGATGCTAACAAGCACCTGAGTCTATGCTTTTTGTCTTTCGCGTTTCCCTGGCCTGAGGATGCTAATGAGCACCTGAATCTACGCTTTTTGTTTTTCATGTTTCCCTGGCCTGAGGATGCTAACGAGCACCTGAATCTATGCTTCTTGTCTTTTGTGTTTAAACCAGTTTGAGTTAAATACCCAAACAGTTGCACCAAAACAATGACTTATGCAACAAGCAGAAGCTGTTGCTACGTTTTTCTTACGTGATGAGTGGTCTAGAGGTTTGTGGTGGGGAGTTGGAGGTAACAGAGGCATCCAACACTGTGGGAATGAGCAAGGAGAGCATGGAGGGAGCCCCTGATGGCAGAGCTTTCAGCACTAAGAGGGATGGTCCACACGCATGGAGGCTGAGGCTGAGTCATAACATGCAGTAAGGAGTGGAAAAGGTAAGAACCACGATAATAATATTTATGTAAATTAAAAACACATAACACAGACAACAGCATTACATATTTTCCTAGGGCGTGTGCACACCCAATGCATTTGAGGGGGTGCCCTGGTCAGGCAGACAGGGGGAGGATGGCAGTGGGTTAGGGCCTAAAGGGACAAATAATAAAACAAGATGATGAAAGCGTGGCCAGAGCTGAGGCTGATTAGCCCAGCTCTCTGCACCTGGGGTCCAATTAGGGGGGGAAAGGAAGTAGATGTGCCATTGGGGGTCCAAGGAGCAGCTGTGTCTGGAGGGCAGAGGGCTGAAGGAAGGTAAAGTAATGCAAAGCTTGAAACTTGACACCCTTCTTGGCCGCCATCCTGGAGGGCTCAGAGCTGGGGTGGTGACCTTCCTTTTGTGGACAAAGGGGAGCTTTGGGAAGTGTTGGAGCTGAAGAGTCGTATGACCCAAGTTAAGGCTTTGGAAGGTCACTCTTTCAGCTGGGGACAGTCGGATGAGGATTGGGAAGGAGATGGAAGGATGCTTCTCACGTTGAACCTGATGAAAAGTGACACCTGACAGCATGCCGTCAAGTAGCTCTTGGTTGGGAAATGTCACCTGGGGGATTTTGGCTCCCTAATTCTTGCTCTGTACAATCATCTCAAAATGTAAAGCAGGGCGGCGTGATGGTGGCTCAGTGTCAGAAGCCTCACCTGCTATGCCTGAGACCCGGGTTCGATTCCCGGTGCCTGCCTATGCAAAAAAAAAAAAAGGCCAAACTATGTTGAGTCGCTTCAGACAGTAATGAACGCTCAGATGCTCCGTGCAAAGGGCCTTGCGTGCATTTTCTCATAGAATTCTGGCAGCACCCCACAGGGCGGGTGGCGTGATACTCCCCATTGCAGGGATGGGGAAAAGGGGGCCTGGAGCCCGCACACTCACCCCAACACTCTCCTGCCCACGGGCTTCTTGGAGAGAACTGGCTGGCACCTGACCCACCCCCTTCCTATTTAGGGTCTGTTTTCCAGTTTAATTTTGGGCATATTTTTTCTATTTAAAGTTATTTGCTGGCATTAGAATGCAGTACTCAAAAAGACAAAAATACCCAGAGTCTCCTTAATGAAGAACAGGGGACACTCCCTTAGGGAGAAAGAGAAGAAACAGCTCCGGGCTCACAGAGGGAGGCAGGGAGAAGGGCTGGGGCTGGGAGATGGATACACTGGTGAAAGGAAGGCCCTTTGGGGTGAAAGAGGAGAATGGCTGCCCATCCCACTCTTGTGGGAGAGCCCCGATGACCTTCCCTCTGTGGACCTCTGATTTCTTGCCTGTAGCTAGAGGCAGGAAATGAATGACGAGGATTGTCTCCAGCACAGGTCCAATTGAAGCTGCTGTGTCAGCTTAAAATGCAGCCTCATGTCCCAGCCCAGAGATGCCAGGGTCAAGCTGACATAGCAGGGTATGGGAGCAATGACAGGGTGCTCCAGACTCTGTCTCCCCTTCCTCCTTTTAAAAATAATGTTTATTATCCTCCTTGCCAGCTCCCCACTCCCATCTGTGGCCACCGACCGCTACTCCCTTGATTACAAAGGTAATTTCCTTGCTTCTAAGATACCTTCTACCTTCCCTCCACACCGATCCTTCCCCACCCCAGCCAGAATCAAACATTTCCAAAATCAGGGCAAGACTTAAAATTGCTGTGTGCATATTCAGCGGGTCAGAGTTTCCTTCTTTGCCCTGAAAAACTACTATTAAGTTAAAGGCTCATTCCATCATTCATAGCATCATAGAATCATATACTATACTTTGAAGCTAAGTTTGAAGAAAAAAAATCACAAAGATGACAACAAAATCACCCATAATGGCATCCCTGGAGGGATTCGTTATGAACACTTAGTTATACTTCCTTCAGACTCTTATTTTTATCATTCCAGCTTTCTTTTACCATCAGCAAGTAATTCTTGAGCACCTATTCTGTGCATCTCACTTAACACTGGGTTGCGATTGGAGGACTTGGAAGTAAAGTAAAAGTTCTAGCCCCTCTGTTCTAGTACTTTAGATCCACATTGGTTCGTTCCATCCAGTCGTCTGGAGAGATGGGGAGATTATTTCTACTAAACATGTTAGAAGTCGAGGTTTTCATGGTGAGCTAATGAATGGCTGAGCCAGCATTTGGGCCCAGGCGGCCAGGCCTGATGTGGCCTCTCAGAGAGACACAGTGTGGCCCGAGCAGGGGGGGTTCATGGACGAAGGGGCAGCCCTGTGGGACAGGATGTTTCTTGGGGCCAGGAGCCTCCTGAAGAATCCTGCAGGGGACTGTACTACCAGAGACATGTCTCTGGGGCTGGGACCTGGGTGCAAATCCAGACCCTGGTTCTTGCAGATTGCCTGGCCACTTTGAGCCTCAGTGTCCTCATCTATAAGATGGAGATAAATGATACCTCCATCCAAGTATTGTGGGAAGGATGAGAAATGGCACATGCAAGGTGCCTGGCTCAGAAACGATGCTTAATTCAGAGAAAGTAAAATCACTGGGGTTTAGATCAAGGGTGTAGAGGAAATGCTAGAAATCATTGTCCCACGTCAATAAAAGTTAAATATTCCAAAGTGTGGCTACTTTAGCCAATTTCTATTTTAAGTATTTTGGTTTATTGGGGGGCTCTATTATGAACTGAGTCCCTCATATATTTTTGAAAAAAAAAAGAGAAGAAAAATCTTCTTTGGCTTGAAATTTTCCTTTGGGTTCATGTTTGACCAAGAATGTCTGTCTCTTCACTGTCGGGAAAGCGCTGTGCTTGTTGGTGTCCCCAGGTGACTCTGATGAGCAGCCTGGCTGGAGTTGGGTCCTGGTCTGCCATGCCTGGGCCACAGGGCCCTGCCCTCCTGATGCCTGCAGCCCCCAGCAGCAGGGGGTAGTGGTAGGGGCAGAGCTGCCAATCCCTGAGCCCAGGGTCAGGGCTTCAAGAGAGGGAAAGACCAAGGTGAAACGGGGAGGGGAGGGGAGCATTTACAAAACATCCAGGCTCCACCACTTCGCTGCAGCTGGTCCTGGTGAGACCCCCAATCTCCGCATCCCTCCGGCCCCTGACTGTAAAGAGGGTTGTTGTGCACATAAACAGGGGGGTGCAGGCAGGGGCTTAGTTCAGACGCGGACACTGGGGCATACAATGGTGCTCACCAGGTATTAACTGTTGTTCTTATGGTCTCTGCTCCTCATCACAACACTAGGGGGTCCATGCTATTGTTTCTGCCATTTTACAGAAGAGGAAACTGAGGGTCAGAGAGGTTAAGTGACTCACTCAAGGTTGCACATTTGGTAAATGGCAGAGCTGGAGTTTGAACTTAGATCGGTCTGCTCCAGAACAGCTGCCTTTTCCTTTTCTGGGCTGGACAAAGCAGGCAAAACAAAAATTAGAGACTCCGAACAAGTGACTGCTAACTCCTGGATTTGAGCAGTGATCAGCCTAGCCAGAAGGTCTGTGCCTGTTGGGGAGCCTCTGCTTCTGACTCAGGCCACGCCAGCCTGACGGGACCCCAATGAGACAGAGCAGTGGGAGCTCCACGACAGAGGGTTTTCCACAACTGGGATTTGTTTGGGGTTAGTTGTTTTGGAAAAGCAGAGGGGGGTACAGGAGGAATGGTCCCAATCCCAGGCATATGGGAGCCGGCTGTCAGCTAATGTGGAAAATGATTAAGACAGCTTAATTTTTTTTAATTTTTTATATATACTAATAATGAAGCAGGAGGAATTTGGAGGGGGAGGTCTCCGAGGAGAGAGGAAAGTATTACAGATGTTGGAATCACGCACAGGGGATGGCTCTGGCCCCAGGGGAACCTCAGCCCTGCAGCCCCAAGGGGTGTGGAGGGGAAGGATGCAGCGAACTGGAGAGCCCCGGGGTCTGTCCCAGGACAAAAGCGTATCCAGCCCGGGGTGAGGGGTGGGCAGGGAAGCAGGGGTTCTTCTCACGGCTGGATAGGGGGCAGGGAAAGGGAGGGAGGGCTGGAGAGCAAGATGAGTTTGCTGGACAGGAAGGGCTAAGGGCAAGAGAGGTGGACTGACAAAGGCGGAGGCCCTTGCCAGGGCAGCTAAGGCCCGAGGGCCAGATGGCTGTCAGTGGAAGCAGCCAAGTGGCCAAAGAGGGCCCCCCGAAGCAGGGGGAATCAGGCTGGCAGGATGGAGAAGCCTAAGAGAAGCGAGCGGAATCAGCATTTATTGAGTGCTTGCTGGTTGCCAAGCACTGAACTAAAAATTAGAATAGACATGAATGCATTCATTCCACATTTATTGCACTCCTACTGTGTGTCAGGCACTGTTCTAGGCTCTGGGGCTAAAGCAGCAAATAAATCAGACAGAGTCACTGCCCTCCTGGGCTCACATTCTGGTGGAGAAAAGACAATAACGTGTAAGCAGATAAATACTACGTTGGGCGGAGATGCATGGTTATAGAGTGAAAGAAAAAGGAGGATGGCCAGCATTTCTTGGGCACCTGCTGAGCGCCGAGCCCGTGCCTTGGCCTCGACTTGGCGGCTGTTTTTCCAGCTTTAATAACCAGCTCACATTTACTGACCCCTTACCGTGGGGCACTGTTCTAAGCCCCTTGGATGTATTAACCCATGTGATCCCGATGAAAACAGTAGGAAGGAGATACTATCATTACTGGCTCCATGTTACAAACGGTGAAATTGAAATGAAAGGACTCCTTGAAGGTCACAGGAGTGGTAAGAGAGCCGGGATGGAAGGCAGGCAGGCTCCAGCAGCCGTGGGGACCGGGACACAGGTGCAGAGAGGTTGAGGGCCAGGCCGGGTGGTCACACTCGAGGAAGCCCCTTTAGCCAGCTAGTCCCCATTTCTCCCGTCTGAACCCTCGCCTCCCGCCCCGTCCTTCCTCCCTCCCTCTGACCCCAGGGAATCCTCCGGTCCCTGCCTGATTTTCCTTCCTGCCCTACCCAGCATGGGGTCCTTATCCCCCTGACCCTTTGCTCACACTGTCCTTCACCAGCTGCATTCCACCCGTTGGCCTCCTTTTGTCCGCACTTATCACCCCAAATGGGTTGGGCTGGACATCTGTCTCTATCCCGGGTTCTGGATGCTGCTTGGGTAGCAGTGGCTGTGTTGGAGCCTTCACGGGCTCCCAGGGCGGCAGGGATCCTGCTGAGGGTTTAATGGGCACATCCCCCGAGGGGGTAGGGAGGGAGGCAATACCATCCCTTCCCCAGGGCTTCCTCACTGCACGGCAGGCCCTGGCCCTGGCACTGCTCTTCCCGCATTCCAGAGAGAGTCAGTGAGACCCACCATGTCCTGGGTACGCAGACCTGCGTCAGTAGAGCTGACGTTTCTAGCAGGGGAAGACGGACAAAACAAACAAATAAAAAAAACCAGACAAACACACAAAACACAAGTCAACCAACACACAAACAAGATGATAAACTGAGAGAGGAAATAAGAAGGGAGATAAATTTGAGAGGAACTGGGGAGCAGTGAGAAGGGGTGGCCAGGAAGGATCCTGAAATGTGAGAAAGGATGAGCCATGCCTTGACAGGGCAGAGGGAGGGAATCTGACCCCGGAGGGCTTGGGGCAGGGGTTGTGACTATTGGGCGCCGCAGCCCCCAGTGCTGCGAGGCAGCCCCTAGGACATTGGAGGGCTCAGTCAATACTCGCCAAATGAATGAAACCATCTTCCCAGGCTCAGGCCAGGCTGTCTCCCCGCGGTGCACTTGCCGGGCCAAGGGAGAAACTAGGGCCTGTAGAAGTGAGGAGGGAGGGTATTATGACCCCCCTAGTAGAGGAGCTGAGATTTGATGTAAGGGGAAACAGGGGGTCAGTGAAGGTTCTTGAGCCCGGGAGTGAATTCCCCAGTGAGCACCGTTCCATGACGAATCCCTGGAAGATATCTGAGAGGGGCCAGCTCATGGCCCAGCCTGGCTGGCTAAAGAGGAGTGTCTGGGAATGCAAGCAGAGTGGGGAAATGGCAGTGTGACCCCATGTTCTGGGTATTAAAAATCACCCCAGAACTGAGTGGCGTGACAACTCCCCTCCACTGCGTTCCCCGGGCAGGAACCCAGCCGGGGCACAGCAGGGATGGTGTCTCCGCTCCACCACGGTTGGGGCCTCGGCTGGAACACGTGACAGCTGGGAGCCGGCATCACCTGAAGACTCCTTCCTTCCCAGCTCTGGTGGCTGACGCTGGCTGTTGGCTGGAACCTCAGCCAGGCTGAAGGCCAGAACCCCTACCCCTGGCTTTTCCGTGCAGCCTGGGCCGCCCCCCACATGGTGGCCATGTTCCAAAGGTGAGCATCCCGGCAGAAAGAAGCTAACCCCCCTCGGAGGCAGTCCCACGGTGCCTCTGCTGCACTCTAATCATCAGGGCAGTCACAAAGTCCTGCCCAGCTTCCAGGGCAGGGGAAACAGACCCCCCTCTTGATGGGAATGGAAGTCCTGTTGTGACCATGTTTGGAAAAGGTGACCTGCCACGTGCAGCCATTTCACAGATGAGGAAATTGAAACTTCTCATACATCTCATATGCTTGTTTGATTTTCTTCATAGCACACGTTATTTATCTGCTCATGTGTTGTCTCTCTCCCCTTCTGGAAGGTAAGCCTGGTGGAGGCAGAAACTTTGTGTAGCTACCTGGATGCCACCTCCCCAGCACCTAGATCAGTGCCTGGCCTGTAGCAGACACTGAGTAAATACTTAACGCGAGGACAAACAGATCATGTCCTTTTTAACCAAAGGAGACTCAGACGAGGCCAATGGCTTCGGGAACGCAACACGCTTGGCCCAGGGGCTGCGATGCAGGAGGACCCATTCGCCACAATTCTCTTCCCTCCCCGGTGTTGCTCAGGGAAAGACCAGACCCTCGACTGTGAATCAGGAGGCTCGGCTTGAGTCTGGCTCTATCCTGCCTTCCGCAGGGGCCCTTCCTTCTCTCATGTAGGCCTTGATTTCCCAGCGTGCGAGACGGGGGAGGAGCAGACTGGACAGGCAAACTGCCAGACTCCTTGTGGCCCGACACAGACGACCACCGCAGGGCACATGTGTACCTTCTTTTTCCAGCTGCTGACCTTTAGGAGGAAGGTCCCCTCCCCTTCTTCCTCTGCATCTGTGGGCTTAATAGTGCTTAATGAGGGCCTCGGTGAGCCCAGCCCCTTAGCGGCCACCAGCTCGGTCTTCCACCCAAGACCAGGTCCGGGGAGCATGGCTAATGACAGGGTCCTGGTAGGGGGGCCTTGCTGGCCTCTCTGGGCCTCTATTAATAGGCCACACAGGGAAATTTCTTCAGGGCCCATGATTTCCAATTTCCTGCTAGAAAAGGCAGCTGGACTTGCCTAAGCTTCTGTCAGCATTATTCGATGTGTCCTCCCACCCTGTCACCCACCAACCTCCTGTCATCCTTCTACTTATCCATTCATCCGTCATCCAAGAATCACCCACCTATCCACACATTCACCCGCCCACCTTTCTATCCACCCGGCCCATAATTCACCCTCAATTCAACCTTCTGCCCATGCATCCATCCATCCTTCCACTGACTCATCCATCTGTTCCCCATGCGCCCACTTCCCTGCCTACCCACCCACCCAAGCATCCACCCACCCATTCCCTCATCCATCCAGGCACACACTCATCTTTCTGTCCTTCCAACACAGGCTCTATCCGAGATCTATTTGGCACCAACTTTGTGCCTTGGAAGAAAACAGAGAGAGTAAATCATTCATCCCATCCCCTTCAGCCTTTGCATTATGCCATATGGTGAAAAGCATGTTGGCTTTGCTTTCTTTCTGACTTGGGTTTGAATCTAAGTTCTTCCACTTATTAACTTCGTGATTTGGGACATGTAATATTATAATTATTGTTATTAGCGGCCACTTAAAAAAAATTTTTTATTGGTGAATCTTCACATGCAAACCGTCCATATATGGTATACAATCAATGGCTCATAATATCATCACATAGTTCTGTATTCATCACCATGATCATTTTTTAGAACATTTGCATCATTCCGGATAAAGAAATAAAAAGAAAAAGAAGAAACTCATGCATCCCATACCCTTTAGCCCTCCCTCTCATTGACCGTTAGTCTACCCAATTTACTTTACCCCTATTACTTACTTATTTTTTATCCATATTTTTTTACTCAGCTATCCATACCCTGGATCAAAGGGACATCAGACACAAGGTTTTCACAATCACAGTCACACTGTAAAAGCTGTATCATAATACAATCATCTTCAAGAATCAAGGCACTAGAACACATTAGCTGCCATTTTTGAGCACTCACTATGTTGCAGGGCTTGTGCTAAGTCCTTTACAAATGCTGGCTCATTCAATTCTTGCAGCAGCTCTTCGAGACTGCTCCCATACTTCTCATCGTGCAGAAGGCACTTTGCTGGGCCACCACGTAAGGTTGTGAAGGTTGCACACTGCTCACAGCTCTTGGCAGCACCTTTCACATTGTAACATCAGGATTGGAATTCAGTTCTGGCTGACACCAAAGTCAGTGAAGTTTCTAGTTCGCTGCTGTCCCCAGATACCTAAGTGGATGTACTCCTGGTCAGTAGGGTGTGATCCCATGAGTCTACGTTCAGGATGGTCCTTTCCAGAGAGCCAGAAAATGGGCAATACAGGGGCAGAGACAGCCCACCTTTGCTGAGTGTGCGCCTCCATCATACCCCTGCTCAAGTATGTCCAGTGGTTCCCCATTGGCCTGGAATTCAAGAGCTGTAGAGCTGGGATTTGAATATTGGACTTTCCAAATGGAAAGCTCAGGTTAAACTCATCCCTATGGTCCCTGTAGGATTAAGGTCCATCCTCTCTTGCCTGGACAGCTGTTCTAGACTCATTACTGGTCTTCCTATGTCCTGTCTGGATGTTCCAGCTTATCTTCCACCAGCAGCCAGGCAGTCATCCATCCATCCATCCAGCCAGCCAGCCAGCCAACCAGCCAGCCAGCAAACCATTTTGAGTTCTGGGTATACAGAAATGAGCAAGACATACCAGGTCTCTGCCCCATGGAATATATAGTCTATATCCCAGGGAATACACAGTCAGGGATATTTAAATAGATGAACAAATAAGAAAATGGACAAATAGGAGGAGTACCAGAGACATACATGCTATACAGAGAACAAAATCAGGGTAATGTCATGGTGACTGGGGCTACTTCACATTGGGTGACCAGGGAAATTCTCCCGGGGAGTTAATAAGTTATTTAAACTGAGACCTGGATTATAGAGGAATCAACTAGTGCAAAGGCATGAAGTGTTTGGAGAACAGAGAGGAGCCCAGAGCGGCTGGAGCACCAGCAGCTGGACTGGGCAGGGAGAAGGCCACAATGAGGCTTGAAAATAGTGCAGGGCCTTGCAGCTGGACCCCTCCCATCTCACCTTACTTGTCGGCATCAGCTCAAGAGAAACCGCCCCCCCAACCCCACCCTAGGGCCATGCCTCATCACAGCACTTCCTACAACTTGTCATTACAGCACTTACTACACAACACTTACTACAGTCCCTAGTGGACTGTAAGCTCCTTGAGGACAGGACTCTGGAGACCCAGTGCTGGGTTGGATTAAAGGGGGGAGTTCTTATCAGGGAGGAAAAGTGAGGTTGTGGCCAAAGCTAGCTCCCCCAGTTCCCACCACTTGGGTTAGAATCTGAGCTGCAGCATTCAACAGCTGTGTGACTCTGGGTAAGCTCTTCATCTCACTGAGCCTCAGTTTCCTCACCTATAAAGTGTGTATAATAGTGTCCCCCACCCATGGTTGCTGCGAGGATTAAATGAGGGATCCATATACAGCATGTAAGGAGGGGTCTGAGCAGCAGACAAGACTCCATTGGTGTGCCCCACCGTTAGGCTCCTTATGCTTGTTGTTAGAGTGATGACATCCAACGACCTGGATGGGTGGAGTAGATGCCGGGGGGTTCTGCCTGGATCCCCTCTTCAGGGCACCCATCCCAGCTGATGAGAATATTGGCTGATGAGACCCTCAATGGGAATTGCCCTCATCTTCAGGGAAGTTCCCCACCCAAGGACATATCCCTTTTCAGGGAGAGCCCATGGCCAATGTCTGGTTGATGTGGCAATACAAAGACACCCCCCACACCTCAACTGGAGACAACTCTGAAGGACCCCCCTCAGCTCCAGAGAAACTATGGTGTTAGTTGAGATTTTTATTGCAAATGTATTGCATCAGCATCTCTCCATCATATCTTCCCTTCCAGGTATGACTCCTGAGAGCTCTCCCCAATAACCTCCCTAAACCCAAATCTCCATCACAGTTTTTTTTTCCCAAGGAACCTATGGAAGAAATTAGGAATGGCAGGGGTTCCAATACTCCAAAGCAGAGAAAACAGGGTGGAATGTGGAGGGTGGGAGATGGAAAGGAAGGCCAGAAGAGGGGAGGAATGGGGCAGTGACCAGGGCAAATGTCAGGCAGTCCAGTCCTGGGTCTCCACAAACAACTTTCAGCCTTGTATCCACCCTTGTCATTGTCCGTCACCTTTTTCTTTTTCTCCTCCACTAGGATGTAAGCTCTGCTTGGGGTTCATTTCTTCTCATCTCTAAATGGGGACGGTGGCATCAGGCTGTCTTCTAATTGGGGTGCTTGATAAGGGTCATTACCCTGACAATAGATGCTTAAGGAGCCTAACAGTGGGGCACACCAATGGAGTCTTGTCTGCTGCTCAGACCCCTCCTTACACCAGGAGAGTTAGGGAAGGGCTATAGGAGGCACTATATGCTGGCTGGAGTTTCCTGGTGAGTGTCTGAGCATCAGCAGTCAGAGCCTTTGCTAGCTTATTCATTCACTTATTTGCTCACTCATTTATTCCTAACGAATAAATTCCTAAACTTTGCTTAATTGGCAGCAAGCATTTCGCAAGGGCTTCCTCCATTCTAGGTGCTGGAATCCAAGGTCAGGATAGTCAGGCTTCCTGTACCAAGGAGCTCACGGACTTATAGGGAGAATGGTCGAGAACCAAACACAACTGGAAATACAAGTAAAACAGGTGGGGATAACTTCTATGGATGTTGAGAGATGAGGTCAAGGAGAAATTCTACTTTCTGTGGGTTGGTCAGGGAAGACCTCCTGGAGGAAGTGACAGTAAAGTGGAAACTTGGAGGATGGAAGGAACAGCCATGAAAAGCATGACGAGAAAGCTCTTCCAGACAGAGGAAAGAGCATGTGCAAAAGCCCTGAGGTGGGAAAGGGTTTGGCAAATTGAGAAGCAGAGCAAGTGAGGGGGGCGAGGGGAATGGAGGGGTATGCCTGGCCTGATGAGCCAGGAAGAAGTCTGACTTTTGCTCAGACTATGATTGGAAACCATTGGAAGGTTTTGAGTGAGAAAATGAGAAGATCCCTCAGCTCCCAGAGACAGTGCGGCAAAAGGAGGCCAGAGGGGCAGCTGCCTCCAGGCATTTAGGCAAGAGATGTTGGGCTTGATTTTTCAAGCTCTCAGTTTGCACACACCTCATGATGAGGACTCAGTACTGCAAAATATAATCCTTCCATTCTTAAATGGTTTGGGCTAAAAGAACATTAGCGCTTTGATTAGTGGTTCTCAAACATTTTGGTCTCGAGACTGCTTTACACCCTTAAAAATTGTTAAGGACCCTAAAGAGCTTCTGTTTCCATGGGTTACATCAGAGCCAGGATAGGGTGAGTCAAAGGAGACACCCACCTCCATTGCAAAATCGGAGGGGTGCCAGGAAACTCCACAATCAAGATCAATGATGGTTTCATGTGAGATTAAAAAAAAACAATCCATATTGGAGCATGAGACAAAAGGAAAAATCATAATACTGGTCTTGTCTTTATTTTAAATTTTAACAGTTTATGCACCTTAACTTTTTAACATTCATTTTTGCCCTTGCTCTCCGAGTGATGGCGCCATCACTCGTTGAGGTGCTTCTGGAAAAGTCTGCTGAGAGTGAAAAGGGAAAATTATGTCTTAGTATTACTGTGAAAATAGTTTCCACCTTGTGGGCCCCTGAAATGGTCTTGGGGGCCCCAGCGGTGCCAGACCATACTCTGAGGACATGGTTTTTGGTGGGAAGGAACTCTCCCTACCTGCAAGGGGGCGGCACCTGAAGGCAGACTGCCGGCATTTGTAAAAAGAAGTAAAACAAAATAGAGCCACTACGGCCAGGAGATTTAAAACGGAGTGGGAGTTCATTCCGGAGGTTACTTTTATGCGGCTCTCGGCCATATATGAAAACTGCCACAGTATGCAACGCCTCAGCCCTCATAAACAAACCACTCCACAATGAGCTCAGTAAACCATCTGAACTGAAGGACTATCAGAGTTCCCCAAGCATCCACCAATCACAAACGACTTATTTAATCTTCTTTTTCTTTAAAAACCCTTGCCTGGAAGTGCCAAGACAGGACGCTTTGGGGCCGTGATCTGAATCCGTGCTCCCCAGATTGCAATTCTAAGACCCCAGATCTTGGCAGCGCAGTTCATAATTTCGGGGTCAATGCTTCCTTCCATTCTCCCTGCTGAAGATTTCCCGGTGCACAGGTCTCCCACCCACCTCTCCCCATCCCTCCTCTGGGTCAGCCCATCTTGGTTACCGTCTCTGAAAGATTGAGAGGTCCCCCAAAAGGCCGCGGCTCCCCAGGTGTGGCCCGCCACCTCTCCCCTTGGGACACTGCACCTTTCCTCCTACTCCTGCGTCTGTCCAGGCCCCCCTGCCCCGACCACCTGCTCGCAGCTGCTGTCCCTCGTGCTTCCTGGCCTGGCTTCCTCTGGACCCCGGAGAGCAAGCAGGCTTCCCACCAAGAAACAGCATGCGGGCAAAGAAAACCTCCAGCACATTAAACTGGCTTCGTTAGGAGGCCAACTGCTGAAAATTCAATTTGTCGGCGGTATAAACAGGATATCAGGCCTGGCGAGGGGAGGCTCCGAGGAGAGCATCCGAGGGGGCAGGAAGGAGGCAGCAACCTGCGGGGGCGCAGCAGTGCCGGCACATTCCTCGGCCACACTGAAACCCCCACTAATCACAAACAGATCCCAGCGCGCCGGGCACTGGCTTTGTTTGCTGGAGTGTCTCTCTCTGACCAACCCCAAGTCCTCCAGGCTCTGCCTCTCTCGAGCACATCCTTTCCCCTTGCTGGCCTCAGTTTCCCCCATCGACCATGTCAGGGGACAGGACTTAAGTCCACAGCCCAAGGGCCCTTCTCTTGGGTGATAATATCCCAGGACCCAAGCTTCTCTGACTTGAGGGACCCATGAGTCTGGAGTTGCGGGATTATCAAACGCCCGGGTTGTGTGACTTGGGAATTCAACGAGTCAATGATGGTGGGTTCCAATATGCTACAATTTTAAGATTCAGTGGCTCTAAGATCCTGCCCTTGTGACTTTCGATGACTCTGAAATTCAGAATTTTGATGATTTCAAGTGTCTTTGAGGCAGTGTGGAATGGCTTAGAGCCAAATGGCCTGGTTCACCTGCCACCAACTCCACCACCACTAGCTGGTGACCTCGGGCAAGTTACTTGACCTTCCACTGCCTCAGTTTCCACACCTGTAAAGTGGGGGTCACAGTAGGTACTATTACTCATGGAGCAGCTGTGATGATTAAATGAGTAGCAATGGTGCCTGGAGCATAGTAAGCACTCAATAAATGCTTCGCTTGTCCTGTTATTCCAAAACAGAAAGTTTACAACCTCGGAGTCTGAGATGGGTGTTTCTGGTTCCCCAAGACTCCGAGGTTGTAAGTAAGACTCTAAAGTTGTAAGTTTCAAAGAATCCATTGTTCAAAGAGTCACTGATACACTGATTCTGGCGGCTGGATGTTTTCGTAGCATGTGTTGGTGTCCCTGGCCCAGGATCATGGGCATTTACAGGGTGAGCTGAGGAACCCTGCTGCTCTGCCCCGTCCTGAGCTCTCAGCCACCAACCCAATGATCCTGACAAGCTTAGGGCTCTCAGCCTCTGAGAACTTCCCTCCTCTGCCCCTAACATATGCCTTTAGAGATAACTTGACCCTCTGGCCAGAGGTCCATTGACCTTAACTAACTCTGGAATCCAAGAGACACAAGGAGATAGTGACCCTCACCATTTGAAACTCCCTTTCTCAAGAACCTGCTGTGGCTCCCTAATGTCCTTCAAATAAATCCTTCTCAGCCTGGCTTTTGGGGCCCGTTTATATCTTGTCTACATTAAAGGGCATTGAGATGGTCTGGAATGGGGAAGGGAGAATTGGGATGGTTTCTTTGGAAGTGACTTATAGGTCCAGATATGTTTGTTAATTCATTTATTCACTTCATGAACGTACAGAGTATTTCTTCTATGCCCAGTTTTGTTCTTGGCCCTGGAACACAGAAGGGAAGAAAATAGACAAGGCTCTGGGCTCGGGAGCTCGCAAAACTCATTTCAGGCCTCCATCACTGTAGGGCATCATGGTCAGCGGTTAAGAGCGCAGGCCATTTCCTGGCTGTCGAACAGGACCACCGATCTGTGCCTTCATTTCTTCATTGGTAAAATGGCCTCACCTGCTGTAAAGATTAAAAGAGATAGTGACGGTAAGGAGCTCAGAGGCTGGCACACGGCAAGTCTGTAACCCGTGGAAGATGCTGTTATCATTATTCAGAGCATTTAACGTGGAAGTCAAAAGGCAGACAGGCTGGGCCCAAGCGCTGGGATGTCAAAGGGGGATAATCCAGTGCCTGCTTCCCAGGGTTGGCAGCCCGGCACATGGGGCATGCCCGGCCGTGGCTCAGTTACTCAAATTGTAATGAGGATACATTCTTAGCTCCCTCCAGCTCTCTTCCAGCCCTCCTCCTGACCAACTTCATTTCCTGCATCAGCTCTTGCACAACATCCAACCTGAATGACTTCATTTCCCCACAGGGTCCCAGCTTCCTCCAGATGGGGCCTCAGGACAATGGGTTCTCTCCATTTTGGGCGTGATACAAAAGGCGATAGGGAGCCAAGGTTGACTCTGGAGAAAGAGTCCCCAGGCAAAGGTGTCCCCTGACTTCCAGCGGCTCCTCTGTCTCCCTTGCGTCTCGTCCCCACAGCTGCCAGAGGCTCCCGCCAACTCTGGCCATGAGTCCCTGCCATGTTTGGGGCTTAGGTTATTTTTTCATTAAGTTTGTAATTATTAAAAAATGCAAATCGAATTGCGACGTGCTGAGCTGAGCAGGCTGGGAGGTTAAAGCTTTTTCCCTGCCTGCGGCCCGCTGGGCCCCTACCCTGTTCTGTAAATGGGGAACATTTTCGGTAAAGTAAACAAGGAGGAGTTGATCCGTTGGAGGCTCTGTGAACTTGTCCTCAGACCCACTCCCCCACATCCCACAGTAGCAGGCCTGTCACTTTCCGTAGTAATTAAAGGGAGGCTAATTTCCAGGGCAGCTCTGGTCGGACCTATGCCTGCAGCCTCAGGAGGGAGCACTTGGTGACAGGGCAGCAGGGTGGCCGGGGGCCCCAGTGGTAACAATTTGTCTCAAGATGGAATCTGCCCACCCGAATGCAGGTACTCTGTCCCCTCCCATTCTCATAGCCCCCTGGCTTCCAAGGAGGGAGTTATTGGAAGGCAAGCAGCTGTGCTTCCCGAAAGCAGGGGCCACCGTTCGCTGGGCAGCGCTAGACCTACAGCCCGGGCCACCAAGCCTCTCCCTCGCCATCGGCCTCCGCGTGCACCCTCAAAGCTCCTGCCTCCTCATAGAAAACTCTGGACCCAGGCAATCACTTATTCACTTGTACGTTCATTCAACAACTCTTTATTGGGCATCTTCTAATGTATCAGGTGCTGTTCTAGGATCAGGGGACACAGCAGGGGGAAGAGAAAAACTCACAGAGCTAACATTCTTGTGGGGCAGATATCCACTAAGCAAGATAAATAAATCGGTATATAATCCATCATGATGGGAGGACAACTAAGCAGAGTTAGGAGCTGGAAAGTGATGCGGCAGGTAGGGAGGTGGCATTGGAGCAGAGACCTGCAGGTGGGGAGGGGCGCTGTGGGTGCATCTACCCCTGTACACAGTCAGGCCTTTTGCCTCTGCCCCCCACCCCCCACCCCTTACCTGCATCCTCCTGTCAGTCCTCCTGAGCCCTGCATCTCCTCCAGCCTCTGCCTCTTTCCACCTCTGAGTTTCTGCCAAGGCTCTCTGGCCTGCCTGATTCACTGCTCTTCCCTCGGCCAGCAAGGGCTTATCTGTATTTTCCTTAATGTGTAATTTGCTATTTTATTAACTGTATCAAATGCATGTGTAAAAGCTGAAGACAAAGCCACCTTGGTGTATCATCCAGGCCGATGAGCTAGAGTCGTGAGCTCCCCCATTGACTCGCTTCTGCGCAGTATAATGGTGGGACATTTAAAACTCCAACAAAATGATTTAAAGCTCTAATGAAGTGGTGTTTTCATGGTGGCTGACTAAAGACATGTCTACTCCCCTAGACAAGAGCAGAAAACAGAAACACAAACTCCATCCCTGAGAAAACTGGGAAACATTTGTAACCCTGAACCCCAAAACATAAAGAAGGGAGGTGAATGAAGAAATGGCCAGTGACTTAGCAGGAAAGAAAGAAAGTCAAGCCTAAATGCCTGGGGTGGGTGGCAGCAAAGAGAAACAGCTGATTTTCCTGAAAGGCTCAGGAAATTGGAGAGGCCGGTTATCCCAGAAGGTACAGGTGAGGTGGGGGTTGAAAGAAGGGGTATGGTCTGCAAATCTGTATAAGGAACCCTGGACCCCCAGGTTCACCACCCCACCCCACCTGGTCAGGAAACAGCCCCTCCTGCATCCAGGCCAGTAGGGAGGTTTATTATCTGGAGAAACAGAACCAAATCCAGGCAAAGCCCCCTTTCCAGAACATAGTTGGATGGGCTTAGGGACCCCCATGCAGGCAGGAAATTATCAGGAGAAGCACTTCCAAGAGAAAGACCTACCAATATGACAGATTTTCTTTGTCACAGTGAAAACCAGCCCACCAGTTGATCACTCAGCCTGCAAAGAAACCCACCAGTGCGCAATCCCCGCCCACATCTGCAAGTCAGATTGTTACTATCAATGGACAGGCAAAGATCAGGAGACATTTGAAGAAATCTCCAACACAAAAGACAGAGACCAAAGCAAACCAAGAGAGCTGGGAGAAAGGACTCAGGAAAGAGACAATTCAGGGAGCAGAAGAAAACTTAAAAATAAACCTTACAATTAATATGCATAGAGAGATGACAATATTGCATCCATAAAACACAAACAGGAAGCTATTAAAAAGGAACAGAGAGAAGGGGCCAAGATAGTGGCTTAGCAATGTGCACGTTTTAGTTCATCCTCCAGAACAACTACTAAATAACCAGAAACAGTACAGAATAGCTCCCGGAGCCACGTCAGTGACCAGACAGACAGCGTATCCCGGTCTGGACCAGCTAGACCGGCTGCAAGCCTCCCCAGAACCGTGAGTTCCCCAAGCCACGGCGGCTGGCGCCTGGCGCCCCTCCCCCATGGGCGGCTTCCCAGAGGGAAAGGAAAGAGACTCTAAACCTGGTCAAGGCAGAGGTCACTCATTGGGCTCACGGAAAAAGAGGAAAGGGGAGGAAACGGAGGCTTTAGTGGCTGTGTCTCTACGGAGACTTGGCAGCCTCTGGATTCAGTTGTGGGACTTCTTGGGCTGCAACTGCCCCAGGCATAGGCAGAAATGGGCTGCTTTCAGGGCTGTCTCCCACCTGTGCCTTTCCCAGGAGAGGGGTGAAGTCCAACTCAGGTGGAATCCCTTCCTCAAGGAATTCAGACCCCAGGGCTTGGCAATTTGAAGCCATTAACACCAGCCTACAACCTCTCCTCCATCTCCACCATGCCCCCAGCAGGGAGAGTCTTCCAAAGTCAAAAGTGTCGCAACATCTTTTGCTGGTGCGACCCACAGGCAGACATGCCACATACTGGGCAGGATAAGAAAAACAGCCCAGAGACTTCACAGGAAAGTCCTTTAACCTGCTGGGTATCACCCTCAGGGAAAACTGATGCAGGTGACTCCTTGCCCCTGATAGGAGTCCAGTTTAGTCCGGGAAAACCCGGCTCGAGTCTATAATATCTACGTAGACCCTCCCAAGGGTGGGGAGGGAAAAGGCACCATACAAGCAGGGCAAGAAACAAGAAAACAAGAACTGAAAAATTATCCTCTGTTAAACAAAACCTAAGCTAGAGGTCCAGAAAAAGCTGAACTGAAGGTCAAAGAACAGATAGACAACAAATTCATCTAGCAAGAAAACCTTAGGTAAGAGAAGTGAAAGCAATCACCAGAATAAACTAATTAAGGTAATTAAATGTCTAGACACGAGCAAAAAATAACAAATCACACCAGGAAAATTGAAGATATGGCCCAGTCAAAGGAACAAATCAATAGTGCAAATGAGATAGAAGAGCTGAAACAACTAATTCAGAATGTACGAACAGACATGGAAAACCTCATCAAAAACCAAATCAATGACTTGAGGGAGGATATGAAGAAGGCAAGGAACGAACAAAAAGAAGAAATGGAAAGTCTGAAAAAACAAATCATGGAACTTATGGGGATGAAAGATACAGTAGAAGTGATAAAAAAAATAATGGAAACCTACAATGGTAGATTTCAAGAGACAGAGGTTAGAATTAGTGAACTGAAGGATGGAACATCTGAAATCCAACAAGATACAGAAACTATAGGGAAAAAAATGGAAAAATATGATCAGGGACTCAGGGAACTGAATGATAATATGAAGCGCACAAATATACGTGTTGTGGGTGTTCCGGAAGGAGAAGAGAAGGGAAAAGGAGGAGAAAAACTAATGGAAGAAATTATCACTGAAAATTTCCCAACTCTTATGAAAGACCTAAAATTACAGATCCAAGAAGTGCAGCATACCCCAAAGAGAATAGATCCAAATAGACATTCTCCAAGATACTTACTAGTCAGAACGTCAGAGGTCAAAGAGAAAGAGAGGATCTTGAAAGCAGCAAGAGAAAAGCAATCCATCACATACAAGGGAAACCCAATAAGACTATGTGTAGATTTCTCAGCAGAAACCATGGAGGCGAGAAGACAGTGGGATGATATATTTAAATTACTAAAAGAAAAAACTGCCAACCAAGAATTCTATACCCAGCAAAACTGTCCTTCAAAAATGAGGGAGAAATTAAAACATTTTCAGACAAAAGGTCACTGAGAGAATTTGTGACCAAGAGACCAACTCTGCAAGAAATACTAAAGGGAGCACTAGAGACAGATACAAAAAGACAGAAGAGAGAGGTGTGGAGAAGAGTGTAGAAAGAAGGAAAATTAGATATGACATACAAAATACAAAAGACAAAAATGGTAGAGGAAACTACTACCCAAACAGTAATAACACTAAATGTTAATGGATCGAACTCCCCAATCAAAAGACATAGACTGGCAGAATGGATTTAAAAACAGGATCCTTCTATATGCTGTCTACAGGAAACACATCTTAGACCCAAAGATAAACATACATTGAAAGTGAAAGGTTGGGAAAAGATATTTCATGCAAATAACAACCAAAAAAGAGCAGGAGTAGCTATACTAATATCCAACAAATTAGACTTCAAATGTAAAACAGTTAAAAGAGACAAAGAAGGATACTGTGTACTAATAAAAGGAACAATTCAACATGAAGACATAACAATCATAAATATTTATGCACAGAACCAGACTGCCCCAAAATACATGAGGCAAACACTGAAAACACTGAAAAGGGAAATAGACACATCTACCATAATAGTTGGAGACTTCAATTCCCCACTCTCATCAATAGACAGAACAGCTAGACAGAGGATCAATAAAGAAACAGAGAATTTGAATATTACAATAAATGAGCTAGACTTAACAGACATTTATAGGACATTACACCCCACAACAGCAGGATACACCTTTTTTTCAAGTGCTCATGGATCATTCTCAAAGATAGACCATATGCTGGGTCACAAAGCAAGTCTCAATAAATTTAAAAAGACTGAAATCATACAAAACACTTTCTCAGATCATAAGGGAATGAAGTTGGAAATCAATAATAGGCAGAGTGCCAGAAAATTCACAAATATGTGGAGCCTCAACAACACACTCTTAAACAACCAGTGGGTCAAGGGAGAAATTACAAGAGAAATCAGTAAATATCTCAAGGCAAATGAAAATGAAAACACAACATACCAAAACTTATGGGATGGAGCAAAGGCAGTGCTAAGAGGGAAATTTATTGCCCTAAATGCCTATATCAAAAAAAGAAGAAAGGGCAAAAATACAGGAATTAACTTTCCACTTGGAAGAACTGGAGAAAGAACAGCAAACTAACCCCAAAGCAAGCAAAAGGAAAGAAATAACAAAGATTAGAGCAGAAATAAATGAAATTGAGTACATGAAAACAATTGAGAAAATCAATAAAATCAGAAGTTGGTTCTATGAGAAAATCAATAAGATTGATGGGCCCTTAGCAAGACTGACAAAAAGAAGAAGAGAGAGGATGCAAATAAATAAGATCAGAAATGGAAGAGGAGACATAACCACTGACCCCACGGAAATAAAAGAGGTAATAACAGGATACTATGAACAACTTTATGCAAATAAATACAACAATGTAGATGAAATGGACAAGTTCCTAGAAAGGCTTGAACAACCAACTTTGACTCAAGAAGAAATAGATGACCTCAACAAACCAATCACAAGTAAAGAAATTGAATCAGTCATTCAAAAGCTTCCCAAAAAGAAAAGTCCAGGACCAGACGGCTTCACATGTGAATTCTACCAAACATTCCAGAAAGAATTAGTACCAATCCTGCTCAAACTCTTCAAAAAAATTGAAGTGGAGGGAAAGCTACCTAGTTCATTCTATGAAGCCAACATCACCCTCATACCAAAACCAGGCAAAGATATTACTAAAAAAGAAAACTACAGACCAATCTCTCTAATGAATATAGTTGCAAAAATCCTCAACAAAATTCTAGCAAATCAAATCCAGCAGCACATTAAAAGAATTATACATCATAACCAAGTAGGATTCATCCCAGGTATGCAAGGATGGTTCAACATAAGAAAATCAATTAATGTAATACACTATATCAACAAATCAAAGCAGAAAAATCACATGATCATTTCAATTGATGCAGAGAAGGCATTTGACAAAATTCAACATCCTTTCCTGTTGAAAACACTTCAAAGGATAGGAATACAAGGGAATTTCCTTAAAATGATAAAGGGAATATATGAAAAACCCACAGCTAATATTGTCCTCAATGGGAAAAAACTGAAAACTTTCCCCCTAAGATCAGGAACAAGACAAGAATGTCCACTATCACCACTGTTATTCAACATTGTGTTGGAAGTTCTAGCCAGAGCAATTAGACAAGAAAAAGAAATACAAGGCATCAAAATTGGAAAGGAAGAAATAAAACTATCACTGTTTGCAGATGATATGATACTGTATGTCGAAAACCCTGAAAAATCCACAGCAAAA
The DNA here is from genome assembly GCF_023851605.1 of Tamandua tetradactyla. NCBI lineage: Eukaryota > Metazoa > Chordata > Mammalia > Pilosa > Myrmecophagidae > Tamandua > Tamandua tetradactyla. Next base: position 22,951,622 of record NC_135327.1, on the reverse strand, counting down.
CTACTAGAGCTAATAAACAAGTACAGCAAAGTGGCAGGTTTCAAGATCAACATTCAAAAATCTGTAGTGTTTCTATACACTAGTAATGAACAATCTGAGGGGGAAATGAAGAAACGAATTCCATTTACAATTGCAACTAAAAGAATAAAATACTTAGGAATAAATTTAACTAAAGAGACAAAAGACCTATACTAAGAAAACTACAAGAAACTGTTAAAAGAAATCACAGAAGACCTAAATAGATGGAAGGGCATACCGTGTTCATGGATTGGAAGACTAAATATAGTTAAGATGTCAATTCTACCTAAATTGATTTACAGATTCAATGCACTACCAATCAAAATCCCAACAACTTACTTTTCAGAAATAGAAAAACCAATAAGCAAATTGATCTGGAAGGGCAGGGTGCCCTGAATTGCTAAAAGTATCTTGAGGAAAAAAAACGAAGCTGGAGGTCTCATGCTGCCTGACTTTAAGGCATGTTATGAAACCACAGTGGTCAAAACAGCATGGTATTGGCATAAAGATAGATATATTGACCAATGGAATCGAATAGAGTGTTTAGATATAGACCCTCTCATATATGGATATTTGATATTTGATAAGAAAATCAAGCCAACTCACCTGGGACAGAACAGTCTCTTCAATAAATGGTGCCTAGAGAACTGGATATCCATATGCAAAAGAATGAAAGAGGACCCGTATCTCACACCCTATACAAAAGTTAACTCCAAATGGATCAAAGATCTAAACATCAGGTCTAAGACCATAAAACAGTTAGAGGAAAATGTAGGGAAATATCTTATAAATCTTATAATTGGAGGTGGTTTTATAGACCTTACACCTAAAGCAAGAGCACTGAAGAAATAAATAAATAAATGGGAACTCATCAAAATTAAACACTTTTGTGTATCAAAGAACTTCATCAAGAAAGTCAAAAGACAGCCTACACAATGGGAGACAATATTTGGAAACGACATATCCGATAAAGGTCTAGTATCCAGAATTTATAAAGAGATTGTTCAACTCAACAACAAAAAGATAGCCAATCCAATTACAAGATGGGAAAAAGACTTGAACAGACACTTCTCAGAACAGGAAATACAAATGGCCAAAAGGCACATGAAGAGATGCTCAATGTCCCTGGCCATTAGAGAAATGCAAATCAAAACCACAATGAGATATCATCTCACACCCACCAGAATAGCCATTATCAACAAAACAGAAAATGACAAGTGCTGGAGAGGATGTGGAGAAAGAGGCACACTTATTCACTGTTGGTGGGAATGTCAAGTGGTGCAACCACTGTGGAAGGCAGTTTGGTGGTTCCTCAAAAAGCTGAATATAGAATTACCATATGACCCAGCAATATCATTGCTGGGTATCTACTGTAAGGACATAAGGGCAAAGACACAAACGGACATTTGCACACCAATATTTATAGCAGCATTATTTACAATTGCAAGGAGATGGAAACAGCCAAAATGTCCATCAACAGACGAGTGGCTAAACAAACTGTGGTATATACATTCGATGGAATATTATGCAGCTTCAAGACAGAATAAACTTATGAAGTATGTAACAATATGGATGGACCTTGAGAACATTATGCTGAGTGGGACTAGCCAAAAACTAAAGGACAAATACTGTATGGTCTCATTGATATGAGCTGACATTAGTGAATAAACTTGGAATATTTTGTTCATAACAGAGACCATCAGGAGATAGAAATAGGGTAAGATATTGGGTAACTGGAGCTGAAGGGATACAGAGTGTGCAACAGGACTGGATACAAAAACTCAGAAATGGACAGCACCTAATGAAAAACTCAGAAATGGACAGCACCTATTACCTAACTGTAATACAATTATGTTAAAACACTGAATGAAGCTGCATGTGAGAATGATAGAGGGAGGAGGGCTGGGGACATATTGAAATCAGAAAGATAGATGTTAAAGATTGAGATGGTATAATCTAGGAATGCCTAGAGTGTATAATAACAGTGAAATGTACAAGGTACAATTTTAAAAATGTTTTTGCATGAGGAAGAACAAAGGAATGTCATTATTCCAGGGTGCTGAAAATAGATGGTTATTAATATTTTAAAATGTCACCTTCTGTGTGAGACTAAAGCAAAAAATGTTTGTTACAAAATTTATATTTTAACTAGTGCATTTCCTAATATAACTTATGTAGATAGTTTGATTGAATGCCATAAATACTTGGAATCTCAGGTAGGACATGAGATTTTGTTGGTTTGTCCAGAGTGATGCCCCAATGAATCGCAGAGTGATTCGATCAATGAGTGGAAAAGTATCTGCAAAGCCCCCTTCAGGGAGTGGTGAGAACGGGGAGAAATTCAACTTCCCCCAAGTTGAATTCTTGATATTCTCACAAACAGTTGGACAACCAAAGCTATACGCAGAGCCCCCAGTCTTGGGGTTTGTTCATATGAAACTTAACCCCACAAAGGATAGGTCAAGTCTACTTAAAATTTAGGCCTAAGAGTCACCCCCAAGAGAGCCTCTTTTGTTGCTCAGATGTGGCCTCTCTCTCCAGCCAACACAACGAGCAGTCTCACCACCCTACCCCTCTCTATGTGGGACATGACTCCCAGGGATGTGGACCTTCCTGGAAACGTGGGACAGAGATCTTGGAATGAGCGGAGACTCAGCATCAGGGGATTGAGAAAAACCCTAGAATGAGCTGAGACTTAGCATCAAGGGATTGAGAAAACCTTCTCGACCAAAAGGGGAAAAGGGAAATGAGACAAAGTGTCAATGGCTGAGAGATTCCAAACAGAGTCGAGAGTTTATCCTGGAGGTTATTCTTATGCATCAAGTAGATATCATCTTGTTATCCAAGATGTAAGGGAGAGGCTGGAGGGAAATGCCTGAAAATGTAGAGCTGTGTTTCAGTAGCCATGTTTCTTGACGATGATTGTATAATGATATAGCTTTCACACAATGTGACTGTGTGATTGTGAAAACCTTGTGTCTGATGCTCCTTTTATCTACCTTGTCAACAGACGAGTAGAACATATGGAATAAAAATAAATAATAGGGGGAACAAATGTGAAAATAAAATTAAAAAAAGGAACAGAGATTAAGGCAGTACTGACCATTTGGATCTCCTCTTGTTTAAGATCCTTTTTCAAGTTTTTCTACCCCCCCCCCCAAGTTTTTAGTTGGGTTGTTCATCTATCATTGTTATATTCTGCCTATGAGGGCTTTAGCTCGAGTGGTAGATGAAATCTTTTCAGTGCATGGGTTGCCTTTTTTGTTCTATTAATGTTGTCTTTTGATAAATAGAAAGTATTTTTATAAAAAATATTTTATTGAGAAATCTTCACACACAGGTGTACAACCAGTGGCTCACAATATCCTCACATTTTTGTGTATTCATCACCATGATCATTTTTTAAAACATTTGTATCACTCCAGAAAAAGAAATAAAAAGAAAAAAGGAGAAACTCATACATACCATACTCCTTACCCCTCCTTTTGACCACTAGTATTTCCATCTACCCAACTTATTTTAACCTTTGTCCCCTTATCATTTATTTTTTTATCTATATTTTTTTACTCTTCTGTCCATATCCTGGATAAAAGGAGCATCAGACACAAGGTTTTCACAATCACACAGCCATGTTGTAAAAGCTACATCTTTATACAATCGTGTTCATGAATCAAGGCTACTGAAATACAGCACAAGTGTTTCAGATACTTCCCTCTATCTATTCCAATACACCATAAACTGAAAAAGGATATCTATATACTGCATAAGAATAACTTCCAGGATAACTTCTCGATTCTGTTTGCAATCTCTCAGCCACTTGAACTTTATTTTGTCTCATTTTTCTCTTCTCCCTTTTGGTCAAGAAAGCATCAATCCCTTGATGCTAGGTCCCAGCTCATCCCAGGATTTCTGTCCCATGTTACCAGGGAGATTTACACCCCTGGGAATCATGTCCCACGTAGGAGGGAGGGCAGTGAGTTCACCTAACAAGTTAGCTTAGAGAGAGAGGCCACATCTGAGCATCAAAAAAGGTTCTCTGGGAGTGACTCTCATCGTAATTTTAAGTAGGCTTAAGCCTCTCCTTTGCAAGAATAAGTTTCATAGGGGCAAACCCCAAGATCGAGGGCATGGCCTATTGATTTGGTTGTCTCCACTGCTTGCGAGAATATCAGAAATTCTCCAAAAGGGGAAGTTGAATATTTCCTTCTTTCTCCTCATTCCCCCAACTGCACTCCCAGGCAGAGTTCACTGAACCCAACATGGAGGGAGGTGAGTCTGCGCGTGGGCTTTGGCGTGGGCAGCTTTTAAGGATGGAGGTCAGGTGACGTCCAGAAGGGGCGGTTCATTAGTTCCAGAAGTCATGTGTCCGGAAGGGGCAGTTCATTAGTTCTGGAAGTCATGTTGGGAGGGGCGACACAGCCTCCCCAGCTCAAGTTGCAGTGCTCTTCCCCGTTCCCCCGACCTAACAGACTTTACAAATACTTCTTTATCCACTGCCCAAATTACTCTGGGATATATTGGGGCATCACTCTAACCTGAGCAAACCAACAAAATGTCATAGTCTATTCAAGATTCCACGTACTTACAGTGTTCAACTGACCATATAAGTTAGATTAGGAAATGTACCAGTGAAAATATAAATTTTGCACCCAATAAATATCTCTCCCTTTAGTCTCACACCGAAGTTGAAGTTTTAGAATATGGGCGATATCATCCTTATCCAGTCTTCTGGTATACCTTAGTCCTATCCAGATCAACTTCGTTCATGTCTCTACTTGATGTCTGATCACTTTTTCACCTTTTTAAACAGTTCCTGTATGGGGTACTGCTGACTTTCATAGCTTCAGGGCTCTAACTCTGAGTCTCAGGTGTCACATAAATACCTGAAGTTTCTGGGAAAGACCATGTTATATACAAACAGCTCAGCATCTCAGAATTTAGAATTAGTAGTTATACATGCTGCATATATGTGACTGCCGTGAGATCTTACAATCTGGGACCCTTTATCATAGGCCCCACTAATAACCCATGCTCTTAACTTTAGTTCACTGAGCTTTTATTTTTTAATTAGTCCATATGATTGAGGCATGATAATATTTGTCTTTTTGTTTCTGACATTTCTGATAGAGAGTCTTACGATTAATGTAGTCTAATTTGTCAATCTTTATTTATGAGAGAACTTTTTATGTTCTGTGTAAGAAATCTCACAATGGCCAAGATTTTAAAAACGTTTTCCTATGGTTTTTTTTCTAGAAAAGATTTGTTGTCTTATCTTCTTTAAGTCTGAGGGGATTTATGATTATTACATAAAAACATCAGTGGTGGGCGGGCCACAGTGGCTCAGTGGCAGAGTTCTCACCTGCTATACCAGAGACCTGGGTTCGATTCCCAGTGCCTGCCCATGCAAAAAAAAAAAAAAAAAAACCACATCAGTGGTCCCACAGTTGGTTCAGAGATTCAGCCAAATCATCAAAGACTTGAGCTTCTTCCATCCTTCACTTAACCATTCTCGGCGGGTGGTACAGGTCTTCCCTCATGCTCACAAGATGGTTGCCAAACCTCCAAGAATCACATCCTCATGTGACGACATCCAAAGGCAGAAATAAAGGTGGGTAAAGGCAGATGGAGGGAAGATACTCTTTCCTAGAACCCCGCAGAAGACTGCCTCTTATGTCTCACTGGCCAAAATGGGTCACACGGCCACCCCTTACAGCAAGGGGGGCTGGGAAGTTGTCTTCCGTTTTCAGCTTATATCAGAGAGAGGGGCACTGCCGGGGTGGGTGGGGAGGGTCGGGGAGGGCCATATGCAATGGGTGGGCAACTACAACGCCTGCCACAGAAGGAACATACCCTTGGCCCAAGGTAGGGTGATTAACTGCCCCAGTTTTCCCAGGACTGAGGGGTTTCCTGGGACATAAGACTTTTAGTACTAAAACTGGGACAGTTCTGAGCAAACCAGAACAAGTCGGTCACTCGACCTCAAGTAGGCTTTTTCTCTGCCTCAAGTCAAACGTAGACCAGACTTCATTTGAACCTGGATGGCAAAAGCCATCCAGAAAAGGTGCTAAGGAGTGTGAAGCTTGCCTACTTTTTCATTTCCCCCAGCCTTAGACTTCAAGCCCTCACTCCCACCATTAGCTTTACACTCAGCCAGTCAGGCTAAAAATGTTTATTTTTGTGTGCGAAGTGCTGAAAATTCTAAGATGGGTCAGGCGCAATTCCTGTCCAAAGAAGTCCCAGGCTTCGCCAGTCGGGGAGACTGGCAGGTGAACTGATAAGTCATAGATTCATGCTGCGATGAAGGAGGAATGGAAGATGATGGGAGGTCAAAGTGCCATCTGGGAGGGTTTTCTGGAGGAGGCCCTGGCTTGTTCGGAATGTGTAAGAGATTGCCAAGTGGAAGAGCTGTAGATAGGTCATGTCAGGCATGAGTGCTGTCCTCTCTGGTTCTCTTTTAAAGACACTGGACAGCTCAACCTTGGGAATCAAATTTTATTTTCCCCTTAATAAGAACGGCCACCCATGTGTGTAGGGTGCCCTGCAAAACCCTTTCATACCGCTTTCGACATGAACCTTATGATGGCACTCTGTGGGCGCAAGGCCACAAAGATGCTAATCCCCATTTCATTGAGGAGGAAACTGAGGCCCAGAGAGAAGCCGCCTCCTTGCGGTCACAGGGCCACTAAATGCCAAAGCATTTGAGCCCAGCTCCATTTCCCCACAGCTCCAGCCAGGGCCAGGTTTTCCCTAGTGCTCGGGAGGAGACGTCAGGTCTCCTCCCACAGCCCAGTCCCAGAGCTCCAGAGTGGCCCCCAGTGGCAGCACCCTTAGAGGTGTCTGGGACTGATGTCCATTTGTAATCCTAGGACCTTCCATTAAACACCGGCTGGCCTGTCCCTGTCCCCATCCTGGAGCTGGCTTAGCTCCCTTGGAAACAAGGGGTCCTCTTCCCCTTCTCAGAGATATGGCAGATTTAGAGGTCCAAGAGAGAAGGTAGCCGAGTCCCAAGGGGTCTGATAGAGTCGCTGAGGTGACCAGTCACTTTGTCACTCACAATCAAAGTAAAACTCCTCTGGGGAGGGACGTGGTGGCTCCAGAGTGTCCATGTCTCTTAGGAGCAGTTCCTAGCACCTACGGGAGCTGTGCAGTGGGGGTGAAGGACAGCCTGCTCCCCCAGCCCAAAGCTGAAGTGGAAGCCCGATGCAGTCGGCTTGCAGATGAGGCCGCCATTACCCACTAACCTCACTAGGACTCTTGCATGGACTTCCCTTTCATTCATTCATTCATTCATCCAACAGGTATTTATGGAGCAACGTGCCCCAAAGCATCTCCTAATTTTAATGTAGTGCAATTTATCCATCTTTTATGACCGTGCCCTGTTCTCAGTACTAGGGAGAAAGCGGTGGACAAGGCTGTCTCACAGAGGGAATGGTCAAATGCAAAAGAGACCTTAAGCAGTGAGTCCCGTCAACAAAAGGCAATCTGAGTGACAAATGAAAGGAGACACAGCATAAAGAAAGACAGAACCAGGAGACTCTGACGCGGGGAGCTGCAGCAGGCAGTCAAAATCACTATAGAACTTCCGCACTCATTTTTTGAATTCCCACCCTGTACCAAATACTTTAAAATGTACCCATTAAATCTTTTGTTTTTTCTATAACAATATTTGAAAGGTTTTTAAAATTTAACCTTTGTAAGTACTGGCTATGAGTAGTTTAATTAACAACTGCCTAGGTTTCATTACAGTGTCATGTGCACCTGGGAGTGTTGGCAAAGTGAGAAAAATGGAACCCACAAAGCGTTTGCAGCTCTGCCTTGAGATGTTGAGTGAGCTGGGGTCTGAGAAGGATCTGCTCTGAGCAAAGAGATCTGTGGTTAAAGCGTGTGGGGCAACAACCCCCCACCCCCACCCCACCCCCCACCCCCAGGCCATCCCCGCATGCCAGCATCCTGGGGTTCAGGCTGTCGGGGAGGCTGGAGCGGGACATCTGGAATGGGTGGTGGGGAGTGTGAGCCAGCATGACCGGGGGTTGGAGGGGCCGGGACGGTCCCTGGTTCTGGAGCAAGATTTGGTATTGAAGGTGCCCTGGGCAAAGCAGCCGCCCCTGTGCAGGAATGAGGGTAGAAGGGATATAGCTGTTGGCCCCAGGCTAGATGTCAGGGCAGGCAGCAGCCCTGTGATGTTGTCCTGAGCCTGTCCCTGACAGCTGAGCCACCCAGCGAGCAGCGGGAGGCATTTCTCTGCCCCTTCCTACTTGCAGGCTGTTGGGGGAAGGCCTTGGGCTGCAGGAGGGAGGGAAACAAGGAATCCGCTTTGGAGTTGCAGAGGGATGAGGTGTTTAAAAAATCATTATCGAAATTCATTAAAAAAAAAAAAAAAAAAAAAAAAAAAACCTCAGTGGCTCTTAAATCCAAGGGCAAATACTTTTCATTACTCCCAATTAAGAAATTCACATTTTAACATGGGCAGGCACCAGGAATCGAACCCAGGTCCTCTGGCATGGCAGGCAAGCATTCTTGCCTGCTGAGCCACCGTGGCCTGCCCAAGAAATTCACATTTTAAACTCACAATGGGTTTGACAAGGAACAAGATAGTTACAGAATATCAAAGTAACTCCCTATCAATTATTTAATGATTATAAAAGGAAAAGTAATAACTGTATAGGGGATGAACTGGACACCACCCTAACCAAATGATCAAAGGAAACATCAAGAAAGGGACAAATTAGCATCATGGGTCTCCTGAGGTGATACACTGGGAAGGACACAGCATCCTTTCTGTTCTAGTTTGGTAGCTGCCAGAATGCAATATACCAGAAACGGAATGGATTTTAAAAAGGGAAATTTAATCAGTTGCTAGTTTATAGTTCTAAGGCTGAGAAAATGTCCCAATTGCAACAAGTCTATAGAAATGTTCAATCTAAGGCGTCCAGGGAAAGATATCTTGGTTCAAGAAGGCTGATGAATTTCAGAGTTTCTCTCTCAATCAAGAAGGCACATGGCGAACACAGTCAGGGCTTCTTTCTCAGCTGGAAGGGCACGTGGCGAACATGGCGTCATCTGATAGCTTCCTCTCCTGGCTTCCGGTTTCATGAAGCTCCCCGGGAGGTGTTTTCCTTCTTCGTCTCCAAAGGTCGCTGGCTGGTGGATTCTGCTTCTCATAGCTATGTCATTCTGTTCTCTCAGAAATCTCCCTTTCTCCAAAATGTTTTCCCACCCGAATGGATGGAGATATGTCTCCACCTAATCCAGTTTAACAACCACTCTTGATTGAGTCATATCTCCAGGGAGATGATCTAATTACAGATTCAAACATACAGTACTGAATAGGGATTAGAAGAAACGGCTGCCTTTGCAAAATGGAATTAAGATTAAAACATGGCTTTTCTAGGGCACATACATCCTTTCAAACCAACACACCTTCTAAGCATTTCTGCCCAAAATGCAAAACTTGAGTCTAATCGTGGGGAAACACCATACATACCCAAATTGAGAGATTTGATATTCAGCCAAACAACTGACCAATATTCTTCAAAAATGTCAGTCATGAAAAACAAAGAGTCTGGAGAACTGTTCCAGATTAAGGGAGACAAAGGAGTTGCAGCATCTCGGTGTAAGGTGTTGTCTTGAACTGGATCCTGCACTGAAAAAAAAAAAACTCTATAACGAACATTTTTGGGACAGTTGACAAAATTGGAATATAGACTGTATATTAGTTAAAAAGAATTGTGTGGCTGGGTGGCGGGGAGCAGGTGCTCTCCTACACTTGTTGGAATGTCAGGGCCATTTGGCAATATCTACCCCAATATAAACATACATAACCCTTGTCCCCATGGTTTCCCCTCTAGGAGTTTATTCTGTACCTACTCATATTTGCAAAACGACATCTGCAGCCTTGTGGTAATAACAAAAGGCAGGAAACAACCTAAATATCCACCAATACGGGACCAGTTAAATGGGTGATATTACATCTAAACTGTGGAATTTATGCAGTTGCTAAAAAGAAAGGGGCAGTTCTCTAAGTTTTCTGTTGTTTTTCCTTTTTGCATGAGCAGGCACTGGGAATCGAACCCGGGTCTCCAGCGTAGCAGGTGAGAACTCTGCCACTAAGCCACCCTCACACTGCCCTCTCTAGGTTTTGATAATGAACAATCTCCAAGATCAGCTGCAGAACGTGAAGTGCAGAAGATTGCATAGCATGCTGCCATTTGGATAAAGTGGGGGAAAAGGTGGGGAGCATGCGTATGCCCATAAATGCATGCACCGTTTCTGAGAAGAGGTCTAAGAAAGAAACTGGCAACAGTTGCTGGGGAACAGGTGGGAGGGAGAATTACTTCCCAGAGCATACACTTTTTAACTTTTTTTTTTTGTATAATATTTGTATTATCTATTCAAACAAAGGAAAATAAAAAAGAAGGAGGAAGGGAAGGAGAAGGGAGGAAAGGAGAAACAGGAGGAGAAGTAATAATTAATTGGTTAAAATAAAGTAATTCACTTTGCAGAATTTTTGTCACCTTATGCCTGCTGTCCTGACACGCCGTTGAAAATGCATAAAAACGATCACGGTTGAAAGACTCTTTGTTACTGTTGAATCCCGTCTTTCCACAGACCAGAGATGGAAACTTCCTTTATGTCCAGAGGAAGAAGCAGAGAGGCCTGGAAGGTCTGGGATAAGCCCCGGCCCCCTGACCCCTCTGCCCATCCAAATGCCCCGCCCCAGTGCCTGGTTTTTCTTCTCCATTTGGCTCCCTTCACCCCATTCTCCCCAGCCCACGCCCATCCCTGCCCCTGAGCTGAGGCTTTTTGTGCAGCTTCCTGTGTCTCAACGAGCACGTCTTCATCTTTTCCATGGCTCACCATTTTGCCTTCCACATCAAATTGTAAAATACCAGTGAAGGGTTCGGAATGTGAAGCCAGACAGACCTGTTTGAATCCCGACGGTGCCAAGTCCCGTCTCCTCACTGGGTGGCGGTGCGAGGCATGAGCAGGCACCAGCACCCTCCCGGCACTCTGTGGACTCGCCACCTGGAAGCTGGTTTTGTCATGGACAACCAGCACCAGCTCCCAAGCCCCCGCCTCCCACAGAAACCCAGCAAAAGCCGAAAGAAAACAGTTCCAGAACTGTCCTCGCATGAGGGGTCTGAACTGAGGGGTCAGACCTGCTCAGGTGGGACCCATCTTACCTTGTGAAACTTCCTGTTGCACTTGTGGAGGCAAATTGTTGGCGAAGTGGCTGTTACATCACACAGTGTCTGCGTGGTTTATTTTATTTCATAAATTGTGATTATCCAACTTGCAAACATAGAGTGCAAGCTACACACTCTCTGAAAATGTTTGAAACATACAGAAATATATCAATAAAAAGGTAAAAATAATGATGGCAATGCTGCGCAAAAGAACAAGACACAAAATTGCATCCACCTTAGGATGCCATTTATATAAAGTTCAAAAAACTATGGTGACAGAAGTCAAGTTTACGAGTGGGAGATAATCAGTGGGGTTCTTGGGGTGCTGGCAATATTCGGGTTCTTAATCAGTGGGCTGGTTGCAGTTTGTGAAAATGTATCAACTTGCATGCTTATCTGTGCTCATTTTAAATGTTTATTATACTGAAATGAAGTTTAAAAGTAAAAATAGCCCTTAGCACCCCTCTCCATTTTATCCCCTTCTTAAGAACTGCTAACCGTTGGTGTTTTCTTCTAAGATTTTTAAAATTTATTTTTGATTTGATAGATTGCTAGATAGATGATAGAATTTGTTGTTTTTTTTTCTCATGTTACATACTATTGTTCTGTGACTTGCTATGTTCCTTTAATAATGTATCTCAAGAAGCTATGCTAGTATCTGTCCTCATTTTTTAAAGCTCGTTGCATAGTATTCCATTGTGAGAATAAACCAAACATTAATCAATGCAATGTTTTTGGGTATTTAAGTCATTTGCAACTTCTGCCATTTGAACAATACTGTAAGGAACATACTTCTACCCATTCCTTTGAATATTTGTAAGTTTCTATTTAGCAGATTTCTCAAGGAAGAATTTTTGAATCGGCATCTGTGCATTTAAAATGCTAATGGATGTTGCCAAATTGCCTTTTAAAATGTTTCCCAATTTACACACTGTTCATTCATTCACTCAGGCATTTGTTAAGTATTTATTGAGTGCTGACTCTGTGCTGGGCACACTGTTCAGGTTGCTGGGACTTCAACAGTGAACAGAGCAAAATCTCACCCTCAGGGAGCTCATAGTCTGGTCAGGGAAACAGCCCCAGAAGAAACAAACACATCAACAAATAGTGTAGCAGGTGACAGTGAGTACTGAAAGGCATCTAAACATGCCTATTTTCTCCATACCTTCACTAACACTGGGTATTATCCATTCTTTGAATTTTTGCTGATTTGATAGTTACGTCTTCTGTTGTAAATTGTGTCTTTATATCCCTTTGCCCATTTTTTGATGGTGTGGTTTGTTTTCTCTTATTGATTTGTAGGGGCTCTTGATTTATTATGGGTTTAATTTTCTGACTGTTATAAATTTTGTGATGATTTTTTCCAGTTGTTGCTTGTCTTTTATATTTGCTCATGGTGTTTCATAAAGTCCTTTTGATGGGGAACCACGAGGAAATTTATTTCAGATTTGTATTTTGGGAAAAACTGTGCCTATTCTCAGGAACTGGGTTGCTTTGTTCCTGTGAACGGATGTAAGGAATCATGTCTCCCTGTTGCTGCTCGGATTGTGTGGAAGCTCAGAACAAACCTTCACCTTCTCACCATTTCATTATCCGTTTCTTTTCCTAACCTCTGGCTTTATTATGTCTGTAAGCTGCCTAAAATCATTTTGTAACCAGGTGAAGTAATAAATACGTGATCTTAGTTCCTGCTCATAGCAGCCCATTTCACAGATGCTAAAACTGAGGCTCAGCGGCGGGCAGCACCTTGAGCCAGTAGAAAGCCCCGATTTGTACCCATCTCTCAATGCCCGGAATGGTGTCTTCCCTGCACTGTCAGTCACTGAAGAGGAGGGCTGTCTCTGTAATCCTATTAATCAATTCTTTAGTTGCCAAGTGACAGAAAGCCTGTGAAACAAGCAAAGGGAATTCATCAATTCACCTAAGAGGCCAGTCCAAGCGACTGCAGGTGTGGTGTGACCCAGGCACACCTGCAATCCTGGCGCTCAGCCTCGCTTCTCTCTGCCTTTAGTTTGGCAGCGTGATCTCCTCCTCTTCAGATGCCTTTGCTCTATGTGGCACAAATGTGGCATCAGCAGCCCCATGATGAGGAAGAGGCTTCTCAAAGCCCCGGGAAAAAGAAAGGCTTCTGACTGCGCCCCCCCCCCCACTCCACCCCCTTGCAGCTTGAGTGACAGGCGCCCTGACTGACAGCTCCTTCCAGGCTTCTGAGCTGGGGAGGAGTTCCCAGAAACAAAGGAAGGAGGAAAGGAGAGTGTGGCAGGTCACCCTCCCCTCGGTGACCGATGCTTCTTGTCCCAGAGGAACAGAGGAAACCCCACTCCCACCCCCGGGGAGGAAGGACAGGCTCACCCCAGGCACAAATCGGTCAGTGAGGGATTTTGGTCTTTTGTTTAGTGGATGCTCATCTCCCTTCCTGCTCTTGAGCTCTCAGTGGCTTTTGGGGACTAATCTATTGCTGTCACCCTCAATGATGGGATCTTTCAGCACAGCACAGCCTGCACACACCGAATGCCCCCTTGCTACCACCTAAGCAAATCTCAGCATTTTGTCTCCAGGGATCCTCCCTCAAAGACCCCAGCCCGGGGGCTTCCTCTTGTGAATCTTCCACCTATTCTGGGTTGAATTATGTCCCATCAAAAGATCCGTTCAAGGCCTGACCCCCAGTCCCGTGAATGTGACTTTATTTGGAAATAAGGTCTTTGCCACACTGGATCAGGGAGAGACGTCATCTCATATAAGAAGGGGAGAGGAGACCAGAGTCATGCCGCCACGAGCCAAGGAACACCAAGGATTTTGCCAGAAGCTCAGAAGAGGCAAGGAAGGATTCTTCTCTATCTTTCAGAGGGAACATGGCTCCTGCAAGACCTTCATTTTGGACTTCCAGCCTTCAGAACTGTGAGACAATAAATTTCTGTTGTTTTAAGCCATCCAGTTTGTGTCCTTTGTAAGGTCAGTCTTAGGAAATTGACATCCCTCTATCCAAAGCCATTTTTGACGGCAACGATTATATACTTGGCTCTATGTGGAGAGACAAAAATGTGCCAGCTTAAGATGGTGCATCAGCTTTGACCCTAAAATACCACTGCAGAGGGATGGCAGAGTGGTTTCTGGGAGCCTGAAGTCCATGACGGAGAAAGCAAACAATGCTCACACCGTGGCCCCCAAGACTGTTTAAGAGCCTAAATGAGAAGAGAAAACAGAAGGTGAGGCATTGGGGCCACGGTGGCTCAGTGGGTAAGAGTGCTTGCCTGCCATGCGCGAGGACCTGGGTTTGATTCCTGGTACCTGCCCATGTAAAAAAAAAAAAAAAAAAGATGAGGCATTGAATACTTATTAAACACCTACTGTGTGCCAGAACTGTGCCAAGTTTTTTTCTGTGCGTGATCCAGTTTAAACCTCCCCAAATTCTTGCCAGGTAAATATTAATTTATACACAAGGAATCTTGCTCAGAGAGGTAGAGTAGCTCACCCAAGATCACACAGCCAGTGACTCGCAGAACTGGGATTGGTATCGGTCAACTGTCTTGTCCTCTTTCCACCCATTCCCTGATAAACACCCCCCATTATTAAGTGATGACTCACACTACAGAAACTTTTCCTAATTAAATATGAAACTAGAAAAAGCATCTGGAATGTACTCTGAGGAGGCTAGCCTTAGCAGAATTATTTCCATACCAAGAATTTGTTCCCCAGCAATGTAGCAGCTGGGTTTTTTGTTTTTTTCATCTCTTGATGTTCCTGATGGGTGGAATGTAAGAAGCAGAGAAGATGACCAGCTTTCACCCTTCATTTTTTTTTCCCAGGCTGCTTCAAACACTTTGAATAATAAGGACATAGAAATTAACTGATCAACAAATTAAGGAAACTATTGATGAATTTATATATACCCCTTTTACCATATATGCTTATTTGGGGGGGCCAATAATCGGGACACAGAAATCTCCTAGGCTCCATCTCTTAAGGCACAATGTCAATTAGTGGGGGAAGTTATTTGTTTTGCAAACAACTATCTGAGAACACATCTGTCATCAAGCCACTAAAATGTCTTGGAAAATATGGGCTTATTTCCCTTTGCTACCAGCTGAAGTGAAATGAGCTGGGTTTGAATCCTGGCTACATCCTCTCCAAGCTGTGCCACCTGAAAACATCCCTTTGCTGAGCCTCTGTTTCCCCACCATTAGAATGATGGGTTTACCAGGTGATCGCCAAGGTCCGGCTGTGAGGGGGTCTATAAGTCCCTCTCACTCTGAGTCTGGCACCCCATCCAGCCTCCAAATAATAATTTTCTGAAAGGTTTAATTTGGGTTGCGTGGAAGTGTAGACTATGGGATTTAAGCCTTGGGAAAATCTAGTAGCTATAAAACAAACCTCCTGGCTATGTGACTCAAGCAAGCTATGAGCCTTGGCTTCCTTTTCTGCAAAATGGAGCTGATGATGCCAATTTTAGCAGGTGGCGGATATGAAATAGGCGAAGGTATGTTCGGTGCTCAGTGATGGCTGCGTCTGCCCGCCCCCCCACCCCCACCTGGGGAAGGACAGGCTCATCTCCTGTGCGTCTTGGCCTTCTAGACTGGCACTAGCTTCGAACCCTGTTGTGAAAACCTCTGGGCTGGGTGGTGAAAGAAGGCAAGATCGAGCAATGGAGAAGCTGAGAGCTCTGTAGTCGCTTCCCTGGCAAATGAGAAATTACTGTGCTATTGGGAGATCCTGTTGGCCACCTCATTGGAAATTAAGTCCAGTTATTCACTGACCCACAAGGCCTCATGCAAGCTAGCTTGTCTCTCCTTCCCTCACCCTGCTTCCTCTACAGTTGTCTCTTTGCTAGTCCTAAGACCCATCACCCTTATTCTCACCCCAGGGCCTTTGCATGACTGCTCCCTCCATCTGGAATGCTGTTCTCCCAGCTTGTCACAGGGCTCATTCCCTCGTTTCCTTTGGGTCTCTGGTCAAATGTCACCTCAGCAGAAAGGCCTTCCCTGATCACCCTCCTGTCTTGGCTGTTCCTGACATCCCTCCCTGCTTTATTTTTCTTCACAGCAATTATCCTTCATGTACAACGTGTGTTATTTATTGTTGTCTGCCCCCACTCTCCACCCATACATATGATGGAATATTATGCAGCAATGAGATGAAATGAGGTCCTTTGTACCTCTCTCCTCCAAGAGGAGATCTGCAGGTGCACCAGGAGGATAAAATCTAGAAGCATCAGAAGAATCTAGAAGCATAGCCTTTTCTGATTTTATCTCCAGGTAAGAGGGGAGGGCGCTGGATAAAGGGAAGGATGGAGAGCAAAAATATGGGGAAGGAAGAGTGGGCAGGACCCATGGTGCATTTGATAATAGATCTGAGAAAGTGGGGGAACCCACCCAGGTAGCCGGTCAATGAAAGGGAGTGGGCACTTTCTCTCTCCAAGCTCTGGCTTCCTCAACTGAGAAATGTAGATAATAATTGTGTCTACCCCTTAGTGATGTTTTTTCCTCAGAAAACTGAATATTGAGTTGCCCTATGACTCAGCAACACCACTACTTGGTTACTACCCAGGAGAGCTGAAAGCAGTGACGCAAACAGAGATTTGCACACCAATGTTCATAGTAGTGTTATTCACAATCGTCAAAAGATAGAAATAAACCAAAAGCCCATCAACAGACGAGTGGATCAACCAAATGTGGTATATACATATGATGGAATATTATGCAGCAATGAGATGAAATGAGGTCCTGAAGCACATGACTATATGGATGAACCTTGAGGATATAATGCTGAGTAAAATAAGCCAGACACAAAAGGACAGATACTGTATGATTTCACTATTATGACCTTGGTAAAGGTAAACTTACAGGTTTATAATATAGAAAATAGGGGACCTAGAAATACACAGAAGCTAGGCATGGGTGAATGGCTAGCTGATGAGATTGAACCTAAATTTAAGGGAATGGATAGAAGTGAAGACGATTCATTAGTGGGTCTTTTCATGAATATCCCTTATTAAGGTG
This sequence comes from Tamandua tetradactyla, assembly GCF_023851605.1. Taxonomy (NCBI): domain Eukaryota; kingdom Metazoa; phylum Chordata; class Mammalia; order Pilosa; family Myrmecophagidae; genus Tamandua; species Tamandua tetradactyla. Next base: position 22,934,422 of record NC_135327.1, on the reverse strand, counting down.
AACGTGATTGAAAGGGACTGTAGAGAGCCATATATCCCACCATTAACACTACAAATATAAGTTCCTGCATGAACAACTTCAAAGGTATGACTCTTGTACAAAAAGTAAATAATTAAAGGGCTATTGGGGAACTATTGCATGCTATGGTCTATATTTAACAGGAAGACATCAACAGTACCACCACAATACCATGGGTAAATAATTGAGGGTGGGGGGGAGACAAGAGTTACGGGGAACTTTGGATTTCCTATTTGGTGAGAGCGTATTTATTGGTTATTTTTTTCTTTGGAGCAATGAAAATTATCTAACATTGAGAGTGTTGACTAGGTGAAGATAATGTGAGACATGGTTGTTGATCTCAGACATTATGCATGATACCCAATGGATGGAGGTGGCTGAAAGTACAATGACTGAGAAGCAGAAAGGCAAACTGTGGTGTATACACATGAGGGAATATTGTGCAGCTACAGAGAGGAAGGAAGTCGTGAGGTGTCATGGTCAGGTTCATGTGTCAACTTGGCCAGGTGGTGGCACCTGTTTGTCTCGTTGAGCAAATGCTGGCCTGTCTGTTGCTGTGAGGGCATTTCATAGAATTAAATCATGATCACGTCAGCTGCATCCACAGCTGATTCCATTTGTAATCAGCCAAGGGGGGTGTCTTTTGCAATGAGTGATGCTTAATCTGATCACTGGAAACCTTTTAAGGAGGATTCAGAAGAGACAGGCTCTCTTCCTGCTTTGGTCAGTGAGCCTCTCCTGTGGAGTTCATCTAGACCCTCCATCGGAATCGTCGGCTTCACAGCCTGCCCTGCAGATTTTGGAGTCTATATTCAGACAGTTACGTGAGACACTTTTATAAACTGTTTATTTACAAATATTGCCTGTTTATTCTGTTTCTCTAGAGAACCCTAACTAATGCAGCTTGGTGCCAGAAGTGGTGCTTAAGAAAAAGAATCTTAATTGCCTGAAAATGTAGAGCTGTGTTCCAGTAGCCATGTTTCTTGATGATGATTGAACAATGATATAGTTTTCACAATGAGACTCTGTGAATGTGAAAACCTTATGTCTGATGCTCCTTTTAGCTACTATATCAACAGAAGAGTATAACATATGGAATAAAAATAAATAATAGGGGGAACAAATGTTAAAATAAATTCAGTTTGAAATAGTGGTAATTGAAAGCGAGGGGTAAGGGGTATGGTACGTATAGTTGTTTTTTCTCTATTATCATTTTATTTCTTTCTCTGTTGTCTTTTTATTTCTTTTTCTAAATCGATGCAAATGTACTAAGAAATGATGAATATGCAACTATGTGATGATATTAAGAATTACTGATTGTATATGTAGAATGGAATGATATCTAAATGTTTCGTTTGTTAATTTTTTAATTAATAAAAAAAGTTAAAAAAAATAAAAGAAAGAAAAAATCTTAAAAATGGGTTTTTATGAATGGCTTTCTAGTCTGACTGGACTCAAAGGCACTAAGGACTCTGATTCCCATAATCAGAATGACACTGCCAATCCATGGGATGAGTTGGCAAAAGAGATAGTCAAAATATCACCATTTGATTCTTCTAATGCTTCGCTTGTACGAAGCCAGGCTCTGGGGGATAATGTTTTTGACACCTTTACGGAGTTCTGTGGAGGTTTAGAGATGTTAGTTGGTTGTTGTTAGATACACTGTATACATTAATGAGTGAAATGGATGGGCTTAAGTTTCCAAATGAGAAGTTTACAGTACGTCTGAAAAAGATGTAAATGTTTCTGTGCGTGTCCTGAAGGAAAATTTTATTTTCTGTAGCCACAGACTTGAGATATCAAAAAATCAGACTCAAAATCTTATTGTTAGAGTAGCAACTTTACAACGTAAACTGAAATCTCAATCTTGCATGGTGTCTGCCGTTAAAGTGAGGGCATTGATTGGAAACGAGTGGGACCCTGAAAAACGGGATGCTGACATATGGATTGATAATGATGTCGGGGGTGAGGTCGTAAACCCTTGATCATGCTGAGTCTTCTCTAGATAACCCTGTAATAGTCTGCCCTGAGGACATAGTTGCCCCACCTCCAGCCTGCCTTGAGGAGTTGGCCACCCAACCTCCTCCTGAAGGGATTAGCCCTGGAGTGATTAATCCTGTTTCACCAGATGAAACTGCAAATGAAGGCCCTGAAGCAAATGGCTTGGAAGATAATTCTAGTTCCCTTCATAATCCACCCCCACCATCCCTCATTTCTTCCAGTCCTGTAACTAAAGTCCCAACAGGCCCCTAAAAGTGAGGTACAAAGTATCACACATGAGGAGGTATGTTATACTCCAAAAGAACTGCGTGAGTTTTCCAATTTATATAGACAGAAATCAGGGGAATGTGTGTGGCAATGGATTTTAAGGGTGTGAAATAATGGTGGGAGGAATATAAGGCTGGATCAGGCTGAGTTTATTGATATGGACCCACTAGGCAGAGATTCTGCATTCAGTGTTATAACTCGAGGGATTAGAAAAGCCATTAACAGTTTGTTTGGATGGTTGGCTGAAACATGGATCAAAAGGTGGCTGACATTACCTGAGGTTGAAATGCCAGAACTGCCCTGGTATAATGTAGATGAGGGGATCCAAGGCTTAGAGAGATTGGAATGTGAGAATGGATTTATCATGCAAAGCCTGCTCTTACACCCCAGGAATGTCTGGAGGATGCACCTTTTACTGGAACAGTGAGAAATAAATTTGTGAGACTAGCACCATCATCCCTGAAGAGCTCTGTGGTTGCACTTCTCTATAGGTCAGATATTACTGTCGGAACCACTGTCACTGAACTGGAATCCTTAAACAGGATGGGGATGACGGGATCCCGAGTTGGCAGAAGCCAGGTGGCAGCACTTAATATCCAAAGACAGGGTAGACGTGGCTATTATAATAGACAGCAAACTCAAAGCAGCAGTCAAAATTATATGACTCGCAGAGATTTGTGGCCTTGGCTAGTATATCATGGGGTTCCTAGAAATACAATAGAAGGGCAGTCTACTAAATTCTTGTTTGAGTTGTATAAACAAAAGAGTTCTAGGTCAAGTGAACAGAAGTCTAACTTGAATTTCAAAAACATGGAGTCACAGCCCCTTAATCAATTTCCAGACCTGAGACAGTTAATAGACCCGAGCCCCTTGAATGAAGGGGAAGCCAAATCCCTTTGGGGGTGAACCCTGTTACACTGCCACAAATTTATACTGTTAATCTTCCTCCAAGTCTTCCCCAAGGAGACCTATTGCCTTTTACCAGGGTAACTGTGCATTGGGGAAAAGGAAATGATCAGATATTTCAGGGATTATTAGACACTGGTTCAGAAGTGGCATTAATTCCATGGGACCCAAAACGTCACTCTGGTCCACCAGCCAGAGTGGGGGCTTATGGAGGCCAGGTGATCAATGGAGTTTTAGCTCAGGTCCATCTCACAGTGGGTCCAATGGGTCCCAGGACCCATTCTGTAGTTATTTCCCCAGTTCCAAAATGCATAATTGGAATAGACATACTGAGCAATGGACAGAATCCCCACATTGGCCCTCTAACTTTGCAGTGAGGGCTATTATGGTGGGAAGGGCCAAGTGGAAGCCACTAGAACTGCCCCTACCTAGCAAACTAGTAAATCAGAAGCAATACTGGATTCCTGGGGGGATTGCAGAGATTTTTGCCACTCTTAAGGACTTGAAGGATACAGGGGCAGTGATTCCCACCACATCCCCATTCAACTCTTCTATTTGGACTGTACAGAAAACAAGTGGGTCTTGGAGAATGACAGTGGATTATCGTAAACTCAACCAGTTGGTAACTCCAATTGCAGCTGCTGTTCCAGATGTAGTATCATTGCTTGAGCAAATCAACACATCCCCTGGTATCTGGTATGCAGCTATTGATCTGGCAAATGCTTTTTTTCTCAATAGCTATTAGTAAGGACCACCAGAAACAGTTTGCTTTCAGCTGGCAAGGTCAGCAATATACTTTCACTGTCCTACCTCAGGGATATATCAATTCTCCAGTCCTATGTCATAATCTTGTCCACAGGGATCTTGACCATTTCTCCCTCCCACAAGACATCACACTGGTCCATTATATTGATGATATCATGTTGATTGGACCTAGTGAGCAAGAAGTAGCAACTACTCTAGACATACTGGTAAGGCATTTACGTGTCAGAGGATGGGAGATAAATCCAACAAAAATACAGGGGTCTTCCACCTCAGTGAAATTTTTAGGTGTCCAGTGGTGTGGGGCATGTCAAGATATACCTTCTAAGGTGAAGTATAAGTTGCTGCATCTGGCCCCTCCTACTACCAAAAAAAGAGGCACAACGCCTAGTTGGTCTCTGGATTTTGGCAACAACATATTCCTCATTTGGGTGTGCTACTCCAGCCCATTTATCGAGTGACCAGAAAAGCTGCTAATTTTGAGTGGGGATCTGAACAAGAGGAGGCTCTGTGACAGGTCCAGGCTGCTGTACAAGTGCTCTGCCACTTGGACCATATGATCCAGCAGATCCAGTGGTGCTGGAAGTGTCAGTGGCAAATAGAGATGCTGTCTGGAGCCTTTGGCAGGCCCCTATAGGAGAATCACAACGCAGACCCTTAGGATTTTGGAGCAAAGCCTTACCATCTGCTGCAGATAAGTACTCTCCTTTTGAGAAACAACTTTTGGCCTGCTACTGGGCCTTAGTGGAGACTGAACACTTAACCTTGGGCCACCAAGTTACCATTAAACCTGAGTTGCCTATCATGAGCTGGGTGTTGTCTGACCCACCAAGGCATAAAGTTGGGCATGTCCAGCAGCACACCATCATAAAATGGAAATGATATATACAAAATAGGGCCAGAGCAGGTCCTGAAAGCACAAGTAAGTTACTTGAAGAAGTGGCCCAAATGCCCATGGGCTTCAGTCCTGCCACATGACCTTCTCTTTTCCATACCAGAGGTATGGCCTCTTGGGAGGTGTTCTAGTTTTCTAGCTGCTGGAATGCAATATTCCAGAAACGGAATGACTTTTAAAAAGGAGAATTTAATAAATTGCTAGTTTACAGTTCTAAGGCCAAGTAAATGTCCCAATTAAAACAAGTCTATAGAAATGTCCAATCTAAGGCATTCAGGGAAAGATATCTTGGTTCAAGAAAGCCGATGAAGTTCATGGTTTCTTTCTCAAGTGGAAGGGCACATGGCAAACACAGTCAGAGTTTCTCTCTCATCTGGAAAGGCACATGGTGAACATGGTCAGGGTTCCTCTCTCATCTGGAAGGGTATGTGGCGAACACGGCATCATCTGCTAGCTTCTTCTCCTGGCTCCCTGTTTCATGAAGCTCCCCAGGAGGCATTTTCCTTCTTCATCTCCAAAGGTTGTTGGCTGGTGGACTCTGCTTCTTGTGACAACATTGTTCTGCTCTGCTCTCTCTGAATTGCTCTCATTCTCCAAAATGTTTCTTGTTTTATAGGAGTCCAGTAAACTAATCAAGACCCACCCAAATGGGTGGAGACACGCCTCCAGCTAATCCAGTTTAATAACCACTCTTGATTAAATCACATCTCCAAGGAGATGATCTAATTACAGTTTCAGTCAATACTGAACAGGATTAGAAGCAACGGCTGCTTTTACAAAATGAGATTAGGATTAAAACATGGCTTTTCTAGGGGACATACATCCTTTTAAACCAGCACAGGGAATTCCTTACAGTGAATTGACTGAGGAAGAGAAAACTCGGGCCTGGTTTACAGGTGATTCAGCATGATATGCAGGTACCACCCGAAAGTGGACAGCTGCAGCACTACAACCCCTTTCTGGGGTGTCCTTAAAGGACAGTGATGAGGGGAAATCCTCCCAGTGGGCAGAACTTCAAGCAGTGCACCTGGTTGTTCATTTTGCTTGGAAGGAGAACTGGCCAGAGGTGCATTTGTATACTGACTCATGAGCTGTTGCTAATGGTTTGGCTGGATGGTCAGGGACTTGGAAAGACCATAATTGGAAAATTGGTGACGAAGAGGTCTGGGAAAGAGGTATATGGATAGAACTTTCAGAGTGGGCTAAAAACATGAAGATATTTGTGTCCCATGTGAATTCACACCAAAGGGTGACTTCAACAGAGGAAGGTTTTAATAATCAAGTGGATAAGATGACCTGTTCTGTGGATACTAGTCAGCCTCTTTCCTCAGCAACTCCTGTCATTGCCCAATGGGCTCATGAACAAAGTGGTCATGGTGCTGGGGATGGATGTTATGAATGGGCTCAGAAACATGGACTTCCACTGACCAAGGCTGACTTGGCTACAGTCACTGCTGAGTGCCCAATCTCCCAGCAACAGAAGCCCACACTCAGCCCCCAATATGCTACCGTTCCCCGAGATGACCAGCCAGCTACATGGTAGCAGGTTGATTACATTGGATCACTCCCTTCATGGAAGGGGCAGCGATTTGTTCTAACTGGAATAGACATATACTCTGTGTGCTGGTCTGAATCTGTGGTGGACCCCAGAAAAGCCATGCCCTCTGATCCTCATTCAATATTGCCGGGTGGGAGCATTTGATTGTTTCCATAGGGATGTGACCCACCCAATTGCAGGTGGTAACTTTTGATTGGACGATTTCCATGGAGGTGTGTCTCCACCCACTGAAGGTGGAGTTGCTTGCTGGAATCCTTTAAAAGAGGAAATATTTTGGAGAGAGTCCCTTTTGGTAGAGCCACGTGAAAGCCAGCAGACACCGCCATGTTCGCCATGTGCCCTTCCAGCTGAGAGAGAAATGTTGAACGTCGTTGGCCTTCTTGAACCAAGGTATCTTTCCCCAGATGCCTTAAATTGGACATGTCTATAGACTTGTTTTAATTGGGACATTTTCTCAGCCTTAGAACTGTAAACTAGCAACTTATTAAATTCCCCTTGTTAAAAGCCGTTCCGTTTCTGGTATATTGCATTCTGGCAGCTAGCAACCTAGAACACTCTGGATATGGGTTTGCTTTCCCTGCACACAATGCTTCTGCCAAAACTACCATCCATGGGCTTACAGAATGCCTCATCCATCATCACAGTATTCCACATAGCATTGCTTCTGATCAAGGAACACACTTCACAGCAAATGAAGTGCAGGAATGGGCACACGCTCATGGAATTCTCTGGTCTTAACATGTTCCCCATCATCCAGAAGCAGCTGGATTGACAGAAGAGTGGAATGGCCTTCTAAAAACTCAATTATGGTGCCACTTAGGTGGCAATACTTTGAAAAGCTGGGGTAATGTTCTCCAGGAAGCTGTATATGCTCTGAATCAGCGTCCGCTGTATGGTGCTGTTTCTCCCATAGCCAGGATCCATGGGTCCAGGAACCAAGGGGTGGAAATGGGAGTGACACCACTAACTATTACCCCTAGTGATCCACTAAGAAAATTTTTGCTTCCTGTCCCTGTGACCCTGAGCTGTACTGGTCTACAGGTTTTAGTTCCAAAAGGCAGAGTGCTTCCACCAGAAGAAACAACAATGATTCCATTGAACTGGAATTTAAGACTGTCACCTGGTCACTTTGGGCTGCTCATGCCCCTGGATCAACAAGCCAAGAAGGGGATTACATTAATGGCTGGGGTGATTGACCCTGTCTATCAGGGGGAAATAAGACTGCAAATATACAGGGAGGTAAAGAAGAGTTTTCCTGGAATACAGGAGATCCCCTAGGGCGTTCTTTAGTACTACCATGCCCTGTGATTAAAATCAACAACCCAATCCAGGCAGGACTACCAATGGCTCTGAAACTTCAGGAATGAAGGTTTGGGTCACCCCACCAGGCAAAGAATCACGGCCAGCTGAAGTGCTTGCTGAGGGTAAAGGGAACATGGGATGGGTAGTGGAAGAAGGTAGTGATAAATATGAACTGCGAATGAACTACGACCACATGATCAGTTACAAAAACAAGGACTGTTACATTATTTAAGTTGTAAGATATCAAGTTTAAGAATGAATATTACCCAAGGACTTACACCTATTCTCAGAAACTTTAATGTGTTTCCAATTATATGCAGGACAGTTGAGTATTGTTAGGTGAGGGGAAAAATGTCTTTTATTGTTTTCTATTTAGAAATTAGGTATGGTTTAAGGTGACGGGTATAGCTGCCAAGTTGACAAGGGGTGGACTGTCATGGTCAGGTTCATGTGTCAGCTTGGCCAGGTGGTGGTACCTGTTTGTCTGGTGGGGCAAGTTCTGTTGCTATGAGGACATTTCATAGAATTAAATCTGGTCACGTCGGCTGCATCCACAGCTGATTTCATTTGTAATCAGCCAAGGATAGTGTCTTCTGCAATGAGTGATGCTTAATCTAATCACTGGAAACCTTTTAAGGAGGATTGAGGAAAGACAGGCTCTCTTCCTGCTTCAGCTGATAAGCCTCTCCTGTGGAGTTCGTCCAGACCCTCCATCAGAGTCATCAGCTTCACAGCCTGCCCTACGGATTTTTGACTCTACATTCCCACGGTTACGCAAAACACTTTTATAAATTTTATATTTACGGAAATTTCTTATTGATTCTGTTTCTCTAGAGAACCCTAACTAATACATGAGGCATGAAATGAGGTGAATGAACCTGGGGGATATTATGTGGTGCAAAAGAAACGAGAAACAAAAGAACAAATATTGTATGGTCTCTTTTAGAAAATATTAATGATAAAGTTGGGGCCCAGATTATAGACTCTTAATAGCAGTCACATTTAGGTATTTCTATATTTTGAGATGCTGTGCCATATATGTATAACTTGGTATCTCCCTGGAACTTTGAGTACCTCTGTGACACCAAAGACTCAGAGCGGGAGTGCTACAGCTCTGAAGTCAGCATAACTATATAAAACAATTGTTAAAGAAAACAGAAAAGAGATGAGGCTTCAATTAGAGATAAGAATGAAACCCATTGGGTAAGGACCAAGGTAAATCACAATACAGGGATAAGTATGACATTGTCTGTATTTTAGAACATCACCTACTATATGACACCGAAGGAAGACAGCTTTATTTTGTCCAAAACCTCTTTCCGTAGCACATAATCTAACTTAACCTGTCTGGATAGCTCATTTAAACAACCTAAACACATGGAGCCCAGAATTACGAGCGCTTGTAATTCTGTATAGCTTAATGTAATACCCAGATACATCCCAGAGGATGTTGAGAAGATAATTTTGAAAGTATTGGCAAAGTCCCTTGAGGGGTGGGAGAAAAGATATGGAACTATTAAACTCTACCACTGGGGGATCCCGCATACTGTCTCAAATATTAGGGATTCCCACGTCAATAGGCCAAGCCCTTGATCTTGAGGCTTGCTCTTGTGAAACTTATTTCTGTAGGGGAAAAACTAAGCCCACCTAAAATTATGCCTAAGAGTTACTTCCAGAGAGCCTCTTTTGTTGCTTAGTTGTGGCCTCTCTCTCTCTCTAAGCCCAACTCTGCAAGTAAAATTATTACTCTCCTCCCCTACGTGGGACTTGACATCCCGGGGTGAAAGTCTCTCTGGCAATGTGAGACATGACTCCCAGGGATGAGGCGGGCCCTGGCACTGTGGGATTGGCAATGCCTTCCTGACCAAAAGGAGGAAAAGAAATGTAGCGAAATAAGGTATCAGTAGCTAAGAGAGTTCGAACAGAGCAAGAGGCTATTCTGGAGGCTAGTCTTAAACGTTAGCTTCAACTAGATATTGCTAATTACCATGGTTTGCCAAACCCCAACCAAAACCTTCCTGTCAACCCTGAAGAACACCTAGGGCTCTATCTAAGATTTTACAAAAGTTTCATATGCTAAGGTTACTTTCCAGAAACCTACAACCTCCAGATGGGTTCCTAGGCCAGGTAAGTTCTGTAACCCAAAGGGACCAGCCTCTTCAAGAATATCAACTAGTTCCATCCCCCATCCCATATTATTGACATCCCTTTCCAACATGAAAAAGTTAGAATGGGCACAGCCCAAATACCCCTAAACACTGGGAGAAGGATCAAAGGAGAAGAAGGAGTTAGAACAGAGAAGATAGGATTTAACAAATGAGTATGACTGTGAAATAATTAGGTTAATATTTCTTAGTCTCCAGTGTCTTGGAGTAGCTAGAAGAAAAACCTAAAATTGTGAAACAGTAACCCACACCAAACTTTGAAATCTGTTCTATAACTACTTGTTACAATGTACTTTGAAATTTATTGCTCTTTTGTATACATGTTATATTTCACAATAAAAATGTTAAAAAAGAAAAGAAAAACAGATGGCAGACCAGATTAGGCCTGTGGACTATGATTTGCCAACCCCTCTTTTAAGCCACTAAAATAAATGATTCCATATTTCTTATGGTGCCTAAAAATGGTCCCATTCTTCCGGAGTTAGTGGTCTGTCCCGGAATTCCTGCCTCCATCTCCTGTGCATCTTCTCTGTGTCGATTCACATCCCAGCTCAGGGCCAGGCACAGAGAAGATGCTATAAAAAAACATTTGCTGGGGGATCTAACCAAGTGAAAACCAAAGTACTATCTGTGCCATGAGTAGGGAGCAGACCCTGGGGGCTGTGGGTACGCTCTGAGGATTCATGTAGTCTAGAAGGCTTCCTGAAGGAGGTGAGTTTGAACTGAGCTTGATCCAAGTCTGAAAGTGTGGATACAACTCAGGTAAGTGCGAAGCAAAAAGATCCTTATTTCAGGCCAAAGGGAACAGCATGAGCACAGCATGGAAGGGGCAGACACAGGGGCTGGGGTCAGTGAGTTGAGGGTCTTGAATGCCAGGTAATGGGCTTGGAAATCACCCTGAAGACCAGAAACATCTTCCTAGCCTGGCTCTGGGGAGAAGGGCTGTAACTTTCCTAAAACTCTGTGACCCAGAGACAACGAAGACACTGCCATATGCCACCAGAGCCCCTGAAGGTTTGTGTTTTATTTTGAACAATAAAAAAGAGTGTCTTAGTTTGAGTTCCCCAAGGAACCGACATTGAGACAAGGAGTTGAGCCGGTGAATAATTTGGGAGAAATTCCAGAAAACAATGTAAAGAAAGAGAAATAAAGCTGGGGAGCATCGAAGGCCAAAATGATGTGTAATTGAAAAACAAACAAACAGAAAAACATAACAAAATGATGTGTAATCCAGCCAGTTACTGATGTGGGCAATAGGGGGAGCTCAATCCCACTGGGTATCTCTGGGGAACAGTAGATATTCTGGTGTGAGGCTATGTTCCCCAGAAAAGCCATGTTCTCCTAATTCTCATCCAATCTTGTGGAGACAGACCTATTGTTTGGGTGGAATCTTTTGAATAGATTATTTTCCTGGAGATGTGACCCCACCCATTCAAGATGGGTCTTAATCCATTTACTAGAGTCCTTTACAAGGGAGACATTTTGGAGAAATCACAGATTCTTGGAGAACTGAGAGTCGACACAGAGACCAGACACCTAGACACAGCTATTTGGAAATGCTTGGAGCAAGTCACTGGAATCAGAAGCTGAGAGCAATGCAACCCAGAGCAATGGACCAGGAGATGCCAGCCAGTGTCTTCCCAGCTGACAGAGAAACCCCAGATGCAATTGGCCTTTCTTGAGTGAAGGTATCCTCTTGTTGATGCCTTAGTTTTGGACATTTTTATGGTCTTAAAACTGCAAACTTGTAATTTAATAAATCCTCTCTGTAAAAGCCAGTCTGTTTCTGGCATATTGCATTCCAGCAGCATTCGCAAACAGAAGCAGGAGAGAACACACATCAGAGGTGTCCTGACTGCTGGCGAGGGGGCTGGGTGTGCATCTCCCAATTCCCGGGGCTGAGGGCTACTCAGCGGCTCTTAATGCTCCTGCAACTCCAACCTCAGGCAGAGTCGCAGTTGTTTTCAGAAGGCACCTTGGGCACGGAAAGGGGCTGCAGGCAGGAAGAAGGCAGTAAGTGACACACACAGAGTGTATGTTAGGAAGAGAAATTGAACAGCTATGGGTGGGGGTGGGTGGGGGGAGGAGAAGAAATCAACAGTGAAGACCCAGGGAAGAGGCTGCTGCAGATATCAGAGACCCAACTCGGGGCTGGGGCCAGAGGTTGGAGAGAAGGTGCCTGAGGGCCAGGCTGTGGGGAGGGGGTCTGGCTCTGCTGACCAGGTGGGTAGGTAGATGAGTCCTTTCCAGACCTGGAAGCCAGGAGAGGAAGAGGCTGAGTTAAGTTGCAGACACCCCAGGTTTGAGATGCCCAAGGGACCCCAAAAGGATCTGTCCAGCCAGAAGATGTGCCCGGGTTGGGGAAAGAATTGAGGAGAGCTGCAGAGATGGAGAGAGAATAGTCAAGCCACAAACTGACTCAAGTGCAGCAAGGTAAGGGGTGGAAGAGAAAGAGGTGCTAGCAAAGGAAGACCAGAGACTACCAGTGGGACGCACACAGGGCAGCAGCAGCTGACTCATGCACGTGAAGAGCTTATCATGGGGCATGTTCAGTCCTCAATAGTATTATTATTGGTTCTATTATTACCTCTTTCAGATGCATATTTAAAGAGGTAAAATGCTGTGGCTGAAAGTAAAAATGTGTTTGATTAGTTGATGGATATTGCTAACCCCATTACACAGATGGGGTCACTGAGGCTCAGAGACGTGACGTGACTTTGTTCCTATTTGCCCACCTGCAAAGCCCACTTTGTTCCCCATGGGTGCAGAGTGTCATAGAGAGCATCAGGAAGCGTGTCCAGCAGGACAGAGGGCCACAGAGAGGTTGACGAGAGGGGCTGGATCTTGTGACAGAGGAAGCCTGGTTCCCTCTGAGCCAGCACCCTCTGGAGCAGGAGTGGGGAGAGGTCAGACTTCCAGAGGGCTGGAGAGAGAAGGGAGTGAGAAAGCAGCTGCCTCATGTGTAGGCAGAAATTCTAAGACATTTCTTGGTGAGAGGGAGAAGTGGAGTGAAGACCCCAGCGACAGGAGGATGGAGAGAGCAGAGTTGCAGCAGAAGCAGAGAGGAACTCCCCGAGAAAGAGCCTAGGGTGGGAGGTGAAAAAAAAAGAGGGCCTGGAATCCCAGAGGTGGGGCGCAGGCTCATCGTTCCCTCCACTTCACCTAAGGAAAGACTAAGAAATGGACATGCAGAATAAAGGAAGATGGGACCTGTGGTTTCCCACCTACATCCCCAGGCATCCCCCTGTTTGCAATCTCCCCTCT